>NW_026125506.1:2117500-2572500 GCF_943737965.1 Phodopus roborovskii | reverse complement strand
CAGAGAAGCCTGACTGCATCTTAAGCCTGCACTTAGGAGCTAAATAGAACCTTCTAGAAGAAAACCCTGGTGGGGTGGGTTGTAGCCTCAGATTAAGCAGGGCTGTTTTGTTTGTTTGCTTGGTTGGTTTTTGGGTTTTGTTGTTGGTTGTTTTGTTTTTTTGTTTTTCGTCCTGACACCGGGAAGCTCCACACATAGTAGAAAAATATTGAAAAGTCAGGACTGATCAAATTTAAAAAACTACTTGTTGTTCTTTTGATATAATTATTACCTATGAAACACAAACACAAGACTCAGTGCCCATGTGGAGTTTATTGATAAAGGGGAGAGAAAAGGGGGTAGCTGGTGGCCAGCCGAAAGCAGGAGACACACACACACACACACACACACACACACACAGAGAGAGAGAGAGAGAGAGAGAGAGAGAGAGAGAGAGAGGTGCCCTTGGCGCACTTGCTTTAAAAGGGAAACTTGCACATGCCTAACTGAGTCCCCTGGCAGCCAGGAAAAACTTGAGCCCCCAGGTAAGTCATGACATAGAGATGACATGGCCATGAGCTTTCCGCCCATCGTCGGGACACTCTCCAAAGACATCAAGGAATTTCAAGATGAACTTTATAAACTCTGAGAAACTATTCAAATAGCTGCTGTGGCAAAGTATTTGAAGGGGTATTCCCTCACAGAAGACAAGGTGCTTAGTGCGCTGATCACCTGCTCTGGCTGACTTGCTATCCAGGCCCACACAGAAGCCAGGAGGCAGACACTGTCCACAGTGCGTTTGTGGTATTAGCTCCTCGTGGAGAACAACAGTGCATGTGTTCCTGGAATCATGAATCAGCGAGTCACGTGGTCTACGCAGCCCACAGGATTCCTCTCAGCAATGCTGAAGGAGGGATTTACAACACCCCACCCCCCGGTGCAACAATTGTCAGACCACAAAGACTGCACTCTGCCAGTTTGTTTCTACGTGGAATTTCTAGGGGTCACAAGATACAAAGATACATGGCCGATGGGTGGCTAGCCTCTGGTGGGAGGAGACTTAGATCACCCGTGGACACAGGGATCCTCACTGAAAATGTTTTGGGATGGATTGAGGTGGCAGACCATGTGTGTCATACAAGCCAAGACATGACATGCAGCAGGTAGACGGTGTTTGGTGACCTGAGTTTGAGCCCTAGGACCCACATGGTAGAAGGAGAGAACTGGCCCCCATGGGTTGTCCCCAGACGGCCCCCATGGGTTGTCCCCGGACACCCCCCACCCCACATTCACACCATCATGGCTTGTGCATGTGTGTATACACGCACAGAATAAATAAAATGTAAAAACCAATTAAAAACTTTCAAATCTGCATTTCCGCCGCTAAGAAACCCTAGCTCAAAGAAGCTGCGAAGGGAAAGGATTCAATAGCAGGGTAATTACTTAAACCGATCCCCCACACACAGTTAAGCTCAATGCAAATTGCCCACGTACTTCAAGGACAAGACAGAGACTGTCAAAGAGAACAGGGAAGTAAGGCTCAACTGTGTGCTGTGAGCCAGAAACTCACTCAGGTAGGGAGCACAGACGCTTAGGCAGCGGACCCCTCACAGACACCAGCCGAGGGAAACCTGCAGCAACCCGGTCAGGCTGTAGTGAAGCAGGCAGAAGAAACAGAGACATGCATCCAGAAGAGAGGCTCCCTGATGGCGGGTCCCCTTGTCACTGAGGCACAGTACCCACTGCTTATGTGTCTAATTGGGCTTCAAAACACAACACAGGTGGACCTCTGAGTTCAAGGCCGACCTGGTCTACAAAGCTTTACAGAGAAACCCTGTCTCAAAAAACCAAGGTGAGGGGACCACAATGCAGATGGCATCGAAAGCAGACATGGACGGTCATTAAAGTTGGAGAGCTCTGCATTCCCCACCCCAGCAACTTATGGGGGAGAAGAAATAAGAGAGGAACTCAGCAACACTGCATCTGGAAAACCTGAGTGGCACTGTTATTCATCCTGACCCAGTGAGCATCTACCAGCTGAGCATTCTGCTCACACTTGCACAAAAGACTCAAAAATAGATCACCTGCCGGGCGGCGAGACAAAGGTCGGCAAATCCAGAGAGAGCAGAACCATTTGGTGTGTGCTTTCTAGCCACTGAGGAATTAAGCCAGAATCGATAACTGGCAGGGGCCTGACATCTCCAAGAACTCAGAAATAAGCCACACGAGCATAAGCAAATTGCGGAGCACAGAAATGAGTATCAGGGGAAATTAAAAATCCATCTGAATGGGGAGAAAACTAAGGCAGGTAATGTCAGTAGCTGTGAGATGCAGTTGTGTCAATGCCCAGAGGGAGCCCAGTGACTGACGAGCTACCTCAAGAGAGAATTAAGGTCACCCACAAAACTCCCCAAACTAGCCAAGAAGCAACAATGACCAGACCACATGGTACCTCTGTGAAGGATCGGGTGGGCGCCAACACAGACCTGTGGGTGTGTGCTGTTGGCTCCACAGAGAGGTCCAGGATGACTCAGTGAGGATCACATGGTTTTGTCACACAACCGTGAACCGTTAGGGACAACGTGGGAAACAAGGCTCCTGCCTTTTACAGTATCGGTTGCTAATATGAATGCTGCACACGGCAGCTGCAGCTAAGAATTATTTTGTTGTTTTAATTGTTTGCGTCTGTGCATGGGTCTCAACGAGGACCCTGGATCCCCCGGAACTGGAGTCACAGGTGTGTGTGTGTGTGTGAGTCAGTCACTGGTGCTGGGAACGGAACTCTGGTGCTCTTAGCCACTGAGCCATCTCTCCAACTCTAAAAGTCCTGAAACTTCTAAAGGAAAATATAGATTGCCTTGGTGATGTGAATACTGCAAAGAAGTATCGCCCATCAAGGAAATGATCCGTAACTTGGAAGCCTTCAGCTAAACCAGTGTCGGAAAGACCCCGTGAGAAACAAAGAGAAGACGCTCCAATTCAGGGAGAGAACTAGAGTCGTATAGACATCTGTTCTTCCAGACTACGTCAAAAAGCCTTACATTCAACAACCAGGCAAACAGTCCAGAGTATTTGATGAGGATCCTCACACACACAGATTTATTGATCCCGGCCTGCACGCAGGGACACGTTCAACATCACTGCTCACAAAGGAAGTGCATGTTAAAATAAAAACTGAAACAAGACCTCCACACACGGCAATGCCACCTGAAAGTTAGAGAGTGTGAACAGGGTGGAGGAGCAGCTTGAAACATCGCGCCCCGTCGGTGTGAACCTGAGGTGGCAGGAGCTCTTGGGGCTGTGGAGGCGAGGGAACCACGAGGGTAAAGGTTTCCCTTGGTGGATGATAGAACTTACCAGGCGACTAGCACTTGCAACCCCTCAGTATTTCCCGTAAGGAGACGACAACACATGCCCTTAAAATGTCTTAGGCAGGGATATTTAAGGTACTCATCATTCATAACAAGCCTGGCTGGGGAAAGGCTAAGGACTCACAATATGGAGTGTGGGCATGGCCCCTGGATTAAAGTAAGAAGAAAGCTATTGAGATTAAGACAGCCCAGCGTGGGAGGCAGATGCAGGCCGCCTCCATCAGGACCTGAGTCACGTGGCCTGTGTGGAAGGCCCCTAAGCTGCCTGGACTTCAGGATCTGTGGAAGCCCTTCTACCTCCTGGGGCCGATGGAAACTTTTGATGTCTGTTGTTAGGACAAGGAGTTACAGGGTGTGAGCACTTGTGTAAGGCTCACCTAACAGTGCCATTGAGATACCGTTTAATTATGACCTGAGGTGGTTTGAATAGGTATGGCTCCCATAGACTCACACGTTTGCATCTGTCTTAGGGTTTATGTTGCTGTGAAGAGACCGCAGCAACCCTTACAAAGGAAAACATTTTAATTGGGACCGATTTACAGTTTCGGAGGTTTTGCCCATTATGGCCGTGGCAGGACCTGGTAGCGTGCAGGCAGACGTGGTGCTGGAGAAGGAGCCGAGTTCTGCATCCTGATCTGCAGGGCAATAGGAAGTGAACCGAGTCCCACACTGGGTGTAGCTTGAGCGTTAGGAAACCTCAGGGCAGGGCCCACCCACCCCTACATTGACACACTTCTTCCAACAAGGCCACACCTAATAGCGCCACTCTCAAACATTAAAACACATGAGTCTGTGGGGACCATGCGTACTTCAAACACGGCGGTTTGAATGCTTGGCCTATAGACACTTGGCACTATTAGGAGGTGTGGCCTTGTTGGTGGAAGTGTGTCACTGTGGGGGCGGGCTTTGAGGGCTGCTAATGCTCAAGTTACATCCAGTGTGGGACTCAGTTCACTTCCTGTTATCTGAGGGTTAAGATGTACAGCCCTCAGCTACGCCTCCAACACCACGTCTGTCTGCGTGCCTCCATGGCGGTAATGGACTTAACCTCTGAAACTGTAAGTCAGCCCCGATTACATGTTTTCCTTCGTAAGAACTGCACTGGTCATGGTGTCCCTTCACAGCAATAAAAACCCTAAGTAAGGTATGACTTAAATATCAAAAATTAAAAATGAATTATGCCTTGGTTTGTCTTTAAACATTTTTTTTAAAAAGTAATTCTGGGACAGCAAGGAGCCAGGTGGGTAAAGGCACCTGATGACGAGCTTGACAAGAGGATTTCCATGCCCCAAAGAGAATTAAGGCCCACACATGTCCTCTGACATGCACTATGCATGCCGACACACGCTAAGTAAATGTAAAATGTGGAAGTAGCTGGTCTGCTTCACTGTCAGCGGCTGGCAGACTGGACTTCATCCCATTCAAACGAGGGCTCTGGGGCTCACGTACCGAACCCCCCCCCCTCCGTTTCCCGTCTCCTCTGTCCCTGTCTCTGCCACACGTCGCAGCTCAGTGTGTTTATTGCTTGCTTTTGGAGCTCGCGGCTCCTTCCGCTGCATCCAGTCCTCTCCTCGTGTCCCAATCGTGTTCCTCTCATAATTAGCTCTGGTGTTGTCTTACTTCTCCTCCTCCAGAAATGTACTGGCTGCCCTAGATTCGGTGTTGTTTTATATAAATTGTTTCTTGTTTCTGCATTCCGTGAAAGTCCCCTCGGGGTCCTGATGGGCTCAGACAGCCTTTATAATGAAATCTGGCAGATTTTTGAATGTCCTTAATGTTCAATCTTTCTGCTCATAACCACGGTGCATATCCCCACTCCGTCTCTCTCCGCGTGATTCATAATTTCCTCCCATAAAAGTCTTGTGCACGAGTTAGAAGATTTTAATTTCAAGGCATTTCAGGTTGTTTTTTTTTTTAATTTATTGTAAGTAGACTTTTCCCTTTTAATCACTTTAAAAAAAATTGGTGGTGTATGGAAATGATTTCAAAACCCCGATCTTGCTACCCTGGGGTGGGGATGGCCTTTTGCTTTTATTTAAGGAGAAGATTGATAGCAGGATTTCTGTGTATGCATGCCTGGGGCTGTGTGGGGGAACACACATGTATGTGTGCATGTGGATAGAGCTGTGTGTTCATTACACATGTGGCATTTATGTGCATATCTGGGGCTGTGTGCAGGGGATGTGTGCCTGCATGGGACTGTGTGGGGAGTATGTGTGTGCATATCTGGGCCAGTGGGGGGTATGTGTGCATGCGTGGGGGCTGTGTGTGTGGTATATATGCATGTATGGGGCTGTGTGAGAAACATAGATATACATGAATGGGAGTGTGTGGGTATATGTGCATGCCTGGAGCTACACGTAGGGTATATGTGCATGCATGGGGGCTGTGTAAGAAATATGTGTGTGTGTGTGTGTGTGTGTGTGTGTGTGTGTGTGTGTGTGTGTGCGCATGCATGAGACTGTATGGGGTATGTATGCATGAATGGGACTGTGTGTGGAGTATATGTGCATGAATGGGCTTGTGTGGGGGTATTATGCATGAATGGATCTGTGTGGGGGCATGTATGCGGTGTGCATGTTCACATACTCACGCATACTTTAGAGAGATGTGGTGCTGAGGGTGAGTTTTGGCATCTTCTGAGTTGGATTATTCATATACAGAGTTGGCCCCTGGTCCTGGGAGAGGGTGGTGGCTGGAGTCTCGGCTGCTGTCAGTCTCTGGACCATTCCTGGGGCCCTGGATAGTAGTGGGGGGACTCTGTCATATAACTGATATTCTCCAGTGACAGTGACCCCCCCCATGATCAGGGTTGCTCACGCTGCACTTTTAACGTAGTTTAAAATATGCCATTGTACTGATTGGTCTACCTGTTGCTGTCACCAAATGCCTGACAGAACCAGCGGTAGGGAGGAAGGGTTTGCTTCGCCACACTGTTTGAGGGTGTAGTCCATCGTGCTGGGGACAGTGTGGTGGCAGGAGCTGGATGTGGCTGCAGGAGCATGAAGCTGCCTGCTTCCATCTGGAAGGGTCAGGAAGTTAGAGGTAGGACAGGAAGTGGATTCTGAAGGTGAGCCTCACAGCCCATACTCTAATGGCCACTTTCTCCGGCTGTGCCTCATGCCCTAAAAGACCCACACAGCCCCCAGCCACAAGCAAGAGTTCAGAGACATGACCCTGTGGGGGACATTTTACCCCAAAGCGCAACTGTCTTCCTGGGACACCTCGGGCTCACGGCCACTTCTGTCTAGTGTCATTTCAGAGGCCTTCGCGTGCCCTCACTGTTTCCAAACGTCCAAAGTCTCAGCTGGGTCTGGGTGGCGCATACCTTTAACCCCAGCACTTGGGAGGCAGAGGCAGGTGGATCTCTGTGAGTTGAAGCCCAGTCTGAGGCACACAGAGAGTCACAGGACCCTGTCTCAAAAAACCCAAAAACAGTACAAAGTGTCTTCCTGGACTGAAGGTAAACTCTTAACTGTAAGTCCCTGCAACCTTACAAATATATTCCTGACTTCCAGCATGCATGAGTACAGTAAATATTCCCATTCCAAAAGGGGGTGGGGTGAGGTGAGGTCTAGACTGTTGCTGGAGTTTCTTGTCCCGCCTGGTCCCACACGGACGCTATATTAATTATAAAATTGTCGGGCAATGGCTAGGGCTTCTTACTGGCTAGCTCTGTCTTAATTATGAACCCATTTCAATTAATCTATGTATTGCCAAAAGGCTGTGGCTCACCTGTAATCTGGCATGGCATCTCTTCACGGCCTCTCCGCCTCTCCCACCCGCGTTCTCCTCATCTCCCAGTCTCCTCTGTCTCCCTGCTCCTATTGGCCAAACAGTGTTTTAGTCCTCAACCAATAAGAGAAACATATATACAGAAGGACGTCCCCCATCATCTCCTCTTTTCTGTCTAAATAAAAGGAAAGGTTTTAACTTTACCATAGTAAAATTATATATATATATATATATATATATATATATGTGTGTGTGTGTGTGTGTGTGTGTGTGTATGTGTGTCTGTGTGTATACATACATACATACATACATACATACATACATACATATATCAGAATAGCTATCAAGCAAGAACTACAGTTAACAATATGTAGTCTACGAACGTTTGGCAAAAATTAAAGAAAATATTCCATCGTCCATCCTACCTTTGCGAGTCTAAACCCTTGTATGTAACTTCACTTTTCATCATAACTAAGGAAAACCATAGCCATAACTGTCTGTCTTCACCTCCATCAAAGACCCCAGAAGAATGACATATAAACTCTAGAACTGACGGAGGCGCTACCTAGGAGAGGCCCAGCAAAGCAGGACCCAACAGCAGAGCAGACGCTGGGTCCCACAGCCCCAGGTCCAGGGTCGCGGCTCTTGGTGGCATCATATGGGCTCCAACAGACTCGGGCACCCACACCCTCAACCCTTGTTGCCTGTGGCATCTATGACCACACTCTTGGGCCTGATCCACTCGGTGCCTGTGGCTTTGTCAGACATTCCTGTCTCTGGGATCTCCCAATAACGCCGGGTTCCCCAGTGCATCTTAGGCTTCCCCTTCTCATAAGTTCCCTGCAGGGACTGCAACCCTGCCACACACCGCCAGGGTTCAGCAGCTGCCTGGGACCTAGGTGTGAGCCTCCATGCATCCTTGCTCTTGCAAAACCAGCACCATGTGATGCCCAGGCAGCTGAGACTGGCCTGCCACCCCCAGTCCTTCCCCATCCTCCCTCACCCCACCCCATCCCTGTGGACCACAGTGCCCTCTGTGGCCAGAAACGAGAAAGCGCTCTCCTTGGATGCCTGGGGGTGGGAGTGGGGGTGGTGTTCTTTGCTCAGCCTCAGCCCTTGCTTTGCAACACCCTGGGCTTCGGGTAAGCAAGGTACTCTCTACTGTCCCAGCTCTGAGTCTGGAGGTTTTTCATTAATCACAACTTTTCAACATCCCCTGAGTGACTTTAACCACAGCGTTACTCACATGCCTGCCTAGTCCTTTCTCTCACATGCTCATCTTTCTGCTCTCTGTCTGTCACTGAGCTGAAGACGCTTGAGCAATAGCCACACCCCGGCCTGAATGCCATGCTACCCTGAGGTGGCCTCTTCTCCTCACCCCATTTTAGTTCAACCTCACTCAAGTCTTGGGGGATACAGGAAGAAGACAGCCACACTGTTTGCCGGAATGTAATGTGAATGGTGGCTAGCCTGGCCCTCAAGGGAGGAAACTCTGGTCCCTGTGGCTCCTGCTGGGTGTGGCCTCCACTGTCTGGGTGTTTTGGACATTCTGACCTTCTGAATATCTCCTGGAATGGCCCTCTAAGTTCTGCTAATAGCAATTAAGGGCTCCTCTAGCCCCTAGATCCAAACTCTTCCAAGTTCCTCTGCAACCTGGCTCACCAGGCCTAAGGGACACAAGGTCAGGTGGTTCCAGCCATGAGCTCCATCCCCAACAGCAGTTCTCTGCTTTTGGTCTCCATGACTAAATGCATAGCAAGACAGGGGAAGGGCTTCTGTTGATTTATAGTTTGAAGGCTGTGCTGGCCAGTTTTATGTCAACTTGACACAAGTTAGAAGGGGAAACTCCACTGAGAAAATGTTGTAGCGCATTTTCTCAACTAGTGATCGATGGGGGAGGTCCCAGCCCATTGTGGGTGGGGCCGTCCCTGGGCTGGTGGTCCTGGGTTCTATCAGAAAGCAGGCTGAGCAAGCCATGGGGAGCAAGCCAGTGAGCAGCACCCTCCATGGCCCCTGCATCGGCTCCTGTCTCCAGGGTCCTGCCGTACTTGAGATGCTGCCCTGACTTCCTTAGTGAAAGTTCTATGGCCGTGGAGAGACACTGTGCCCATACAAACTCTTATGAAGAAAAACATTGAATTAGGGCTGGCTCACAGGTTCAGAGGTTCAGTGCATTATCATCATGGCAGGAAGCGTGGTGGCGTGAGGGCAGACGTGGTGCTGGAGATGGAGCAGAGAGTTTTACATTTGTATCCGCAGGCAGCAGGGACAGAGAGAGAGAGAGAGAGAGAGAGAGAGAGAGAGAGAGAGAGAGAGAGAGAGAGAGAGAGAGAGGGCTTGAGCTCCTGAAACCCCAAAGCCCACCCTCCCAGTGACACATTTCCTCCAGCAAGGCAACACCTCATGATCCCACTCCCTACTCCTTATTCTAAAATGAGGCTAAGGGGTCCATTCTTACTCAGACCACCACAGCTCTGACGCGGAAGCGTAAGCCAGATAAACCCTTCCCTTCCTCACCCACTTTTGGTCTTAGTGTTTCATCACAGCCATAGTAACCCTGACTAAGACCACGGTTCCAGTCTATGGCGTCCAGTAAGGCATGGTGGCAGGAAAGGCTTGTAGCTGTGGTTGTTAGAGTCTGAGGCTGCTTGCTTACATCTGGGTCAGCAAACAAACAAACAAACCAAAACCTCCCACAGACCGGGCAGTACGTGATGCTCCCAGCAACCCACTTTCTCCAGCCAGGTCCCATCCCCAGAATGTCCCCAGCTTCCTCAACCAGTGCCCCTGGTGTGCTCACACCCGAGCGAGCACTGTGCACCCGCGCCCTAACAGCTGCTCGCTCTTATCTTGCAGTATCCGGAGCGTGATGCAGAGGTATCTTGCAGAAAGAAACGAAATAACCTTTGACAAGATTTTCAATCAGAAAATCGGTGAGTTCCCCTTCTTTGTCTGATACTGTCAGAGCAGCTGCGAGATCTGGCCATGTCACCGTGACCTCTGGGTGGAGGAGCCCGTGGTTCTGCGTACCACGAGGAGCTGAAGAGTGGTTAGCGACTTGCTTCGCCCCCTGCACCCCCATTCCCCGCCCTGCAATGCAGTGTGGGGATGAGCTATTTGGAAACAGAGGGCTTAAGCTCTAAGGTCATTGGTGGGTTGTTTGTCCTGAGTCAGAGTGTGTAACACCACAGCCGGGGGGGGGGGGGGAGGGGGCGGGGGGGAGCGAGGACTTGGCTCAGTTCCTCCCCAGCTGGTGAAGAACACGAGGGACCGTTCCCCAGAGCTGCCCCGCTCAAACAGATGGAGGCAGTTCACTCGCGAGGTCTCCGCCTGTTCACACCAGGTGGACACATCTGTGCCTCAGGACGGCCCCTCCCCTCACGCAAGCTTGCCTTGTGTGCCTGAGCATTAGACTTCCCGGGCATTTTTCTCGTAGTGGGAGACTCACCCTGCATGGGGCCTGTGATCTCCACATCTGCCCCTTTCCCTGACTACTAGGCTTTGACTTACTTCATCCCTTGCTGCGTGCTAAGTTAGCTCTTCACTCCCTTTTCGGGGCTATGTATGGACAAACCGCACCTCCTTTCCCAGCATGGGAGGTGAGGGACCGTTGCATCCGCTCTATTTCCTGTCCATTCTGAACCAAGTGGCTGTGACCTGTGAAACTTACAAACCTCTCTTTCTGTCCTTCTGTTTGTCTCTGTCTCTCTTTCTCTCTGTGTGTGTCTCTGTCTGCCTGTGTCTGCCTGTCTGTCTGTCTGTGTCTGTCTGTCTGTCTGTCTGTCTGTCTCTCTCTCTCTCTCTGTACAGCCATTCGTTTTCCTTAGATGTACACCCCAGAGTAGAGCTGCTGGATCGTACAGTAGTAAATTCACATTAAACTTTTAAAGAAAGCAGCAGACCTTCCTCCTAAAGCAGCTACATTGTTGCACACACCTGCTGGGCGCTCTGGTTCCCGGAGTCCTCAGAGCTGGCCCCTGGCTGCTCTCCGTCTGTCCGTCTGATCGATCGATCGATCGTGGCTTCTATTTCTCATTCCCTCACGGTTAACGGTATTGAGGGTGTTTGAATAACTGACTGTTTCTAGATGGTCTTTGGGGAAACGTCTATTTAAATATCTCACCCTTTAGAATTGGGTTACCTGTCATTGTCACAGACATGTTTGAAAATGTGCTCTTGTGGTCAATATCTTCTTTCCCATTTCACTTGTGGCATTTGAGACAGAAAGGTTTTAATATTAATATTAATGCAGTCCAGTTTGCACATTTTTCTCTTTGATCAGAGCTCAGAGTCATATCTGAGATGTTTTTGCCTAATGGCTTCATGACAACTTTTTTCTAAAAGTTTCAGTTTATTTTTTCTCTTGCGTTTAGTATTTGACTTATTGGGGTAAGGTTTTTTTTAAATCTTTGGTGTACGGATTGTTGTTTTATTTGTATAAAGTATTTTTACAGTTGTTCATTTGTGTGTGGGGTGCAAATGTTGATGCTGGCACTCACACGAGAGGTCAGAAGACAGCTTTTGTTCGGAAGGTTGGGTTTCGCCTTCTCTCGTGTGGGTCCTGGGGATTGAACTCAGGCTGTCAGGCCTGGCAGGGACCACATTTTTTCAGCTGAGCCATCTCACCTGCTCCTTTCCCTTTTTTTATGGATGGCATCCCCCCTCCCACTGGATTGTCTCTGATAATCTTTGCTGAAAATTGACTGTAGAGTTGGCTTGGTGTGGCTTCTGACTTTGTCCGTTTACCCTTATGTCGGCTTAGGCCAGTGTTCATGGAACAAGGTTTGGAACTGGGAAGTAAACGCCTCCACCATGCTCTCTGTTTGTTTTAAGGTTGTTGGTGGGTGATTCTGGACCCTTTCCAATCCGGTGTGAGGTGCTTTAGTAATCCCTTTCCGGTTTCCTCTGGGTCTGTGATAGAGAGCCTTGAATCTGCTCTGCTGGGAGCCACTGTTTTGGCCTTATTAGTGAATGGCCTCTGCTACCCCAGCTGCTTGGGGCAGTGCCAGGCCACCGTCTTTTCCAGTCTGGTGCTTGTCAGTGAGTTCATTCCTGAGTACGCAAGCCTCTCCCGTAGTGTCAAGCTGGGACTGTTTTCACTTGTGATTGCTCATTGCTGGGATTCGGAAAAACAGTGTTCTACAGCTAGCTCCTGGGGTCCAAACTAGGTTAGTAGCTCTAGTTAGGTGGGTGTGTGTCTGTGTGTGCACCTGTGTGTGTGTGTCTGTGTGTATGCATACAAGTGTATAAATATATGTTACCTGTGTGTACGAATGTGTGTCTGGGGTTCACGTATGTGTTTTTTGTATGTGTGCACTGATGTGTCTCTGTATAATATATGGATACACCTGTGTGTGAGCACCAGTGTGTATGTATGTGTATGCCTGTGTATGCATGTATGTATGTTCATGCTCCTGTGTGTGTGTGGTTCATGTGTAGTTTTTTTGTGTGTGTAGTACATTTGTGGTATGTGTGTATACACGTAAGTATGTGTGCATTGTAAGTGTGTATATGTGAATTTTTTTAGGTTAGTCTACAACCTGTCTGAATAATTGGTTTTACTTCTTTCTAATCTTGTGTCTTTATTGTCTTTATTTTTCATTTTAATTCTTATTATTTTCTAATGTTTCTCTCAATCATTTTTTTTAGCATGATTTAAAATAACATTTATCTGGAAAGAACTCACAAATTGCATTTGATTCTTGGGGCCCAGGTATAAGAATTAGGCTTCCCACAAGCTTTGAGAACAAGAGAATGTATTTCCTGATTTGGGGGGGAGGGGAGGGGGAAGAAAGAGCCTGTGGACAAAACTGAGGCCAGGGTCTCATCAAGCCGTTGGAAGAGAACATGCTGAGCGCTTTTCCTACAGAGATGGAAGCGGACTTGATCCATCCTAGGTCCTTATTCTACAAAGCGTGACGACCACACAGAAACACCGGAACCCTCAAACCTATAGGTCACATCAGTGGGGCATCCTAGAAACTGGTGATGTGGTTTGGTGGGTAGGGTGCTTGCCTCGAATGCATCAAGTCCCAGGTTCGATCCTCAGAACACACAGACTGGGTGCTGGTGGTGCACTCTTGCGATCCTAGCACTTGGGAGGCAGAGGCAAAGAGTTCAAGGATATCCTTGACTACAGAATGGACTTGAGGCTAACTGGAGGTACACCAGGACCCAGTCTACAAAGAAAGCAGTTCAGGACTCACGGCTGTCCATCTTAAGGAGCAAAGCTACCAAACTGTTTTCTGGTTTGTAAAATGATTGTTTCCGAAGTTTTGTGCCTTAAAGCAAAACAGGCATGTAGAGTCTTCGGACGTTGATAGAGCTGGGTGGCCTCTGCCTGGTGGCAACTGAGCGCTCTGCTCATGGCCCTGGAGTGGGACCTGTACCTGTGGTTGCCCTGCATCCCTGTTCTCCCTGACCGATCCTGTCATGCCGGACATCCCAGGCCCTCCTCCCCATTCCCTCAGCACAGTGCATTCCAGTTCAGAGTCACCTTCCACTGCGGGAGAGGGAAGACAAGGGCCCCTGTTTGACCCAGCATCAGCCTACCTCGTGCAGCTTCCACTGAGGGGAGAGTTAAATGTCCCTTTGATCTTCCCGATAGCAGATATGAGCACTCAGCTCCGCTCTGATTGAATTTTCAGTAGAAACAGCTACAGGGCAGCAGGTAGGTGATCCCCCGGGAGCTGGGTCAGTCAGAGCCACGGATTCCTCGCTTTGGGCCTCGGCAAAGAAGCCCTGTAGAGGGAGATAGCAGGAGAGGGAAGGGCGGTTGTTAGACACTGGCACGGTGGTCTCGGCAGCCACTCTGGCAGCCTGGGTCAGGTAGGTAGGGGACCTGCCCCACCCGACAGCCTCCACAGCACCCTGGGAACTGGGGACAGATCAGAGGCCCCGGGGTGAAAGCCGATGGAAGGCCACGCACATCCCTGTCCCAAGAAAACATGTCTGTCGTCCTGTTCAGCTGTCGTCACTCAAATTCTAGAGGATGATTCAGGAAAGGTCCCTTTTAGTGTGCCATGCGCCTGCTACCCTGGGCCTCCTCGTCCCTGGAACACACGTGGACACCCCTGGGCTCCTGACCTTTGACCCATGATTCACGGGCTCAGGCCACAGCTGTTGCTGTTGTCTTTACTCGAGGCTCCGCTCCCTAGGGAGCCATGGTCTTGGTGTCATGTCTTCCCTGCTGCTAGTGAACTAACCTCAGCTATTATCCCCTCTCTCCGTGTACAGCCAGACTAGGAAGCACACATGCATCTGTAGGGGCCGCGGCTCGTTTGGAAGAGTGCTGGCCTCCAATGCAGGGGGCCCTTCATGAACCTCCACATGCACACTCCACTCAGCCATCAGGGCACGCGGGCCACCCCAAACATGTATTCAGCACATGTAATACATATACACACACAGGAAAGTGTGCACACATGTGCACAGCACAGCAACATGCTTCCATGTAGAGATATGCCCGGCACTCAAGAGTGACTGTACATATAGGACACATGCATGCACTTGGCTCAGTATGCACGTGCGCGAGCACACACACACACACGCACGCATGCACACACACACACACACACACACACACACACACACGCACGCACGCACACACGGGTTCATGTGCACAGTGTACCGACACCTCTGCTCACTGTGGGTTTTGATGGCTCCATTGTTCTCCAGACACTCAGGGCCCCACATCTGGCAGGTGATTGACACACGTGTCCCTGTCACCCTGCCTGTCACTGCCCTTCTCCACGCTGCAGCTGTCGCCTACACCGGTACCCTCTCTCCAAGGCGTCTCAGGACCTTCCTAAGTGGTGTCCTAATTTTACTTTCATTCCCTTCCCAGCTGTCCAGACACCGCAGCATCACATGGGCTCATGCTGACTCTAACCGGGCAGAGACCTGCTGGGCTCTGCACTCGGCCTCCAGAGCAGCCCGGGCAGTTTGTTCTCAGGGATCTCACCGCTTGCTCCCCCCCCTTACTCCCCCCTCCTGAGAAATGTCCACACTGTCATCCTCAGGAGCGCTCAAGCTCCCAGCCTCTAAAACAGCTGCTGTCCACAACAGCGGCTTCTACACCCGTGGACTCAAGGAGCTGCAGATTGAGAACATTGCTCAGCAAATTACATCTGTGCCAAATGCTGCACTTTCCCTGGCCCACACTCTCTGAACACACAGCGTTTCTTCACACCAGGAATGACGAGGGGATGGGGAGATGGGACGATGATGGAGGCCGGCGGGAAGAGGGAGGATGGGAGGAAGGGAGGGTAGATTGTGCACAGAAAGGTCCTCACTGTATAAAAGTTAATTTAAGAGCTGGTGACAGTGAGGCCGTCAGGGCGCCATTCTTCAGGAAGTGACATCGGCAGAGGGGAAAGGCACAAAGGGCTGTCGTACGGATTTGTCAGAAGACGGTGATTTTTAAAGTAGTCCCTGCCCCCAACCCATCTCCAGAAAATCTTCTCTCTTCCATATGCCCGACTTGACTGCCACCCAAGTTCCCACCCTATTGGCCTAGGATGCAAAGCCCTATGTAGTGAATGGTTTGGGGCTTGAGATTGCCCCCTCCTCTGGGCCTGAAATGCCCCAGGTTTCCGGGTTCTGAGATAAGGGGCAGGAGGACCTGCTTACCATTTGCTCTAAAGAACTCTAAGTGCATCTCACGCTGAGAGGGGACACCACAATCTCCTTCGTTCTCTTCCTTTTGAGACAGAGTTTCTCTGTGTAGCCCTGGCTGTCCTGGAACTAGTCCTGTAGACCATGCTGGCCTCGAACTCACAGAGATCTGCCTGCCTCTGCCTCCCGAGTGCTGGGATTAAAGGTGTGCGCCACCACAGACCACTGGCTCACAATCTATTTCTTACAATGGGGAGATGGGAACCATGTGGGTGCATGGGTCCAGGTTCCACACAAGTAGGGCATCTTATAAGAGGGCCTTGGGCACCTCAGGTTTGGGTACCTGGGGATTTTTCAAGTCTGAGGGACAATGCCAATCACTTTGTTGAAATGCCTGCAACTCTAGTTTTCTGAAGCGTTCGTTGGCACTTATGTGGAGAAAGTGGGTTTTGTTTGTTTGGCCTGTGTGTGTGTGTGTGTGTGTGTGTGTGTGTGTGTACTTCCTTGGAACTGTGGGTGAAGGGTTTGAATTCCCAATGTGGAATTTCAGCTTAACCCAGGGCTGAGGGTTCAGGAGGTGTCTTGGCTCAGATAGCCTCAGCTCTGAACTTGCAAGCTGGATTTTTCATGCCTTATAAAACAAATGCCCACTTTATTATAATGATCCCCACAGGCCTTTTGGCAGTTGGGAGCTTCCAGCAAACACACCGCTGTCCAGCTGATAACTATCGAATGTGGGTTTCTTGCAAATGGGTCCCTGGGCCGCTGGATGAAGCAGCTTTAACAGCACATTTGAGACCCTGGGATGCAACCCTTCCACCCTCCACGGCCCTGCAGGCAGGGACTTGCCCTTCCTGAGCTGAAGTCCCAGTGCCATCTCAGTTTTAAATCCCTGATGGAGGGCCTTCGGAAGTCTCTCTGTAGCCCGTGTGCACCCCGAGGCCCAGCTGGCACTTCCCTCCTTCTAGAACTCTCCATGGCCTCCCACCACACTAATTTTCCCATAGTGCTGATTGCCGTCGTTCTTAGACTGGGAACACGGGGTGGGGGGCGGAAAGAAGGGTGAACCTTGTCCTCACACGAGTCTGACCCGGTGATAGAGAAACAGAAGCAAAAATCTACCTACCCAAGGTGGCGGGGTGACTCCCCGAACATGGGCCCTACCGGTCAGTTCCAGAGGCTGTGCTGTGTGGACAAAGAAACGAGAGGTCTGCCCACCGCTCCAGGGAGTCGGGAAGGAGCCGAGAGAGGCCACACGCATTGCTCACACGGGGCCGTGACTCACACAACAGTCACCTCCGTCACGCGCCCCATGGGACAGGCTGCCAGGGTACTTGTAAGGGACACGCATGGCAGGCATGGAGACTTCCAACTCCGAGTGAGAGGTGGTGAGTTCTTGCACTAGGCAGGTGGAATCGGAAAGAAAGACATGAGTTTGAAGGTAGCCTGGGTCTTTGTTCCTATCCCTGTGGCTGTGGTAAAATACTCTGAGCAAGGCACTGAAGGAGGTGTGGGGGTTCGAATGTTGATTGGCCCCCATAAGCTCACTGGGAGTGGCGGTATCAGGAGGTGTGGCTTTGTTGGAGGAAGGGCGTCACTGTGGGTTGCCAGCGGCTTTGAGGTCTCCTGTGCTCAAGCTACGCCTGATTCAGCTCACTTCCTGTTGCCTGCTGATCGGGATGTAGAACCTTTAGCTCTTCTAGCACCGCGTCTGCCCGCGTGCCGCGCTTCCTGCCGTGGTGATCATGGACTGAGCCTCTGGAACTGTAAGCCAGCCCCAGTTATACGAGCTGCTGTGGCCGTGGCGACTCAGCTAGGGAATGGGACCCCCCCACACAATGGGCGGTTCTCACTTCTCACTTAACTCAAGGTAACCTCACACAGGTGTTCTGCAGGCCTGCCTGCCTCCTTGGCGATTCCAGACCCTGAGCCAATGTCTTGGGAAAGTTAAGAACCTAATGCAGGGAGATGAGAAGAAACGGGCGGCTCCCCGGAGCCTCTGAGGGGATCACTCAGGGGTTGCCGCTTCATGTGAGTCATGTTTGAAGTCCTGAAGGTGTAGCAGGTGCCAGCCAGCTGAAGCTGTTGTGGAGGACCAGCAAGTGTGTGGGGGCCAGATGCGCGGACGCAACACATGAACACGGCGTGGTGCAGATACGGTGGGCGGAGCCTATCTGCTGGACCGGGGCTGGCCTGGATAGGTAGGATGTGGAGACTGCCCTTCAGTGGGGGCAAAAGTCAGGTGTGCACTGTGGGGAAATGTGTGTTTTCTAATGTCTGCAGCAGCATCCGTGGATGCCGAAGGCACTGGGGTTGTGCTGGGGAAGGGCTGGTGGGAGAAGACACTGCGGATTCGAGGAGCTGCAGGCTCCTAGGGCGCAGGATGCTGGTATGGTATAAGGAAGCCCTTAGCGCCTCTCTCTCTCGGCAGGCTGGCCTGTCCCCGTGTTCAAGGCGGCTGTTGGCTTTCTGGGTCTCTTTAGTCATTCAATGCACTACAGCTCCAAGGGCTCCCCGTGACACATGTGTAGCGTGACACACGTGCGAAGTACAAGGCTCTCTTCGTTTTGTTTGAAATGTAGTAACCCTGGGAAGGCGGCGTTCGCATGGACTCAGTGGGCGCGGAGCACGGGGTGGGTGCACCCTCGCCCATTGGCTGCCCTTGGCTCCTCCCTCTTGTTTGGGTCTGTGTGTGCTGGGCCCATGTGGCCTGTGACACCCTCCTGTGTGACATGCACAGAGCGGGTGTGGGTGCATGATTACACATAGCTCTTTGGGTAGTATTTGTTTGGCGGCTTATTAGACTATTTCTTCACAAATCGTTTGAAATTGGCCTAATTGTCAGTGTTTGTGCCACAGAAGAATGTCATGGTTTTCGGTCAACTTGACACAGTTAGAGTCGTTTGGAAAGAGGGAGCCTCAATTGAGAAAACTCTTTTATCAGATTATCTATAGGCAAAGCTGGTGGGAATTTTCTTGATTAGTGATTGACAGGAGAGGGCCCAGCCCACTGTGGGCGGGGCCATCCCTGGGCTGGTGGCCCTGGGTTCTATCAGAAAGCAGGCTGAGCAAGCCCTGAGGAGCAAGCCAGTGAGCAGCAGCCTCCATGGCCTCTGCATCAGCTCCTGCCTCCAGGTTCCTGTCCTGACTTCCCTCAGTAAAGCTCTGGGACTCTAAGATGCATTAACTCTTGCCTCCTGAGTTGCTTTTTTTGTTTATTTGTTTTTAGTTGTTGTGTTTCTCATGGAGACAAGGAGCCTGGGACTGGGATCCTTGAAGAAAAGCTTGTAACCTGGGAGGAGACCACCTTGCAATATGGCTGGAGACTTTCACTGTTAGTGTGTGACAAGATCATGTCACGTTATACAGCCGGAAGGAATCCAGCTGTTGGCAGGGTTGGGTGCAATTTTCCTGCCCCAGTGTTCTAGAACTTTCCTTCTACTTCCTTTTGTTTCATTTTCCAGGCAAGAACGTTCCATGGATTTTCCTTTGGCCCTCGTACACAGCAGTTTGCCCTCTTGGTCACAGGACTTGTAACATTTGAAAATAAAGGATCGCCTGACTCCCCCTAGAGTGTATTGGGTTCCCAGGCAGCAGCCAGAGCCTGGATTTCAGCTCACGTAGCATGGCCACTCTTGAGTTCAATGTCAGTGCGCTCAATATGACTCTTGTGAACGCTTAAGTCCACATGGAAAAGCATCCATCACCACGCACAGTTATGGTAGTACACACCTTTAATCCCAGCGCCCTGGAGGCAGAGGCAGTCGGATCTCTGAGTCAGCCTGGTCTACAGAGTGAGTTCCGGGACAGCCAGGGTTGCACAGAGAAACCCTGTCTCAGGAAACCAAACAATATAAAACAACAACAAAAAGTCTAACAAGGGGGCCAGCGAGATGGCTCAGTAGGTAAAGGCGCTTTCCACCAAAGCTGACAACCCAAGTTCTGTCCTCAGTGTCCACTTGCTTGAAGGCAGGAACTGACCCCTGCAAGGGAACGGACTCCTGTGATCTCCACATGCTTGCCATGGACACACACACACACACACACACACACTACACGTTTAACTTAAAAGACGTGGAAGCAGTTAGCTATGTGCTCCGTTTATTATAATTCTTGGCTCCTGTTGGAACTGAGACAGATCCAGACGGAGAGCTCTGAGGACTGGCGACGTGGGCTGCTCAGATCAGCTGGGAGCAGCCCGGCATGTGGTGTGGTGTCTGTTTCGCTATGTGCCTCCCTCCCCCCCTTATGAATTTGCTTCTCCATTTCCTGTCCAAGATTCCTTTTATTATCCTGTATGTGAGACACATGAGAGTCTGACCCCTCGTTCCAGTGGTTGAGGATGCTGGACGTGGCTCCGCCTACCGGTATTATGTGTTTTGGGAGGTGGAAGGAGTAAGTTCTTTTACTCGAGCAGTTTTATTGAATTGTGCCTATAGTGGAGTTTTCAGAGTTCTTCCGAGGGTCCCAAGTGCAAGGCCTTTCCCGGACACATGGCTTGCAGGCAGGCATCTTCCTCCAAATACTCAGACTTCTTTCGAAGCTTTTAACACAGAAGCTCTAATGCATACCAAAGTGCACTTGGCTGTGTTGTTAGTGGCCTTGGCTAACCTCGGAGTTGCAAAGCCCTTCTCCTTCGTTCTCTCTGCCACCTTCATAACCTGGAGCCCACGGTCCTCTTGGGATCCGTTTGGCTGCAACTTTCTTAGCGGTTCTTGTTGTTCAGGCCAAGCGAGCAGTTGCAGTTGACAGAGGTTCAGGAGTCCCTCCAAAGTCCGCACTCTGCCTCGAGCTGCGCGTGTTTAAAAAGCCGCTGGCTGTGTCCCTGTCTGCCTGTCCTCTGTTCTGCCCACGGCTCTGTGTACATGCACAGCACATGGAAGGCTGGAGTTGAATACATTCCCAGGTAGTCCCAGCCTCTACCTTTACTGTCCTGCCTTATTTTACATACCTGTTAGAGTTTGTTGGGCCACAATGTTTACAAAATTTCCCGCTGAGCCTTGCACTGGGATCACACTAAGACAAAGGTGGGCTTGACTCTTCCTGACTACAAACATGGTGTTTCTCTCTGCTTACTTGTTATTTTTTTCCCGATTGTATGCATCGGTGTTTTAGCCCAGGGGTCACACACGTACCTAGCTAGGCTTGTTCCTGGATGTTGCACCGTTTGGTGTTGTGATGAACTACACTGCTGTGTACTGTACGGTGTCTTGTGGTGCTATGCACCGAAGCTTGAAGTAAATCTATCGAGCTAGTAGATCTGGTCGCGGCACAGTGAAATCTTCTATTGCGTTGAAGCTCAGTTTCTAGGCATGCACTACTCTTTCAAGACAGTGTTTTTAGGCTGTACATTTTTCATGTTGAATCTGGAGCTTCTCGGCTTAACCTTTGAAACTTTGTAAGAAAAATGCAACACAGATGATTTTATTACCAGGGCGTTTTGCTATTCTGCACAACACGATTATGGTGAGTGTTCACTGTCTACCCTTTGGATAATTTTATTTTGATGCTTGGGCCAGGAGTTTCTGGCGTCTCCTGTCTGAGTGCTGCCAGCTCGCAGTGTCTCCTACAGCCGACTTACTTCTGCTTCACTGTCCTCTGCTCTTGACACCATGAGTGCCACTTAAGCTGGTGTCCACCAATGGTCCCACAATGAGATTGTTCTATTCACTTTGTTGAAGAGCCTCTGGAGACTGACCCAAGACCCTTCCTTAAAAAAATATTATTATTATTATTACAAGACAGGGTTTCTCTGTAGCTTTGGAGGCTGTCCTGGAACTCACTCTGTAGACCAGGCTGGTCTTGAACTCATAGAGACCCACCTGGCTCTGCCTCCCGAGTGTTGTGATCAAAGGCAGGTACCACCATCATAGCATTATTTATTCTCTCTCTCTCTCTCTCTCTCTCTCTCTCTCTCTCTCTCTCTCTCTCTCTGTGTGTGTGTGTGTGTGTGTGTGTGTAGGTGCACCGGTGGAATTCACTTCTCTCCTTCTGCTACATGGGTCCTGGGGATCAAACTCAGGTTGTCAGCTTGGCAGCAAGCTCCTTTACTCACTGAGCTATCTCACTGGCCCAAAGTCTCTCCCTCCCTCCCCCTTCTCGCTGGAACACACACAACTGCTAGAATAACACGACATGGGTTTTGTGAGCCTGTTCACTTGAGCGAAGCAGGCACAACACATGAGCAGTTTCCGGGTAATCCACGTGATCCATGCAAGATGCTGGCATAAGCAAATTTGTTTTGAGGCGCTCGATGAGGTAGCAGAGCAGGAAGGCACTCATCCTCGCTCAGTGGTTCCTGAAGGTGCTGGAGAGAAGTGTGGGAGGTCGAAGTAGCCGCCTGATCTTGGTTGACTTTGTGACTCCTCTCTCCGCCCTCAGCATCGGGTTAATTGCAGTGAATCTTAGATCTTACTCATGCACTCCAGGTAAATTATATTAGCATTTCCATCCTTTCCTGTTTGCTGGCGGATGTAACGTACTCAAAGTTTTTTTTTTTTTTTCTTTTAGTGCCAAATTCAACAATCTCAAGTGCTTAGGAAATAGCTAATTACAAAAGGACCCCACTTGATAGCATTTGTTTCTATTATTGGCCACATAAAATTTTTTAATTGTTAAAGGTGAGAGCCTGGTTATCTCCCCAGCATAATAAAATAGCTCCTCCAGGAAATTATGTAACCACAGAAGTTATTTTTCTTATTTTTCCCCTGACACTGTTTTGTTGTTTATTTTTAAGACATGGTCTCATCTTGTAGTCCTGACCAGACTAGAATCCACCATATAGCCCAGGCTGGTTAGAATTTTAGCAGTCCCCCTGCCTCAGCTTTCTGGGTGCTGGATTGGAAGTGGGCAGCACTTGGCTATATATTGTCTTTTTAAAAATAGATTGTATTTTCTGTCATTTTAAGTGTCCTTAGTCCCCAAAGCAGATTAAGGAGCCTCATTCTGGAAGCCCTGAGCTCTTTGTCCCCTTTAGTTTCTTCTTAGTCTCGTGGTTTTTTTCTTTTCTTTGTGTGTGTGTGTGAAAGTGTGTGTGTGTGAGTGTGAGAGTGTGTGAGTGTGTATGTGTGTGAGTGTATATGAGAGTGTGTTTGGGAGTGTATCTCTGTGTATATGTGTGTGTGTATGTGTGTGAGAGAGAGTGTTTGAGTGTGTATGGGAGTATATGTGTGTGTATGTATATGTGTGTGTGGGTGTGTATATGTGTGTGTATGTGAGAGTGTTTGAATGTGTGGGTGTGTGTCGTTTGTTGAATTGGATATGCCATGCCCCTGCTAACATGAATACGTTTCGTCTTAAGAACAGGGTTTCTCTCTGAGCTGCCCATGCTACACTCACTGCCAGGGAGCTCTCTTCTGAGGTGCTCACAGCCCACATCCACCAGGGAGCTGACCACTGCAATGCTCACAGTCTACACCCACACGGGCAGTGGCCCTCTTAGTATCCTCCTTTGCCTGTCTCCACTATCATCCTTCCTCTGGATGTCTCTCAGCTCTTTGTGGGTTTCCTGGCACTCCCAGTTTGGAGGTGCACAGGATGAGTGCTCTGTGAATAAGCCATGGCTTTGGTTGTCCATGACAGCTCTGTGTACACACACGTGTGCACACAGTGTCCTCTGCCACCCAATGTGGCTCACAGTCCGTCGTCTGCCTTGGGGGAGGGATCTGCAGCCTCGCCTGCCTTGGGGGGTCTGCAGCCTCGCCTGCCTTGGGGGCCTCTCTCATGCCCAGCCACCTTGTGCGACTGAAACAAAGTAACTGCTCTCCCAGGGGCCGGGATGTTCAGATACCAGAACTCAACCCTGACAGCTCCTGTCCACCTCACATCTAGTTCCAGGAGATCTAGCACCCTCTTCTGTTAGGCAGGCAGACATCTTTACTGGCTGAGCCATCTTCCCAGCCCCCACCCTTCTGGAGTCTTTGATTCCTCCTTCTCTACCCTCAGTGTGCTTGACTTGTTCAGGCTCCACTGTGAGGCTTCTGCTAGGTGTTGGGGTTCTGAAAGACAGGAGGCTTGGGACTCTGAAAACCAGCTAGAGTGGCGGGCGGGCTGGCGGGTGTCTCCCGGGAGGCCTGTGGGGAGAGCTGTGGAAAGGGGTACAATCTCCTGGGCCAGAGGCTGCTCCGTGCAATTCCATGAGATAAGCTTGCTGTGCAAGCTTGAGGATCTCAGCTTGGATGCCTAGCACCCGTCTGAAAACCCAGGTGTATCTGTGCTCACCTCTGCCCACCAGTTCTGGGAACACAAAGACAGGCAGATTCCAGGAGACACCTGATCTTGACATCTAGACTTCACACATTAACCTGCACACTCACCTTTGAGCAGTCTTGCACAGACTCGTATGGACTCTAGTGTTGTTTCTTATCCAGGACAGACCTCAGAGCAAAGGGGGCTCTTTGAGCAACTTTGGAGGCAATTAAGAGTCTCAGAAGTATTTATGGGGGGCAGGGAGCTGGGGTGTCCCAGGCATAAGACATGGCTGTCTTCAAGGTGTCCTGAGCAAAGAGTCCCTTGAGAATCGGTAGCTTGCTGTTGTCCATGTGTTTGCTGGGATGTGAGGCAATGAGTGAGGGTTGAGGGAAGGGGCTAGAAGGGCCGTGTAAGCCTTGTTTCCACAGGTGTCCTGTGGTGGACTCATGGGCCCCCTGGGCTCTATATCTGTCCTCATGGACTGTTGATTCGCTATAGTGACCCGTGTGGCCTCAGGTGATGGTGATAGTGTGCATTTAAACAAGGGGAGGGGCCATAAACAGAGGGGAAAAGAAATGGCAACCCAGATATGTATGGTACAGTCACCTGAGGTCCATCCCTCCCACGTGTCCTCGGTCTTTCCTCTCTCTCTTTCCCCCCTCTCTCTCTGAAGATCTCTCTCTCTCTCCCCCCCCCTCTCTCTGAAGGGGAGGGAGATACTGAGTTATGCACTTGTTATTTTGAGGAAGTCCTGTAGGATAAAATTCCCTCATTTCCCCAGCTGAAGTTTCCCCTTCTTTTCCTTTAGGCTTCCTGCTATTTAAAGACTTCTGTTTGAATGAAATCGACGAAGCGGTTCCGCAGGTGAAGTTTTATGAAGAGGTGAGACCCAGCCCTCTCTAGCAGTTCCCTCCCTCCCATAAGGGTGTTCGTTCGGCTTAACGCTGGAAAAGTATTAAGGATCGCGAACACCTTGTGCAACTCAGAAGTTCATTCAATAACTTGGTGGTGGCCATGGAGTTAGCAGGGCTGGCCATACCCACAAGCCAGGGGGGGCTTGATGCACACACAGTGTAGGCTCTGGAGTAGTGGTTCTCAACCTGTGGGGCGTGACCCCTTTGGGGAATCCGACGACTCTTTCACGGGGTCGCATATCCGGTATCCTGCGTTATCAGATATTCACGTTATGATTCGGGACAGTAATGAAGTCATAGCTGTGAAGTAGCAACGAAGATAATTTTATGATTGGGGGGGGAGAGGTCACTGCGACATGAGGAGCTGCATTAAGGGCTGCAGCATCAGGAAGGTTGAGAACCACTGATCTAGAGGTGTTGGAGCACAAGGAAGGAAGAATGCAGTGACTAGAGGTTCCAGAGTCATTCGGAGGTCACAGGCTGTGCCACGTTGGTTGTGTCCATGCCCAGGCTGGAGGTTGCTGGGTTTGAAAGAGAACCTAAAACCCGAGGTTTCCTGGCTCTCTTGGGAACTCTGTGGGGTCTGGGGCTCCCGGACGTATATCTGCTTTCCCCGAGATACTGGGTGAAGTTTGCTATTGGAGGGGCCTGAAGGGTAGAATTTTTCTGGAAGGTCCATTGACCTCTAACTTAGCCTCATGGGACTTAACAATGCAGACCTCCTGGGAGCCAATGTGTAAGCAAGGGACACCCTGGTGGGGTGATCTGCTAATGTACAGCCACTCTTTGGGGGTAAACTGGGTAGTTGGGAATTCAGGCTCCCCACTGGCTAGAGAGATGCTGCTTCAGTGGGAGGCAGAGAATGGAGAGGTTTCCGGGACTCAACTGAAACCATCGCAGCTGGGAAGGACCCTGCCCTTCAAGACACATGGGCATAGGGAGAGTCTTCCCCTGACGGATTCGGGAAGCAAGGTGACAGGACACAAAGACAGGGTAGATGGGTGGTCCGATGAGTGAAATAGTGGAGTAATCGGCAAGTACTTTAAAAGCCGGGCGGGGGCGAGGACTTTGGGGGGGGATAGAAGCCTGGGAAGGGGGTGGAAGTGGGTGGGGGTGAGCAGAAGCGGGAAGGGGGTGGGTGGCACAGGCCTGTGATCCCACGCTTAGAAGGCAGAGTTGGTAGGGTCCCAAGTCCATCCTGCCCCTTCCCACCACGCCCTCTAGGTGATACGAGATGTGAGACAAGTCACATGGCCATCTCTGGCGTGTAAGGTGCCAAGCTCCCTGCACTCAAGGAGCTTACATCACGGGGACTTAAGCCTGAGGTTCAGTGAGCTGGGTGGTCATTCCTGCCCGCTTCGCAGGACGCCCGTCACGACATAGGCAATCTTAGGAGAGAGACTGTAACAGCAGAGAGTTTTTATTGCCCCCGCTCGGTCAGCCTATCCTTTGAACGCCAGCTGCATGCCTGGTGTGTCGTACATGCAGTGAACAAAAGACAGAGTCCTGTCTGTCTCTGAGCTTATGCTCTGGTAGAGAGAGCCAACTAACTGGCGAAGTGTCCCCAGGCATAAGAACTGCTCCAGTGGCCCAGACAGACTCAGTGTGGTGCGTTGTGGGCTGGTGGCCACTCTCCGTGGATGAGTTCAAGGTCATCTCAGCAGGGTGGCATTTAAACAAGGACAGACAAGACTGGCCCCTTGGAGGTGGGGTCAGCGGAGCACAGGAGGCCACACAAGTGCCAGGGTGGGGGGAGCGTGGCAGCGTGGAAGTGGGGGGTGGGGAAGGCAGGCGAGTTAAACCACAGACAGCGTGACGGGTTCTGGTGTGGAAAAGGGCGTGTCAGGTGTGCTGCCCGGTGGCCTCTGCCGTGAGTCCTATGCCCTTCATCCTGACTCACTTCAACCTCTGACTTTTGTCACCTACCGCGAGTGAGGGGTTAAAGCCTCCCACTCTGCTGGGCCTTTGTGATTTCTGCTGTCCCTTTCCCTGTATGTTGGAGCTCTGGGGTCAGGCTCACACTGGGATGTCGCTGTATGAGGTGCCCTGCCCTGTCTCTCATGCAAGCCCTCCTTTGTCCTAAACTGGGTTCTTCCTTCGTCCCCGCGCATCTGGGGAGGTCTCTTCCGGGCTCGCATGGCTTGTGTCTTTGCAGGGTTTTCGTTGTAGGCACAAGCGTCTGGCAGTGTCTGCTCTCCTTGATTTTAGATGTCATGCTTGATTTGCAGAGTTTGCTGAAATTCTTGGGCCTTCCCATTTACATCTTTAACCAAATCTGAAGTGACTGGGACGCTCATCTCTTAGAGCTATGCTCTCCCCTCTTCCTGGGACCCTGGCCACATTTTCATGATTGGTGGATGTTTCCCTGTTGACCTTAATGCCAGGCTCTGTGTTTCTGTCAATGTTTTTTTCTTTCTTTTCCAGACATTGGATAATATCTTTGGTTTGCCTTCAAATCTACATGCCCTTTGTCTCAGCTTCTGCAGCCTGCTCATCCATCCATCCATCCATCCATCCATCCATCCATCCATTCTTCCATCCATCCATCCATTCTTCCATCCATCCTTCCTTCCACCCATCCTTCCTTCCTTCCATCCTTCCATCCATCCATCCATCTATCCATCCATCCATCCATTCTTCCATCCATCCTTCCTTCCACCCATCCTTCCTTCCTTCCATCCTTCCATCCATCCATCCATCTATCCATCCTTCCTTCCTTCCATCCATCCTTCCATCCACCCATCCTTCCATCCATCCATCCATCCATCTGCTTAGCAGTTTATTTCAGATTCTAGAATTTCACTTCTGAAAATTCCAGTTGATTTTTTTTAAAAATAGTTGCTGTTCTGTTTTCATTTCTGTTGCCGAGATAAAATACTCAGACAAGAAACTCAGGGGAGGAAGAGATTATTCTGCTTAAAATCCTGGGTCTCAGTCTGTAGCTGAAGTCAGGCAAGAGCTTGAAGCAGGTCACACTACAGTCAAGAGTAGGAAGACCCTAAGGCTGTTCCTTGTTGATTTGCTCTAGGCTAACTTTCTCCTCACACCCAGTTCAGGACCCTCCTTCCCCACCTAGAGAACAATGGCCCACAATGGACTGGGCCTACTCACATCAATTAACAATCGAGACAAAGTTCCAATGATTTGTCCAAAGGCCACCTGCTGTAGAAAACTCCTCAGCATTCCTGTCTTCCTGGAAGATTCTAGGCCACAGCAAGGTGACATTAAAGCTAAGTAGTGCCTCTGTTTCCTTTTGCTGCCCCTTATCCCTTCCTTTATCGCACAGATGTTCTGCTGTGTCTAATTATAATCACCAACTGCAGAACTTGACCTGGTAATTCCAGCCCCGATCTTGTTGGAATTGACCTGCTTTTTCTGTGTGGGTCAGTTTCCTTCACAGGTGAACAACAAACGTGTTTGTGCCCATGCACACACACACACACACACCAGTGCAATCGACAATCAAAGATACCATAAACTCCCAAAAGGGTGTGGGTTGTTTAGTGCCAGTAGACACTGACCTGGCTCTCCCACACCCTGCGTGGTGTGTAGCCACTGAGTCTTGTTCAGCTCCTCAGCCTTTCTGGGCCACTGAGGTTGGGCACGTCATCACGTACCCAGCAAAGTGGACAGAATAGCTGCGTGGATTTCGGAGTTCGCCTTTGTGGCTCTTCATCTCCAGAATGATCTTCTCTCATAGCTTCTCTCTGATGTCCCTTCTCCATCATCCCTGACTGTTAGGATGCTCTCCGGTGCTTCCTTGGATGGGCAGCCACGGCCCCAGGAGGACTACTCTGCTCTAAGCTAGTTATCCGGGTTTGTGATGGGATTTTGAATGAAGCACATGTGTGAAGGCGCTGATGGGCTAGAAGACACCAGGGTGCGGCCTGTAGGCAAAGGGTGGAGTCCACGATGACCCTCACTGTAACCAGGATGGGACACGGTGGAGATAGGGCTCTTTCAGGTGACCTCAAGTGCACATCTTTGTAGCTACTCGGTAGGAAAGTTCAAATGTGCGCTTGTTGCTGCTGGCTTCTGATAGCTTTCCCTAAGGTGTGCGTGGCTGGTGATAAGAGCCTTACAGGGTGTCCAGTGCTTTGAAGCCAACAGGAGACTAAGAGGAATGGAGGCAAAGCCCAGGGGATGCAGAACTCAGATCCCAGGGAGGTGGGGATAGGACACAGCTGTGGCCGGGGCCATGTGTGCCCAGAGACCAGCTGCATGATGGGGGCATGCTGTCATCCCTGCTGGTACTTCTGTCCCTCAGCATGGACATACCTCTAACGTGGTCCTGCCTACGTAAGCGCCTGGTCAGCCCTCCTGCCAGCATCGGAGGTGGGGTTACTGAATTAAGAGTTCCTTTTGACCCAGGGAAGTCACGGCTGGTGGCCTGTTCTTTATTCCTGAGCTGGGCCTTCCGGAAGGAAGAGAGATGTGAGTTTAGGTGCTGGTCCAGTGGTTGCTCTACTCTACTCGGTCTGGTGTTTGCTTAGGGCTGGCCAGACTCGGGACTCAGATCACAGACACAGTGTGCCTCGTTTGTTCAGGAAGCCAGGATTGCCTACGTAGCAGCAGGGGACAAATCATGGAGACTTCCAGGGAGTTAGCATGTGACTCACCAGATGCCACTCTGCCTCATGGGCCTCCTGGACTCGAATCCCATTTCGCTTGTGTTCAGGATATTAGTTCTGGGGTAGTGCGCTAAGGCTTGAGGTTGTTTGCCTGCCAAGGGACGACAAACCTTGGCCTCTGCTTGGGTTGCATCTGTTCTAGTATCCAGGCCTTCTGGCATTAACCCTTGAATCTCCCAAAACCAAAATGAAACCAGAGGCGTTAACAAGCAGAGGAATGGACTAAGCCACAGTCCTGTCCTCTCTGATGGCTTTGAGTACATTTGTGCCTGACTTTGGCCACCTGGCAATAGCATCTTTGCAGCTGCCGTGTGGTTAGTTTTCAGAAACCGGGGTAGGAGGGTTGAATCTGGTCCCGTAGTTACGACAGCTTCACTGCATTGCTGCTGTGAAGAGACCTCTGATCCTCTTGGGCTGCTGGCCCCACCGTGACTGTTGCCTGCCCCAAGAACACCCCATTCCAAGCCCCAGAAGTCCAATAGGCATGATGGATAGCCACCATGCTACATTGCTGATTGGATCCCAGCAATTTCTCAGGTTTCCCAGCTAGTTGTTACAGGGCCTCGGTGGGACACTGCCCTGTTGCAGGGGTTTCTTGAGCCCTACATAAACACACGGATGCTACATTAATTATTAAGCTGTTGGCCGATGGCTAGGGCTTCTTACTGGCTACCTCTGTCTTAATTATTAACCCATTTCCATTCATGTAAGTATTTCCACATGGTCTTATCTTACCAGAGAACGCTTGTTGCGTTCTGTCTTCTCGAGCTCTTCATGGTGTCCCCTTTCCAGTGCCTCTCTGCCTAACTTTCCCAGAATTCTCCTCGTCTCCTAGCCCCGCCTATCTTCCTGCCTCTGTTGGCCAAACAGTGTTTTATTCATCAGCCAATAAGAGAAACATATACGCAGAAGGGCGTCCCCCATCACTGACCCTTCAAGCTATGACCTCATCTGTATGAGGAATCGTCATAGGACTGACGGGCTTTGTGAACATCAGTCTGTAAGGTCAAAGCTACTCCCACAGGGAGGTCCCTGTTTCTCCCAGCCAAGGTGGACCGCTCGCGGGTGTGACCATGAGGCCAGGTCACACGCAGCAGTGTGGTGGCGTGTGGCAAATGTCCCTGCCTTCATATTCCATTGTCTTCCGTTTTGTCTTGTGTCGTCAAAATACGTGTGCACAGAAATGGGAACAATTATTTTCTGACCAGGAACCTCTTGTGGTCACAATTCAGCAACCGGGACCATTCGTACACATGACAGCTGACCCTAAACCCCATTTCATTTAGTCAACTGGCAGCCTTTCCTAGCATAGCGTTTGAAATACAGTGTGAACGTCTTTCCTTCCCACTGTTTGGCTATGTATCCCAGGCTAGCCTTGGCCACACTCCTCCTGTCGCTGCCTCCGGAGAACTGCAGTAAACATCCATGCACACCACACCAGGCCTGCAATTACACTAGTGGCGGGAAACCAATGCTTTTATCCAGGGGTCCATTCTACCTCCCAATACACACCTTCTTCATACGACTTGGAAATCTCATGACGAATCCCGACTAATTTCCTCCTGACGACGACGATGATGATGATGGAACTCTGGTAGGATGTGAACAAGCTCTGCCTCAGGGCTGAACAAGCTCTGTCTCAGAGCTTAAGCACAGCCATATCAGAAGATCTGCCCTTTGGTGAGAGCTGGCCAGGCAGAGGGCCCCTGGCTGCTGTCCTTCAGGATGACGGTGGCCACAGGAGTCTTCGTTCCCATATTAAAAGGCTCAGGGTCCCCACAGAGGGAAATACATTTGTGCCTCCAGCTGGGCCTAACTTGATGCAACCTTGTCATCCCGTCATCATTTTTAGGGGAATCAATCGCTGCCTCGGTAATTTGTCTCCTCTCTCACGGAAGGGTTCCTGGCTGGGTCAGTCATAGTTCTAAATAAAGCCAGTTTCTAGGAAGCTGTAAGCTAACTTGCTGACTCCCGGAAATGTAGATAAAAGAATACGAGAAACTGGACAACGAAGAGGACCGGCTGCGCAGGAGCCGACAGATGTATGACGCCTACATCATGAGGGAGCTCCTGTCCTGTACACATGTGAGTACGCCAGCCTGTTCCCCAGACAGCACCATGTGGGGGCCACACTGCCTGTGTTTCCGGAGGGGCACAGCTGTACGGCTGCAATCCTGGGACGGGATCTGGGTCTTCTTTTCTCCCATAACTGTACTGGGTTTTCTGACTCGATTCTCCTGCCATACTATACATACGCTTGCTTTATTCCCTGAAGCCCACGCTGGCACTGCCAGAAGCGGATGCTGTGAGAGGGCTCATTTGGACTGTGAAGAAAAGTCTGTATTCTAGGCTTGGTGAAGGAAACGAGGATTTATTCTCATTGCGTAGCCTCATTGTTTGACAGGGTCTCTCCATGTAGTCCAGACTAAACTTCAACGCCTGATCCCTTTACCTCAGCATCCTGTGTACTGAGACTACAAGCATGCACCTTCACACCTGGATGCTGCCGCTGATGGTGTGGTGATGGTGGTGTGATTATGTGATGATGGTGATGAGGGGAGGAGGAGGATGGTGATGATGATGATGGTGATGATGATGGTGATGATGATGATGGTGATGATGATGGTGATGATGGTGATGATGATGGTGATGATGGTGATGATGATGGTGTTGATGGTGATGATGATGGTGATGATGATGATGGTGATGATGATGGTGATGATGATGATGGTGATGATGATGGTGTTGATGGTGATGATGATGGTGATGATGATGGTGTTGATGGTGATGATGATGATGGTGTTGATGATGATGATGGTGATGATGCTGGTGATGATGATGGTGTTGATGGTGATGATGCTGGTGATGGTGATGATGGTGTTGATGATGATGATGGCGATGATGATGGTGATGATGGTGATAATGATGGTGAGGATGATGGTAAGGATGTTGATGACAGTGGTGTAATACTGATGAAGATAATGTATGACTTGGGATGATATGATGTTTAGTGTTGATGTATTGTTTGGGAATGTAAAATTGAACCAGGGCCTTATGCTTGATAGGCAAATACCACTGGGCCATCTCTCTAGCCTGCTTTATTAGTTTTAATTTAGCTGTACTTTAATAATTAGGTGAATCCGAATTCAATTAATATAAATCATCAGTGATTTCTTGGGATTAATAAGGACTATAATTACTATGTTGATTTTATTCATGAATAGTTAAGTCAATTTTATTCATGAATAGTTAAGTAATGGGTGAAATTACTGTCTTCCTCAGAAGTCAGATAAACAATCTAATTGGGATAAACTAGATTTTTCAGGAATTGACTTCACCAGAAATAAGCAGACTAATCATCAAGGTACAAATCGCCATGTGGAAGATGCCTCTGTACCAATGCAGGCCATTTTATAAAGGACATAGTCTTCACCTACTCCATCCAGGGTCATGGCCACCAGGCTATTTGAATTTATCTAAAGTTGGATGACGTTGTTTCTGAGCCCCCTGTCAGCCTTATCTAGAGTACCCTGGAGCTTCGTGTGGCAACCCAAAGGCCAACATTGTGCTGTGGCAGGAAGGCTGATTGGATGTCCCCATCGTGCCTTAGCACTACAGTTGCCAGTGATGTGTGGGTGTCTGTGCACAAGCTGGATCCTCTTAGCTTCTGCTGCTTCACTCTGCTGTGTAGACGGAGTTGGAACAAGACGCCCACTGCGCCTTGGCTGTGCCCTAGATTATGCACGTGCTCTGTGGAGCCTGTGTGTGTGTGAACATGGCTTCCCTCAGCCAAGCTATGGGGGGTTGGGGGAGGTGGGGGCTTTGGCAGAGTAGATTTTACTCAAATGGTCTGTGGTGATTATCCTCCAGATTAAGTGAGATTTATGTTCAAGAGTTAGAAGCAGTGCTCTGAGAACCTTCGACACACCATTAGCTGCAAGGCATGCCGCTTGACCGCCTCTATCCTGAACACTGCGGAGGTTTAAATGATAAGACTCAGAAAGCTGGGCTCTCCACTGACGGGCCTGTGTATGTTTGCTTTGTATAGGGAGAACGGCTTCTCCTCGAAAGCCTTTTCCAGTATAGAATTTTCTGTGGAGGTGGCTGTGGTAGCGAGGGCATACTCTCATGTTTCTGTGAATTACAAGATGCGTAGGATTCCCAGCAATCAGCGATAAACAACTCGAATAAAGCAGGCTTCATTGAAAGTTGTCTGGAGTTGTAACCCACATGGAAGTTCCGTTCTGTTTGCCCGGCTGCCCTCTGCTGGGACAGCAGTGAGATCTCCCGCTCTCACGGCCACTGGCCACCGTGGCCTGGCTCCTCAGCTTGTGCAGAATTCCTCCCTGCACATTCCTGAATCCATTTCCTCTGACACCACAGTCAGCTTGCCTCTATAGAACTGTCACTGAGGAAGGAAGAGGTTATGTAGTCAGGCAGTGGTGGGATTCCTTACACTCCGTTGCCATGGGAACCTTGGCTACTGAGGATTCTATTCTGGGCACCTAAAGAAGGACTCTGGATACCCAGAAGACACTATGGGCTTGGACTCTGTACAGAGAGCCCACGGGTCACCCTTACAGGATCGCCGTGTCAAACCATCTGTTGTAATGTGTGATCTGTAGATATGTCACATCCTTATTAAAAGCATGTTGTCTGTCTGACTTCCTTCATTTATTTTTTTTTTTTTAAAGACATTCTCAAAGCAAGCTGTGGAACATGTTCAGAGCCATCTCTCCAAGAAACAGGTGACAGCCACTCTTTTCCAGGTAAGATGAGATGGCTTCGCTACTAACACCCCTGACCTGCCTCCCGGTCAGACCTGATAATGTCTTCTCGGCTCTCAGAATTGATGCCGCGGCGGTCTGCTGGGAACACGCGCCAACAGGCTCCGCAGATGTTCCTAGAAAGGGGCCGCTGCAGCGTTCTTGTGACTATATGTTCTGGAAATCCACTGAGCTAAGAGAGTCTAGCCTTCCTCCTGCTTGGCATTTGGTGTCTATGATGAGTGGCATGATACGGCTTCTGGTGGTTATCCACAGGATTAAGTGAGATTTATGTTCGAGAGTTAGAAGTGATGCTCCAAGAATCATAGGGTCCTGTGTCGCTTGACTCTTTCTATCCTGAACACTACAAATATTTAATGAAAGACTCAGAAAGTTGGCTTCTTCACCAGCCGGCTTGTGTGTGTGTGTTTGCTGCTCTCCCAAGAGCCTTTTCCAGTGTGGGTTTTCTGTAGAGGTGACAGTAGTCGTGAGGACAGTCAGAGTCTCGGATAGGTAGCATATGTTCGTGTTTCCATGAATTACAGGAAATGAAGGCCCGCATGAATCAGTTTTCAAAAGCGAAATGAACGAATCCCTCCCCTATTGGATTGCCAGGTTAATTGCAGTGAGATACACGGGGGAAGCCCAGGCTAGCCCCTTGATCTCCCACCTCCCCGGGGGCCATTACAGGTGCACGTGGCTGTGCCCCTCTGGTTTTGGAGTCAGCGTCTTAGAACATCACAAACTCCTGCAAAACAAAATCATCAATTCTCAGGTCCAGCTTAGCCGTCCAAGGACATATTGGGTATTATTTTCCCCTTGATGTTAGGTGCTCCTGTCTGCACAGTCCAGAGGGTTCCCAGGGTTAGGGTCAGAGCCTCCGTGTCCCTGGCAACCCTGACAAGCTAGGCTTGTTCATTAATAAGAATAGACATGAGCCAAATTAACGGCGAAGCACACAGGAAGGAAATCTCTGAAGCTTGGCCACACCGGGGAGACGGACAAAGAGACCCCCACCCTACCCACTGCGTCTGTCCCCTGGGTCCTGACTTGAGGATGTGGTTTAGGTAGAGGGCTCTACATGCATAGTTAAGCAGACCTGGTCACGCTCAGGTGTGGTCACATCCATCACCCTTGTCCAGGCTGTCGTCCTGCAAGGCGCTCTGATGAGTTCTCAGAGCTCCTCTGGCCGGCACCGTGCTCCAGCCTTTTCCTCCCTTGGGCTTGAGATTCCTGGGGAAATTCTAGTTCTCTGGTATCTTTTTATATTGTCATCATCTCCGCCAGGGCCAATTACAGGAAGGGTCCACGCTTCGGCTCCTAGCTGCCGCAGCTTCTGAACCCATCTTGCTCGTCAGTGGAAGGGCATTGGCTCTCAGAGGCATCTTGTTGGCTTGGCGGAGCGGGTACACACCGGACGCTTCCCACTGTTCCTCAGATGAAGTCTGTGATTAATCTTACTGTCGCTGTGGTGCTAAAGTCTGTATTGCTGTCCATGTATTTGTAGTGTGAGAACTCTGGGTTTCAACTGATTTGCACAGACAGCCCTTAGCCAGTCATGTCTACCACTGCTGAACTATTTTATAGACTACGGTGGTATGGATAGCCTCTAGCAAGTGTCATCTGACCTTACTCAACTGGAGGTTCCCATGAAGGAGATGCAGCATTGAGAGAGATTTGTCTCGCAAATTAGCTTTCAGCCAGCTGGGATATTGTGTCCAAGATTAGGAGCGGAGGCCACCACACTCCAGCTCCCCTCGAGTCTGCCTCTTCTTATGGTGGGTGGCTTGAGGGTAGAGAGATAGGGGAGGCAGGATAGAAGGGTTTGTTGGGACTCACAGGCCTTGAGGACACAGCTCTCGTGGTAGGGAGGGTGTGGAGGCAAGAGTCTTCCCTCAGGAAGCTGCAGCTTCATGGGATGCTGGTCCCCACATCAAGGTGGCTCCTCCTTCATAGACATGTGGAGAGATCTGTCTCCATAGTGATTCCAGGCCCCTCCAGGCTGGCAATCAGTAGCTACCAGCACAGGTTTGATATGCTAAAATGTGGTCAGATGGTGGTAAAGTTGTCCTAGAGAGGTTTGGCTGCTGCCTGATTGGTAGGAAGGATTCGGTGTTTGATAAAACGGAAAAGTAAACTGTGAATGAGCCCATCTCTTCCCTGTGGAGAAAGCCTCTTCGAGGACCATGCATGGGACCTCACTGAGTTCCCCTCCTGAGTTCCCTGAAGCCATGGCACCGCCTGCTGCTGTAGACTCCCTCATCCCACTTTCTCGACGTATTTTGACAAACTTTCAGTGAGGACATGGAAGAGGTTAAATTTCCCACCATCCAGCTCATGGAGCATGGACGAGATATTTTCCCAAAAGATCTAATGGACTCTGGTGAACTCTGAAGTGTGGCCATCAGCCAGCTTTTTGTTCTCAGCTGGAGTGTGCGGAACAGAAAATGTGGCTGTTTGTTCAGAACAACGAAGCAGGAATGAGGTAGAAAGTAGTTGATCCCCCCTCCCCGTGAGGGACCTGGAGCTCTCGGCGCCACACCCCAGGGACCTCCCTAGAGGACAGGGCTGCACAGGCTGCACCCACAGCCTCCTGTCCCTTCTCCTGAGCACCTTTAACTCTGAGTCTAAGGAAGGTATAGCATTGATTAGTAACACAGCTAATTAGGACAATTAACTGTGAGTCTGTCGGCTCCCAGTGCTTAAATCTTAGTCGGCATGGAAAGGGCTCATAGCAATTTACAAAGCATGCTGGGAAACTCGCTCACAGGGCCCAGCGTCATGTCAAAACACGTGATCCCCCTCTTCTGAAATTAGAACTTCACTGGGTGGTGGTGGTGGTGGTGTATGCCTCAGGAGGCAGAGGCAGGCGGATCGCTGTGAGTTCGAGGCCAGCCTGGTCTACAGAGTGAGTTCCAGGACAGGCTCCAAAGCTACACAGAGAAACCCTGTCTCAAAACAAAAAACAAACAAACAAACAAAAAACCAAAAAACAAAACAAACAAAAAAAAAGCAAGCAAACAGTCAAACAAAGCAGAAATGAGAATTTCAAGATGATGGCAGAGGTTAGCACAGCTAAGGGCTGGGACCCTCTACTCGGCTCAAGTAGCCAACTCCCGTCACTAAAGAAGTGTCGTGTCGGTAGCTCATAGAGAGCGGTCCCAGCCCCCGGCTGTGTGGAGTGTAGATGGAGCTGACTGAGGTAATAACCCTGGAAGGAGCCTGTTCACAATGAGGGGGACAGCCAGCGTCCCATGGGAAGCTTGGTTGCTGACCTCGGGCCCGAGAGCCCTGGCACGCGCCCTTCCGTTGATTAATTCCTATTTATGTGGTGTTGTCTCTTCTCCAGCCATACATAGAAGAAATCTGTGAGAGCCTTCGAGGGGACATTTTCCAAAAGTTCATGGAAAGGTATGCTGACTGCTGTGCTTGTTCGCAGGAGCCTGGCTCGAGAGTGTGCATGCACGGCGATCCCCCAGTGTGTGTGGCTTTATCCCTCCACGGGCCCTCGGTGGCAGTGACCGGCTGGCAGCCCTCTGCCATGCTGCTTCCTTGGCTCTCCATGCTGTAGCTCTGGGGTGTGCAGCTTGATGTGCCCTGGCCGCCTGCTTTCTGCTTCCGTGTGGTCTAAAATGGAGACATTCTGGGGAGCTTCCATTTTACCAGGGTCAAGGGAGGCCTTTGCTGACATGGCTGGTGGCTGCGTTTTATCTGATTTCGCCGCCTTGGGACCTTGAGGTGTGGTCTCCCAAAGTAGGGCGAGCCCGGGAAGGGACAGGCTGCGTGCTCACAGGCATCGTTTGCACACTTAATGAATTCGCCTCCCCCCCCCCCATTTCCAAGTCACACGGCAGTGTGCCATCCCATACTCTGAAGCTGGTCAGAGCCCCTGAGAAGCAATCCCCTGTGTGTGTTTACCTCCACCGTGCGCCTTGTGATTCTAACCAGAACGGAGAGTTAATTTTATCCCAGAGTGCGCTCGGTATCTTGGGGGAAGCGGCCTTCATTTATGTGAGCGCAGGCCTCTGGTCCTGGTACCAGCAGAAACTTCTGGAAGGGCTCAGTGAAGCCAGGGAATATCATGGGCTCAGAGCTGACCTTTGGCCAGCTCTGTTACCTTGATTTCTCAAGTCTGGCTCCCACCTCTGAGTTCCATCTTACTCTTGTGTGATGGGGTTCCCCTCGCTCTGGGCATTGCCCCCCCCCTGTCTGTTCTTTACCTCAAATGTAGGTGAACCCTCACCGTGGGATGCCAGGGAAAATCACTGCCTCACTGTGAGTGTGGAGTTTGTCTTTGGAAAGCATGGCCCTTGAGCATCGCCAGGGATGTGCAGGCAGGCAGGCAGGCGGGTGGGTGCGGTGCGTTCAGGGGCCTAGATGGGATTTCCTGTGAGCCCTGGCATCTGTTGGAAGAGTAGGAAACCTCAGCAATGGGGCTTGGCCAGCTTTCAGGGAACCCCAAAGCTGAGGAGGGGGGTCTGGGACCCTGCAGACTCAGTGGACCGTACACTGAGCAGCAGAGGAGGCTTAGGAGCCACCTGAGCCCCTCCTGCATCCAGGTCCTACTCTCTTTACCCTGAGAGCTCTTGAGGTCCTTCAGCCCTGGCTGCCAAGGCCCCTTAAAGATTTGCACTCTGCCTGCCACAGGTGTTAATGAGGAACTGTGCCCCTGCAGCCCTACCTGGGCACATACTCGGCCGGCCACATGCCCAGGGGACATCTGTGCTTCCTGAAGAGGAACTTGTCACAGCAAGTTCATGCTTACCAAGCAAAGGGTGCTGGCTGTTATTCCTTCTGTGCTGGCCAGAACTCTAAGGCTGACGGGCTGGCCGTAAATGTGTCAGGGCCTGTCAGACCCGGACTCTGTGAGAGAAGAGTGAGTTCGAACCATAAGAGGAAGGCTGTCCCAAAGGCTGCAGCTTCTGCATGAACCGATGCTCGTCCGAACCGGGGTTTTAGAGGCCTTGTTAGGAGAGCCCACGAGAGACTCTCCAAAGGCCACTTTAGGGTCATGGGGAAAACAGCTGTGTGTTTGGGAAGACCACAGGGATTTGGGTGGTTGGCATCTTGGAAGTCTTCTTAATTAAGGTCCTGTGTGTTGATCCCCGGGGGCTGTGGGGGTTGGCATCTGAAGCCTTCCCTTGGGATGCTGGTACCTGAGGCTCCACCCCATCTTCCTTCCCTCCTCCCGCTTCCCTGGAAGAACCTTGAATTCTGTGTCTTTACGAGGAATCAATCAGGGACTAGGCGAGATGCAGCCTTCTGGTCCTCATCACCCCTCCCTTCCCGTCTGTCTACTTCCTTCCTTTCTTTCCTCCCTCTCCTTTCTCTAGCTCTAGGGACTGAATCCAGGGCCCTATAACCCATAAATAGGCAATCTAAGCCCAAGCTACGCTGCCCGAGCCCACACCCTGCGTTTCTTCTGCACCTCTTAGAGCAACAGCACATGAAACCCTGATCATTAATGAATGAGCAAATGTAATAATGCCTGAATTAAGAGGACAGATGGTAGACACTTCTCTACTGCATGAATGGAGACAGAGCTTGGCTGGCATGGGGAAGGTACCTAGAATACCAGAGAGAGGCGTTTCCTTCTGCACCCCGTGGGTCTGTGAGATGCTCCGGAGCCTGTCTGTCTGGTCCATCTGCTCACCCGTGCATGACGTTTGCCCAGTACCTTTTCCTGGCTTTGGTCTTGCAGCCGTAAAGTGGAGTCGGGATGCCCTGGTTCACAGGGCCTCTGAAAGGGGTCAACGAGCCGTGTGGATCGGGTGTTCGGTAAACACGGGCTCTGATGGATGCTCTTAGAATTATTTGCGAACATTGGCTGTCCTTTTCTTTTTGGATGTTTGGAGCAGAAGCGTCCAAGACAGTGGAACCATCTATAGCTACCAAACCTGTGACGTGAGATGCCTCCAAATTGAAACGCCCTTCCTGTACTAAAGAAGCCGGGTCTCAGAGGCCTTGTGTGGAAGGAAAGGCATAGAAAACTCAGCACCGTACACTATTATTCAAATTACACATGTGGCATGTGATCGCTGAGAAGAGACACCTAGTCTTTCATTTGAACACTCAAATGAAGCTGTGGACGCTGGGTGGGAAAAAAGAAATGTTTTAATGTATTTTTTTTTTTTTGAGATCTTCACCCCTCCCCCTCCAACTCCTCTTGTGTTTCCAAGTTCATGGTCTTGGCTATAATTGCTATTGCTACAGACATATATGTGCACGAGTACAAATATTCACGCAGCTAGATAACCTGAGTCTATCTAGCTTGGCTCACATGCACATGTGTGCAAGGCTGACCCCTTGGGATTGAACAGGGTGCTCATCCTTGGAGGAGACTGATTTTCCTCTGGCGGTAGAACCATGTGGGGCGTCTCCCATGTCTGTTGGCAAGTCAGCTGGTATTGTCACTGTGCTGGTCTTGTTTGGGCAACCATATTGCTGAGAATTCACGGTTGCAGCTTCCCTGATGCGCAACCTGGTTGTCTGGCTCCTATAGTCTTTCTGCCCGTCTTCCAAGGTTTTTCCTGAGCAGCAGGTGCAGGGGTTGTGTGGGAGGCACCTCAGGTGGGTGTTTGAGAGTGTTTTCCTTGTGTGAGAGGCAACACAGGAGTAAGGCTCTTCCAGAACACCATCGATTATTTAACCCTTCAGTGATTGCTTGTACTCTCTTTTAGCGATAAGTTCACCAGATTTTGTCAGTGGAAGAATGTGGAGTTAAATATCCATGTGAGTACCATCCTTCTGTGTTTCCTTCCTCCCTCTTTTTTAAATAAAAAACAAAACAAAAAACCTTCCTCTGCCTAGTGTCATGAGAAAACGCTTTGTTCTGGAACGTTCTCCCCAAGGGTACTCAGCACAGCTGTCCTTGCACATGCGGGCTGGCTGACAAGCACTTGGGCCTTCACTTTCTTTTTTTCATGTTTGTGTGAGAACGAGCTTATATGCGTAAGAAGGGCTATTTTAAGCTGGAATTGATTGACCCCAAAAATAACCGTGACAACGCAAGCCTTCCACTTGATATAACGTCTATGCAGCCTGGGCACCCGCCACGTTGTGACATTTTTTTCCCCTTCCCTTGTCTTACTGTAGGATGTAATAAAAGGAGCAGAATATTTTAGCTACAGGCAAGTTTCAGGGTTGTTTTATTTCTTTTTCCTTATTTTAAAATTGGCAGAGGTAGGGTGTGAGATAGTTAGCTCAGTAGAACATTAGTAAGTGCAGAGGTTCAGACCCCAGCATGAGGGACAAATCTCTCTCCTTTCTCTCTTTCTCTTTCTTTATCACACACACACACACACACACACACACACACACACACCACACCTTTCTTGGCCCCCCCCCAGCTCTATTGATGGAGGGAGCAGGTGTGTAAATGAAACCTCTTTCTGTGGTTGTCTTTTGTGCTCATCTGAGGAGTCCTGGCCCCCCACAGCTGGCCTCTCATCATTTCCCAGTCAAGAGGACATTTGTCCAGAGACAGCTGCTCTTGTCTTCCCCTCAGGACGGTGCCTGGAATGGTCTGAGTGTCCCCAAACTCTAGGCTTCCTGGAGGCTGAGCTCATCATTTTGACTAGGATTTCTACACTAGCTTGTCCCCAAGGTCACGGCTTGCATAACCTAAGGTTTTCAAGAGCGGAGGGACAGTCCCTTCCCACACTGCAGCCCCATACCCTGTCCCCATGTTGGGCCTGGTATGTCACGGGGAGGTGGCTGGGAGAGAAGGCTTGTCCTTCTGTGTGGCTCATCTTTCAGCTTAAGGAATCTGTCCTGGGAGGGGGAGGTGACACCAGACTGTGTGAGTGTGTGTGTGAGTGGTGTGTGTGTGTGTGTGAGAGTGTGTGTGGTGTGAGTGTGTGCGTGTGTGTCTGTGTGTGCATGTGTGTTTGTGAGTGTGTGTGTTTGTGAGTGTGTGTGTGCGCGCTTGCGTGTGTGCGCTCCCTTTGCCCTGCCGTGACTTCGCGTGGTTTTGTGCCTTCATTTTGTCTTATGCCTCCACAGCTGACCATGAACGACTTCAGTGTACACAGGATCATTGGCCGAGGAGGCTTTGGGGAAGTGTATGGCTGCAGGAAAGCTGACACCGGGAAAATGTGAGCCTCTGTCCTTGTCTCACCAGGACCATTAAGAGCATTTTATGGAGCTCTTGGCCTCACAGAACGAAATAGATGCTTGAATTTGGACTGTAAGCCTGGCCTCTCTGCTTCTTAGGGCTGCTGTGACGCTAACAGGAGCCACAAACGGAGTGTCCACTCCAGGGAGCCCATTCTGGAATTTCTACCTGTTCCCCTTCAGGCTTGAGCTAGGGTGACTTCCCCACAGAGGCCCTGTAGGGGGCTCCTGCTGGGCAGGGATAGTCTTTCCTCCCTGTTGTGCAGGGAAGGATTTATGAAAAATGGAGCTGCCTGTGGAGCATTTTGAAAGCCCCTCATCAGTGTTTACCATGTGCTCAGGGTTCCTTGCTGCCTCAGGAACCCAGCCATTGTAAGAGCATCTGGGCAATCGGAGAAAACATTAAACTTAAGCACCGACCTGCTTTCCTATAGGTCATGTGACAGGGTCTCACTGTATAACCCTGGTTAGCCTGGAACTTGCTATGTAGACCAGGCTGACCCCAAGCTCTTAGAGCTCCACCTGCCTCTGCCTCAAGCCATTCCCCAGCAAGCTGGGGTGGGGGTGGGGTTGGGGGAGGCGGAGTTACAGCAAATGTGATAGTCACACAGACTTTAGGATTCTCTTCCTGCTTTCCTCTGTTTTACTGAAGTGCTTTCTGTTTTCCTCCATCTGTGATGGTTTCTGCAAATTTTAAGCTGTCAGCAGGCAACCCTCAGTTACAGTCATAAAAAGTCGATTTATCACTTGAAAGATCACAAGACATGTGTGAGTGTGGGAGATTCCAGTCAGGGTCCTACACCGAAGACTTGATACAGCTGAATGCGATCCACACAGCCCCCTGCCTCCTCCCCTGGGGCAGGAGTACACGTTCTGCATATATTATTATTTTTTGCTTCTACTTCATACATTATCTAATTAGCATCTCTGCCCACGTGATGAGAGGAATCCATCTTGCACTGTAAGATTTCTTTCTTCCCATTGCGCCGGCAAAAATGGAGATTTCCCGAAGGGCACCCTTGCTTCCCTTCAACTTGGTAGAAATACCCCAGAAGTTTGTGTAGCCCAGTGTGAGTTCCCAGACTAAACCACACCCTCATCCTTACCTTCTCAGGTATGCCATGAAATGCCTAGACAAGAAGAGGGTGAAGATGAAGCAGGGGGAGACTCTGGCCTTGAACGAAAGGATCATGCTTTCCCTTGTCAGTACGGGGGTGAGTAGCTGTGCCCCGTGGCTTCTGAACTCTTGCCAGCTGCCTTTGTTTGTCCCAGCTGATCCCAAAGGAGGTTGAAGAAGGGTGGGCTGTGGTGTAACACACAGAGGGCCATGCTGGGTGGGTGGAGTGTGAAGAGTGTCCCACAGACCCAGCCACCTCCCTCAGAGCCTTTCCTTTCTCCCGGCTTCCTTCTTTGCAGAGTGTAGTGCCAGATGGCAGAACTTAAGATGAGAAGAACATTTTAATGTAATTTAAACATTGCCTACACCATGCCAGAGACTGCCCTCTGCCCTTCGTGAGCCAGGCAGGGGGCGGGACTTCCACTCTGACTTGATTGGCAATGGTGTGTTGTCAGTCATGGAAGCCTCAGCTTTGGAGCTGGAGATGTGGCTTGGGGAATGAGCACTTGATGGGCAGGCATGGGACCTTGTGTTTGTTCAGTTCCTGTACCACCACCACCACCACCACCACCACCACCACCACCAAAATCCTCAGAAGCCACCAAGCCAGTTGATCCAACTAAGGCAACTGCCTTTGTCATAATCTATGCAGGCATGTGGACACCAGAAGGCTTTGGGGCAGCACTCAGGGCAGGACAGGGGCTTGGTACCAAGGGCTTAGGATGGAGTTGTACCATGGTGCATTCCTGTCCTAAGTGGAGGGTATCTGACTGTCACTGCCCAGGCTACAGGTGGGCGATTTATAATTGTCACCTCTAGCTATATGTGCGGCCTTTCTGATTGTCATCTCTGGATTGGATGCACGGGCCTCTCTGCCTAAAATCTTTGAAGGCATGAAGCCCTAATGGCTAACCAGAAACCCCCTTTCTGCTGCTTAGAGGGCTCTGGAGACCTAGGACAGGACCTGCCCCTTCCAATTGTTGGCCATGCTGACCCAAGTTCACCTTTGATTCATCCCTTTGGAGGAAAAGTGGCTTTTCATGACCACTTTTTATTGAACTGCGGTTGATAATGATTCCAGCGTTTATTTTCCAAGCTTCTGGAAGGACTTTTTGCTACTGAAACCAATTAACCGTGTCGCTTAGGCGAACTGTAAAATGAGAATGGGGATCTAAATAGTTCCTCATTATGCACCCCTGCCTTCCAACTCTGGATATTTAGCCTCACTTTAAATGAGTTATTCCAAAGCCCCATCCATTTTCAAGAAGCCATATGGAGATTTTTTTTTTTAATGTTGGAAATATACAAGGCCATTTTGCTTGCATTCCTTTAATATCCTCCCCCCCCCCCAAGAGTGTGTGGGTGACCTTTGGTCTGTCCTGAAGGGAATAGATTTGAAAATGATGTTACATTGGGCTCCTAGAGCTAACTGAAGAGACCCTTACTTGTGTTCAGATATGGATCTTGAGGCTGTTTTGTTAATGAGGACACAAATTGGTCAGCCTGGAGAGCTGTAGTGACTCGGGGTTTTTAGCATCTTGTTCTGAATGTCCCGAACGCTGTGCAACACTCCTCCCTTCTGGTATCTGCCTGGCTCCTGGGTGAACCAGGCTTGCAGATGGCAGGTTCTGAGACAGTACCCAGAGCCTTCTGCCTTTCCTCTGTGACTTTGTTACTTACTTACTCTGTGGTGACTCTGTTACTTTGTTCCCTCTGGTCAGTTTCACACCATTTCAGTGATAAGTACAAGGCGGCTGGAGCTAAAGCCATGGGAACTGTAAACCACTTACCCTGCGGGAGCAACTGAGCTCCAGACTAATATAATCTCAGGGCCTGAGGTGTGGTGGGGGAGGGGACGGCTACGGGTACTTGTTAAGTCTCACATTAGTTTGGTCAGATGCCCAATGATGTCAGCTGAGTTTGCCACTGTCGCCTGTTGGTGTTAGGCACCTGACATCCCCCCTCCTCCCCCTGCAGAGATCAGGGAAGGCTCTGGTAGCCCTAGGTGTGGCCAGGCCAGGTGAAGTTGCTTTGGGTTTTCCCAGGCATGAACACAAAGGCAGGCAGAGGTCACCATGGGGCTGTGGTCTTGAGGCTTTGAGAAACAAGTCTTGCCAGAAGGATGTGAAATGGCTTGAATGGAGGGTTCAGGGAACCCCACTGAGGATAAAGAGGGAACCATTTAGCAGAACAAGATGATGTCCCCAGAAGGTCATGAGGAGAACTGCAGAAACATGGGGGTCTGTGCTGGCTGGTTTTGCGTCAACTTCACGCTAGGTAGAGTCATCTGTGAGGACGGAACCTCAGCTGAGAAAATGCCTCCGTGAGATCTGGCTTTAGGCAAGCCTATGGAGCATTTTCTTAATTAGTGATGGACGAGGGAGAGGCCATCCTATTGTGGGCGGGGCCGACCCTGGGCTAGTGGTCCTGGCGGTCGCTCGCTCCATGTATAGCTGGACAGCAGGGTTGGAAAGAGCTGTGTGGCCCCGGGACCAAATCCAGCTTGAGACCTTCTTCTAGACCGCCCATGAGCCAAGAATGGTCCTTCCGTTTCTAGACGCCTTGTAAGGGAAGGACGCAGAGAGTAGAGGGCAGACACTGCGTTGTTTGCAGAGCCTGAGTTACTGTTCAGCTCCAGAGCCTCCTGACTTAGTAGTGCACCTTCTCCCTGACTCTTCTCAGAGACTTCCCTGGGCGAGGGCAATCCAAGCAGAGCAGAGTGAGGCAGCTCTGGGGATGGCACCCATGTGGTGCAGATGGACCCCGGTTGTCTACCTGGTGTGGGGATGCCAGATCATGGGCAGGTGATGCACAATGCAAGCCAGGTAATGGTCCAAACACCCAGTCACAGCTCAGCACCGAGGCATCTAAGTGGTGGTGGTGGTGCAGAGTGAGGCCAGGCCATACTAGGCCTTTGTTTTACAGATGTTCAGCTCTTCAGCTCTGACTGGAAACACCCTGCTTGTAGCCTGCCTGTGGCCTCTTAAGTTACGTTTACTGCACTCAGGTGGCCATTGGAGAAGGTTCCCTCCTTTAGCTACACCATTTTGTGTTAGAGCTTAGGCCATGCAGTCTTAACTATGTTTACCTTATATAGGCAGCACTCTGTGTGTACCTGTATATGTGTGTATGTTTGCATACCTGTGTGTGTGCATGTACATGTGTGCACCTACGTGTATGTATGTGTATACATATGTGCACTTGTGTGTATGTCTGTGTGTGTGTGTATTATATGTACTTGTGATTATACATTCTGAGCACCTGTGTGTACATATGAGTGTACCTGTGTGTATACACGTGTGCACCTCTATACGTGTGTACATATGTATATTTGTGTGTGAGTACATGGGTGCACACGTACATGTATGTGAGTGCACATATACATATACACGCTTACATATATGTGTGTATATATATCATGCGTGCATATACCTATGTGTGTATGTGTGTGTGCATCTTTGCGTTCATATATGTGTGTATGCATCGGTGTGTGTGTATGTGTGTGTGCTCACCTGTGTGGAAGGATGTGGGGGTCCTTATTCATATGTGTGCCTGTGGAAAGCAGAGGTGGCTCTGACTTCCTGTCACCCTGTACCTTGGGTTTTGAGACAGGGTCTCACGCTGGACCTGGAGCTCACTGACCTGGCTAGACTGACAGCCAGCGGACCCCAGGATCCCCTTGTTTCAGCCTCCCTAATGCTGGCATTTCTAATGTGTGGTCTGCTGGGTGCGGGGCATCTGAACTCAGACCCTCCTGCTGTGTACCAGCGATGTTCCCACTGAGCCTGCGCCCCGCCCCCCCCATAAGAAGTCGTCACATCTGTCTGCGACTTTGCTGGCCTGTTTTTCCTAAAGAGTGTCTATATTTTTGCCTATTTACAGCCCCGCACATTAATCAACCTGTCAGCGTCCATTTCCATTAGGGTTCTGTGGAACCCATAGCTGGTTCCAGGGACATGGACGACCTTTTACTGTGGAGTTATTCTGTCAGTCACTCTACACCGTATTTTCTACCTTCAAAAGCTAATTTCATTCTAATAACACAGCTCCTAGCCACCCTCATTTGACTCTTCTGAGTTCAAAGCAGAGATTCAAATACGTAGTTGACTGCCAGGACCCAAACCATGGCCAGCAGAGACCAGCGGGGGCGGTAGTGTTCCCAGAGGTTTTGGTCCTTTGAAGGGGCTGTGATCAGAGTAATGCCAGGTTGAGTCAGGGTGAGGGAACGCCTCAAGTCCAGCTGCTCTGGTGGTGGCTTGTGTCTCTGTCTCCTTGTCAGTGGGATCTGGTGCTCCACAGCCTCTGAAGTGACCAGTGCATGTCACACTCCGAGCCAAGAACAAGGCTCAAGCAGCAGTCTGCAGTGGGGAGTTTGGTGGTGGGCGTGCTTTTCCGGAGCATCTTCTGTCCTTGTCACGGGTTTGTGTTCATCCACTCTAGGACTGTCCCTTCATCGTCTGCATGACCTACGCCTTCCACACGCCAGACAAACTCTGCTTCATCCTGGACCTGATGAACGGTAAGCGAACCCCAGGGTCCGGCTGCAGAGAGGAGCTGTGCGTGGCACTCATTGCAAGCTGGTGGCACCCAGGCATGCTGGGCTCTGAGAACCTGCCCCATGATCTCCGACTGTCTTTGAGGTTTGGGGGGGGCATCGTTGCCCTGTGGTTTCCCATAGATTCATCTTGCAACAGTGGCTGTGATTTCTCTCTCAGGCTACCCATTCTCTCCCTGAGAAGCTGGGTCCCAGAAACTTCTCACAAAACAAATACCGGCCTTGAAGTTTTACCTCCTGGACGGCAGCTGGCCCCAGTCTTCAGTTAGCTAATTTCCTGGTCTCAACTTTTAGGAATGAAAGTCTCCCAAGGATATAGGCCAAAGATAGACATGTGTTGAGGAGCTGGCCCTCCAGGGCTGGTTCGTGAGGGCCCTGCCTTGCTGCTCTTTCTGTACCTCCAAAGTCTTCGGGACTCCACGCTCATCTTTGGAACAATGAGCAGCTGCCCCCAAAAATGCACAGACACAGAATGTTCAGCTGGAAAGAGCTGGCAGCATAAGGATGTGGTATGGGAGCACTTGGGGTATTTTTAGGAAAAGCTGAAATGAAAGACATTGAAAGACATTCAGCCATTCAGATTCTTTTTATTATTTTTTTTAGTTCGCTTGAAGTTTTATTATGTTTCGAGTGCTTGATTTGAGCTCAGATCTGCCCCCAAAATAGGAAGGACGAAAGATCAGTAATGAGTCGAAGAAGCCAACAGCACGCGCCCTGCAGATCCCATGTGTGAATGTGCAGAGGGGCAGTGCCCATGGAGGGCAGAGCTGGCGGAGCCCGGGCTGGCCCACTGGAAAGAGTTTGGAGCCCTTTATTTAGTGTCTAGACACATGTTCCCCCGGCCCTGGGCCTTAGGGACTGTCCCTGAAGCCACTTGGCTCTTTGCTTTTCCCAGCGTTATGTTTTGAACAACTCTGAACTCTCTGGCTAGGGGGACAGTTTTATGGGGGCTCTCAGATGCCCATTGCCTGGGTTTTGCCAGCTACACTTCACTGTTTTGACAGCGTCAAACCCTCCCTCCGTGGCACCAGGGGTTAAGGTTTTTCTGGTTTTGTTTTTTATCTGTGGGCTATGGAGGAGGTCGCTGCCTTGGAACACTACACAGGTGGCCTCAGTGACTGGGCGGGTTTGAATAATCAGTGGTTCAGCCAGCCCATGCTTGGTAGTGTAACTGGTAGCAGAGCCAGCAAGCCCAGAATGGTGGCTTCTGCCTCCTCCTCGAGACACGGTCTTGCCCATCACCCCCTTGAAGTTGGTAATATCAACACACACCTTTGTCCACGTCACAGAAACCAAAAGACAGATGTCGAGGGAAGAGCTGTACCCCTTCTCTGTACCCTCGTTATTTAGGGTGACCCGTGTCTACTCGCAGGGAACATTCTGTGACTTGCCCTCTGGGTCTCCCGGTTGCAGGGGGTGACATGCACTACCACCTCTCCCAGCACGGGGTGTTTTCTGAGAAGGAGATGCGCTTTTACGCCAGTGAGATCATCCTGGGCCTGGAGCACATGCATACCCGCTTCGTTGTCTACAGAGACCTGAAGGTGAGGAGGAGGAGGATGGGGGTGGGCCCACCGTCCACTGCGAGTCCCCTTTCTCTGCCCTAAGTTCCTGTCACTTTCCTCCTAGTCCTGTCTCAGCCCTGGCTAAGTTGTTCCCTGTGTGACAGGGGCTGTACCTCTGGCCAACCCCTGTTGTCATGGCAACCTCAGTGCCTGCTAAGATGCTGGGTGAGGAAGGTCTCACCCAGGTCCAGGAGCTACACAATAAAAGGCGATGGTGGTCGGCGTGTTTGGGGCATTTCTCACTTTGTATATAATCGTGGTTGGGTGGACTCACCCAGGAACAGATCCTGCCCGGCTGGTTGGTTATGGTTTGAGAGGGATAAAGACTTAACTGTAAAAAGGGTGATGCTGCCTGCCTTGGTTCCTGTCAACAAGGCTGTTTGGATGGAGCAGGGTGGGTTGTGCATTGCAGTTCAGCCCATAGAACTTCCTGGGGGCACCTTGCTGGGCCGACAAACAGTGAAAGTGAGCTGTGATTCCTGTCCTAGAGGTGTGCTTGGTGCTGGGGTCTCCATGCAGGAGGGGTCCCGGTAGCTTCTGGGCGTGTCCATGGTGACACCAGCTACCTGTGATGCAGATGGAGGAGAGAGTAAAAGGAATTGCCTTAGTTAGGGATTCTATTTCTGTGATAAACCACCATGACCAAAAAACAACTTGGGGAGGAAAGGGTTTATTTGGCTCACATTTCATCATGCAGGGAAGTCAGGACTGAGAACTCAAGCAGGGCAGGGGCCTGGAGGCAGCAGCTGATGCAGAGGACATGGAGGCTGCTGCTCACTGGCTTGCTCCTCATGGCTTGCTCAGCCTGCTTTCTTATAGAACCCAGGACCAGCAGCTCAGGGATGGCCCCACCCACAATGGACTGGCCCCTCCCCCATAGATCACTAATTAAGAAAATGTCCTACAGGCTTGTCCACAGCCAGAGCTCATGGAGGCTTTGTTTTTTTCCCCCCTCAATTACCGTCCTCTCGTTTCATCTGGCTCTAGCTTGTGTAAAGTTGACAAAAACAAACGAAACCATCAAGGACAGAGACCAGACCCTAACAGATTATAGACACATGTGTGTGAGATGTGTAGGCAAGGAGAGGTAAATTGGTCGGTGGCAGTTTACCGAGGGCATAAGAAAATGCCTAGAGGGTTTCCTTCTGCGTGGCCTGAACACACAGTGGTCTGGGATGAGATCCTGCCCCTTTCTCTCAGGTTCTTTGGGAAGCTGTGGTGTTGCTCCTGTGAGGCAGGGGCCTCACTATGTAGCCCAGGGCAGCATAGAACTCGAGGCCCTTCTGTCTCATCCTCCCAAGTGGCCCGATGACAGACATGCCCACCCCCTCTTGCCACTGATTGATCTAGGAAACAAAAGTGCTGTATTTTGGTTTTGAGCACATAGTTTTCTTTCCCAGAATACCTCTGTGAAATTGAAAGTGTTCTTTGGGTTAAAGAATTCCTCTCTTAGCTTTCATGTGCTCATACAGAAGAAAAGATAATTTTTTTTTTTTAGATTTAACTAGAAAATAACTAGATGCTGGTGAGCCCGTGGCATGTTAGCTGCTCATGAATCCCGTGATGAACCTCATACATGCTGACAGCTCACAGAGCTGCTACCCTGTGCCTTAATTTAAACCCTGGAATGGCTTTTAACCTGTCTCCCTCTGTTTTCATTTTCTAAGCTGTTTAGCAGGCAACGATGTTATTTCATTCCCATTCAAATTTAATTCTAGTCACTCATGACTATTCATGTCTCAGGGTTGTAGGAGCTTGCCATTGTTTTTATTTTAGGCAAAACAGTAGGTGTTTCACAGCAGAAAGATATTCCTGAGCTGGCTGTAGCTGGGTGTGCTGGGGGGGGGGGGAATCTCAGTGTCTGTGATTGCTCTGACCAAATCTAAGCTGGATGGAAATGTCCCCGTCACATCAGACAGAGGCAGGGTCAGACTCCAGTTTGGCTGTTTGGTGGGGCCCTCATCGGGCCATGGCTGTTCATCAGGGTTGGCGTGATGCTTCAGGATGCTTCCAGTCCTTGGGTTTAGCAATTGCATTTCCCTGAAGGGTCCCTTCCTGCTTTGGCCCTTGCAACCACCTCCTCTGAAACCTCGTGGTCCACAGAGGGTCTTCAGAAGCCTGTGGCCCTGTTTCCCATTGCTAGGGTATCCATGCTGGCTACACCAAAGCTCTTGGAGTAACGGGGAGGACATGCTTTCAATTCCATGGTGGGAACCCTCCCCCTCCCTCCCACCTTGGGTGTCATTCTCTGGTGGGGAGGGCCGGCGTCTCTCTCATAGCCCCGTCCCACCGAAGCCAGCAGAGTGTTGCTGTGTTCATTGACCTGCTGCCTTGATCCTGAGGACACAGAGTTCCCAGTGGAGAGGTCATGTGGGCCATGATGAAATGCTGTGCAGGGTGACCTCTTGGGGACTCTTGAACTTCTTTTTCTTCCAGCCTGCAAACATCCTCCTGGATGAGCACGGGCATGTGAGGATATCTGACCTTGGCCTCGCCTGCGATTTCTCCAAAAAGAAGCCTCATGCCAGTGTGTGAGTAGCGTGTCTGCCGCATCTGCTGCATTTCCGTTCTGTGGCACCTGTGTTCGGGCAACACCTCCTGGCCCCTGGTGCCCCTCATCTCCTGCATCAGCTGGGATTTTTTTTTTTTTCCCTCTGTTGTATTCAGTGTCGACATGGTTGGACTGGAGGTATAGAAGGGGTGCTTCCTGTCACTCTTTTGGGGACAGGCGTGGGGATCTAAGCCTGCCCCCAGGAGTCAGCTGGTTTGTAGGAAGGGCTCCGGTTCTGGTGAAGCCGCCATGCTTGATGCCTGTGAAATTCCGAGCATGTCAGCTTGCCCTGTCTGGCCTTTAGTCTCTTCTTCTATTAGATGGAGCTAGTAAGTCCCTTTACCAGAGTATGTGACAGAGCCCATGCCCTGGAGAGGCATGTGATGGCTGCCCGGAATGCCCCAGGGAGGGCTCAGGGCTGACTTCCCATCTCCATCTCCTGCACTTCTGAGAAACTAGGAGCTGCCGGGAGCCAGCCACCTACGTACAGTTCAGGGTTTAATGCAGGTCATGCCCTCGGACTTGGGAGGCGAACAGTTGTCACAGGGAAGTGACTCCTGAGACCACAGCCTTTAGTCGTCTCTGATGACTCAGAGCTGCATTCAGTGGTGGCAGAACTAAGTGCAGGTGACCCGGCCTGTGGCCACCTCTCGGTAAAGGTGCCCCAGCTCTGAAGCAGCAGTGGCAAGAGTATGCTTGTGAGCCACACCCCCAAACCACCCCACTTTGCCTCCTAGAATGTCTCTTCCTGGGCCCGTGAAAGGCTCAGCAGATGTAGCCGTTGCCGCCCGGTCTGACCACCTGAGTTCAACCCCCAGGACCCACGTGACGGGAAGGAGGAGGGAACTGACTCCCATAGGTTGTCTTGTGTCCTGAGTATGGCCACTACGCACGTGCGCACACACACTAAATAGATATGGAAAGTTCTTGCTCTTAGGGCCAAATCTTTTTACAGTTACATTTTACTGTCCCTCTGAGCAAGAGTTCTCTCTGGGGGATGATCCTGGACATAAGTACCTGAGCCTCATTCTATATGTCTGTGTGGAAGATAAACCGCAGGCCCTTCCTTTGTGTAACTAGAACCGAAGGGGTGGATGTGTGCTGCTCTGTGAGGGCCTGGGATAAATCAAAGCTGCCTTTGAAAGCCCCGGGTGCGCGTTGATGCGTTGATCGTAAACTGCAGATTCTAAAGTACGTTGTTCTTTGCTCGGAACTGGGACGAGACTGAAAATATCAAGCTTGTGCTGGAGCACGGCTACCAACACTCCTCCTGGGTGGATGCTTGGCCATTTTCGAGAGACACTTTTGAATTTTTAATGCCGCCCCTCTTCGGTATGCTCATGTCTTCAGTTTACTGTGGTCATAATGGAACGTGAGTAGGAGAGTTCATAAGAATTCATCTTCCCAGAACGTCATCTCCGTGGCGTGGCATTGTTTATACTCCACTAGCCTGGCCACTTTGGTCCAGTCGGAGGGCTGTTGTGCCTGCCTTGGGAAGAACTGTGCTTTGAAAAGTTACTTAGCTTCCTTTTTCTGTCACTGCAGTAAAATACCCCGACAATAGGGACTTAAGAGAAGACGATCCCATTTGGGTTGTAATTCCAGGAGATGAAGCATCATGGCAGGGATGTCCTAGCTGCCAGACCCGAGGCAGCTGGACACATCACATCCAGTCAGGGGACCAGCCTAATTTGTCCCTTTTTATGCAGCCCGGGACCCAAGCCTAGGGAATAGCACTGCCCACTTGTAGTGCAGGCTTTCCCACATCAGCAACCTAATCGGTTTAGGCACAGGCATGCCCAGGAATGAGTAATCCCTCCCAAGTGTGCCTAAAGGATTGCCTCCCAGTTGTCCCTGATCTGTGTGCACACTTGGTACTGGCTGTCTCAGCCTGCATTCTCAAAGAGATTGGACTGAGAAGTTGACTGGGGCTCCTGGTTTAATTGCTGGCACCGCCTTATGCAGATGACAAACACACAAGGGTATGCAGCGGTGGCCCCGGGCAAGCTCCAGTGAACACCTGCAGAGCCCGTCTACATCAGCTTGTTTTGATTTCTCCGGACGATGTCCCTGAACTCCCAGATTGTGGCTCAGTCACGGGTAGCACCCGACGGACACCTCTAAGGACTTCCAGGCTAGGCTGAAACTCAGCTATCTCAGAAAGTGTTCTGGAAGCCCTGGCAGAGGTCTCCTCTTCCTGGCATGGCTCTCGTGACCTTATTCTGGCATCTTGAGGAAAGCCGGGCCCACCACTACCTGACAGCACCCGAAGCATGTTTTATGCAGCTCCTTCAATCCCCCCCTCCCATGGGCTCCAGGGATCACCCATGGTCCTTACTGACCAGGGGTTTCTGAGGAAAACCTCAGTGTGCACAAGCGAGTCAGCAGCAACTCACCCTAACGAAGGCGTGATTTGAACCCCCATCCTGCCCTACATGGGTTCAGTTCACCTCTTGGGCCTTGCGATGCTGAGCTGGAGCCACACCTGCTCTCTCCTCAGTGCTAGACAGAAGCCAGCGAGAGACAGAGAGGCTGTAGGGCTGTGGTCAAGGGCTTTCCCAAGGCTCTTTTTTGATGGTGGCGTAGAAGATGCCCTGGGTCACTCAGGCTCATCTTAGAGCACAGGGTATGTATCCTTGGGTCTTCACAGACACCCATCTAGCAAGCCAGGTCAGTTGAGTCAAAACCGTGGCAGTCAGTGGGTGACAAACCGCCTCAGCTGAATTGCCCTCATCCCACTTCCTGTGTGAGCTCAGTGGTGTAAACTCATGACTGGCTTCTGCGGGACACTCAGCTTGAGGCCTGTGCTCTCCTCCACGCTCAGTCACCACCCTGTCAGCATGGGGCACCCTCCTTATTCCAGGGTGAGCATACACCTGTGACCGCCTTTCCTTCCCTCCCCAGGGGCACTCATGGGTACATGGCTCCCGAGGTGTTGCAGAAGGGGACTTCGTATGACAGCAGCGCTGACTGGTTCTCCTTGGGTTGCATGCTCTTCAAGCTCCTGCGGGGGTGAGTGGAACTCAGATGTCCCGTCCTGGCGGTGCTTGGGTCAAATGTAGCTTGGGGGTGGGGGCAGAGACCCCCCAGTTCCATGCTCAGCATGGGGGTGGGGAGGATACTTGTAAGTCACAACCTCGATGCCATGTTAAGTCACACAGTGGCCTTTAAGACACACTGCTACAGATGACAGCCGAGCTGGCTCCTCCTAAGGTGGGAGATTCTGTCCTGAGGGGTCGGAGGTGAAAGCTCTGCTTAACCGCTTCATATTTTTTGTCCCAGGTACCTTACATTAGGGCTAAGGTAAAAATGAGACAAAACACAGCAAACCAAAAGGGATTTGGAGCATTTCCACACGTGTTCCGGGACTAGGAAAAAGTATTAAAGTGTGGATTATTGGAGAAGGTGGTGTCTTCCTCCTACCCCACAAATGACATCTCATGATTCCTGAACACCAAGCATCTGGTGGATTCCAGAATGTGGGGTTTGAGGAGCCGAAGTAAGCCTGCCTGAGAGGCTGGCATTTCTTTGAGAGACTGCTAACGTTATCCCTCTGAAGTTGACCTTTTTCCTTGTGACCATATGCTAAGCCACAAAGACGATGAGTTGGGCAGCAGGGGAGTGCGTCCCAAGATGTGTTCTCATACTGGATGATTGACAGCTGATACCATCTGTCCATGGCTTTCTATATGTTTCACCTGGTTTTAGCCGGGAGCTTGATTTTAGTGGCATCCAACTCTATATTCTTCATTCTCACTGCAAAGGTCTGAGAAAGATCCCTGTCCCCACTTCCTGTCCAGATTTCCCTCTTAATCTTTTGCCCTGTAGCCTGTGGCACAGCCTGCTAAGGGCTCATTGTGCCCCTGGGAAAACTCGTATATTCTGTTTAGTGCATTTGAAGAGCTGTTGAACTCCACAGTCCCCCAAACTTGGCTCCGAGTCCAACTCACTACATCCTCGATGATCCTGTAATCCAATTCTGCTGTGCCCATTGTATTCCCTGGGGAGCTAAAATCGTATTACCGCTAAGAAAGTCGGGTCTGTTATTCCGTAATTGTATTACCAGTACCGTGTTGGTGGAGCCCAGGCGCCCTTCGCTCCTGTTGGCAGACTAGCTGACCTGATTAGAGCTTATGCAGAACGAGCCAGAGGAAGCCATTACCCAGGGAGACCCTGTCCTGTCCTCCACTGCAGTCATTGCCATTCAGGGAGACACCCAGGAGTTCCTCCAGTCCCTGGAGACAACAGCCAAACCGTTGTCATCAATAAAGGACCCCAGGGAAACAGGGCCGGCCTGAGAAGGCTGGGGTTTGCTTCTTCTTTGCCATCCCTAGCCGTTGGTAAAACAGTCCGTGCTCGTAGCCTGCAGAGGGTCTGCAGTCACGTGGCTCTGTGTTCCAAGAACCAGGAGGGGCTTGGCTATTATCACTTTGGTCCTGTTGCAGCTGCGATTTGCCCCTCGAGGAGCAAGTTTAGTTGTGTGCAGCTGCCGTTCAATGGCTGGCTCCTTTTGAGGGGGAAACTAGGACGTCCTCGGCGAACCCCTCATCCCTCATGGATGGGGTGTCTTCCATCACGGACCTGAAGGCCCCTGAGGATGGTCCCAGGGGCAGTTGCCAAGGGATCGAGAGAGGGGTGAGAGAGAGATGGGAGCCAGAGAGTGGGCGCAGGTCGGGTGGCCAAAATGCCCGACTGCAGCCCTTCAAAGGGGGGTCTGCTGGGTAGGCTGGCTGCCTCACGGAGGGAATGGATCGGCCTTGTGGGATGACAGTGGCAGGGTCCAAGCCCGAGGACCAGAGTTCAATCCCAGGCACCAACATGGTGGAAGGAAAAAGCCAACTCCTGAAAGTTGTCCTCTGACCTCTGACCTCCACACCTCTCCCCACATGGGTGTGTGTGGGGGGGGGGGTGAGGGTGGGGGGACAGATCACCTAAGAATCCGTTATCTGTACCACCATGTTAGTCCCTCTCCACGGCCAATTCCTCCTGGTCACTGCCCGCTGACTGCCTGAGCCCAGGAAGAGGAGTCTTGGCCTGTGTGGCAAATGGGCTCTGATGCGTCCCTTCCCACTGAGGTTCAGCTCTCAGCCCTCCCCCACCCCACCCCTGTGCTTACTCAAAAGCCCTTCCAGGGAATGACATGCACTATAAGCAAAGAGCAGGAAATGAGTTCCGACTCCGGCGATTTGAGCTTGATAAACATTTATTGAGTACTTAAGGCGCACAAGGGCCTTTGCCTGGTGCAGGGGAGGAGGAGGGCTGTGGGAAAAGGGAAGGAGGGAGACATGAGGGGCGGGGAGGCTCCCCAGAGGACTGGGTGCTAGGACGCACAGAAATGGAGGGCCCAGTCCGGGCTTGGCTGAGTGGGGTGACTTTGTGGGAGATGGGGCTCTCAGGACGGGGAAGTTGTTGTGGGGACAGGTGCAGCTCACCACTGGGGCCCGGTGAGTGGTAACCAGCATCTCACATAGGATGTGCTGGAGAAAGCAACAGGCCTCTAAGTGTGCTGTGGTGCATGACTTCCTGGCGGCCAGGGACTGAGGGTTTTAACCTGCAGTAAGATGATTCCAGAAGCAGCCGGTAGTGTCAGAGGGACAGAGACACGCCTGAGCTGCAGCTGGAGGGATGTGAGGGACACAAGGGTCCTGTAGAGTCAGCTAGACCCTGGGTGGGCCTGCGAGCAGCATTTCAGGAGGAACCAAGGTCACATTTCATGAGGGAGGGTCCAAGGCAGGTCTTAGGAAGGAGGGACTAAGATGGGAGAGGTGGCTCACGGTGACGGCCACTCTCTGCTTTTCAGAGGACCCAGGCTTGATTCCCAGCACCCACACAGCAGTTCACCGGTCGGTAATCCAGTTCCAGGGACTCTGGCTCCTTTCTCTGGCCTCTGCTGGTATTGCAGACACATGGTACACAGGTACATACATGCAGGCAGACTCCCAAACACATAAAATAAAATAAAAATAAGAGGAATTTTTATTTTTTTAAAGGAGGATGAACTAAGCAGGGAATCGTTCTTTCCCCAAGCTGTAAATGACAGTAAATGCCACCCATTAAGCTGCACCTGGGAACACTCAGCATTGATTTGTGTCTGTGAACGTGGTCACACCTGGTTTACACACTGAGTGGGCAGAGGTTAGACCTGGAGGCATGCTGCATTCCTGGGGATAAAGCCTGTCCTAACCCTTCCCATCCCATCCTAGGGCAGCTGCAGCCAGACAACCAGCAACACTTGGCTGCAATCTCCAGGAATGCTTGGGGCACTCCCTGACGACAGTTTTGGTTGTCAGAGCCCAGGGTGCATGGGCACTACTCAGGTATCCAAGTGCATAGCAGATTCCCTGTCCCCGAAGGATTGTGGGAACCAAGAACTCTTCCTGTAGGGGAGCCCCCCCCCCATATGTCTTCCATCAGGACAGAGCCCAGGCAGAGGTCTGGGGGGGCAGGGTTACGTGCCACTGGAGGTTATTGGTTTTGTTCCTCTGGGAGGAAAGGGACCCGGACCGTTTATATAGCTTTTTCACAGTTATTGACTCAATCTCCAAAGGCATATTTGACGTGACATACAATCTTTCTTGCATTCTAAAATGAAGCAGTGAGCGTGTTTAATCACGTGTCGTATTGGTTTGGGCTCAGTGTCAACCCAGTGGATTTGAAGAGTCTGATGGAGGAGTGTGTGGGCTTCCTCGGTTTCCTGGCATGTGCCGGGGGTGTGCTCAGCCTTGCACTATCTAAGGAAGTGTAAGGAAGTGTGCCAATGCTTCCTATCAGGATGTAGGCTCTCTATAGTCAAAAGCCCTAGTGCTGGGGAGCGCGTTCCCTGCACTCTGGGCTGATGACAGCCTGGAGCTGGGTACCTATTTACAGAGCCTGCATCAGGGGACAGCTGCCATCACAAGGTCTGTGAGTGCCACTTGTCCTGCTCAAAGCGGAGACGTTACTATCTGAGGCTTTTCTTTTAACATTTTCCAAAATAGAAAGCCAAGTCCCAGACTTGGTTCACAAAGAGAGTAATCAAGACTCCATTTGGCAGCTCGTGTTCGTGCATGGAGCTGAACACTCAAGTGCTCCTGACAGACAGCCCAGGGCTGAAGAGCCGGGAAGTAGCTTCCCATGATGCCTTGCTGAGGCAGATTCGGTCCCACTGAACTTGTAAAGGTGGTCCATGGCCCTAGGGATGGATGAAGGGTTGTTGTTGGGAGGACAGGGGTGGGGTGGTGGGGAGGGCTCTCTCCCACTGTGTTGTGTGGATGAAACAGAATCAGTCCCGTTCCTCCCCCCCCCCCAGTGGTTTACAATGGGCAGAATTTATTTGGGGTCCTGGTCCTGGAAGCCAAGAGTTCAGTTAGTAGCTTGAGCGACTTCCTATTCCTAAGGTGTCCTTCACAGGACGGGACGTGGCCCGGGTACTGAGAGAGAGCAGGGGATGGGAATAGGGAAAACCCCGGAAGCTAGACTCACCTTTCTGACTGGTGCCCATGATAACAGCCTTAATGGCTCCCTGGGGTTAGAGCTCTCCTGACTTCACCTTTCAAGGGCCCAGCCTCCACACAGCACAGTCACATTTCAGCAGGACCTTGGGGATTGACCTTCACACTGTGTCCGAGGTGAAGGACTGAGCGGGGCCCGCTGGCTTTGCCCTCACACGCGGGAGCATACGCTTAAGTCCGACGGTGTCTCATGTAGCCTGTGCTTGTCTGGGACTGTTGCATAGCTGAGGATGGCTTTGAACCCTGCTCCTCCACTGTCTCATATCCTTGTGCCAATTTGCCTTTGTTTAAATCTTTTGTTCAGATCAGTGCTTTTAGGAGATGGCAATTGATTGCCTGGGTCTGTCGTTCACCACGATGCTGGGGTGCCCTCTCTTGTGCAGAGGGAGGAGGAAGGAGTCTGAGACTAAAACACTTCCCTGCAGCGGGAAGGCGCAGCCCAGGACAGGTGGGGTTAGGACTCACTCCTTTAGAGTTGCCTTGATCACAAGTTCCATGCACCACTGTGATTGGTGGAGTTGGCCATGGAATGATTTTTCAGAGTGTCTTGGTTCAGCTTGTGTCTTACATACCTTATAAACAGGCCCGGCCATCAAAGGCACACCTCTCTGTAAGGAAACCCCAGTCCTAGCTAGCCCTTCCTCAATTTCAAATAGATCTCTAGGCTATGGGTTCTAATTTGCATATTCAAAGTACCACTTAACTGTAAGGCTTCCTCTGAAAGCTAGCTTCTGAAGAAGACTTTCAAAGACACAAAACCCGTGGCTCACCTTGAAATCCCAGCACCCTGGAAACTAATGTGGGAGGATGGAACTGAGTTTGAGGACAGCCTGTGCTTTATAGATCCTTCCCCCTTACCCAGGTGTGTGTGTGTGTGTGTGTGTGTGTGTGTGTGTGTGCACATTCGCGCGTGCGCACTATACTGTATCACACTCTTGGATGTTTATGTATTACTTCACATAAACACCACAGACATTTGCTGACCCATGCTCACTATAGCTAGGCTGTGGAAGCAGCCAAGCAGCCCAGGCATCCACCAACAGAGACTTGGATGGAGAATTATTTGCAGCCATAAAGGAAAATGAAGTTAAGCTGTTAGTAAGAAACGGCTGCTCTGGAGCTAATCATATAAAGCAAACAGAGTCAGTCCCAGAAAGACAAATATCAGGTGTGCCCTGTCACTTGTGGTCCCAGACTTTAGAGTGACACAAATCACATGTGTGGATTATAGGAGAATGGAAACTGTGGAGCTGAGGGAGGAAAAGGGGGAGATTGGGGAGAGAAGGGAAGGCAGGCAGAGAGAGACGTGGCTGAAAATGGCCTGGTGTGACTACACGAAGATAATAGCTTGAAAGGTAAGAAAGCAAATATTTGAAATGAATGAGTAGCACAGCAAAGAGGAACCCTCCTAGTCGCTTACCAAGCGTGACTGGGCTCTGATACTTTCCAACTGACCGCCATATTCGCACCTACTGTCTGCTGTCCAGATGCAGATGTGGATACTGAAGGTTTCTGTGAACAGCCAGGTCACATGGACCCCAGCTTTCCAGACTCATCCCGGGTAAACCAAGACCAGGCCTTGGTGCAGTCACCAAGGCTGTGTCGTGCTGTGCACCCCGGCTGCTAGGCGGATGCACACGCCTCGGGAACTCACTGGTGCAACATGGGCCATCGAGTTATTTTAGGAGCTTGACTGCAGAAGTTTGCATTGCGGCCACTGCAGCCCTCGCGCCTTCCTGGATGTGGCTGCCCGATGCCTGTGTGCTGCTGGTGATGTTTGACTGGGGAGGCCTGTCTTACTGCCATAAGTCACTGTAGACAAGAGCAAGTGTGGAGTGCCTGGCCCCTGCAGGCTCCCGTCCATTCTGTGGTTAGGTTTTGTTTCCAGAACTGGCAACTGTTTGCGATCTTTGAATGTCTGTGTATTGTGTTTCAGCTGAACATATAGTCAGTGCCTGTACTAAGTTATCCAATGCCGTGTGTTAATATTTTTATTTCTTTTATATCTGCAGCCACAGCCCCTTCAGGCAGCATAAAACCAAAGACAAGCAGGAGATAGACCGCATGACCCTAACAGTGGTAAGTATTAAGGATGGCTCCCAGGTCACATTCTGCTGCTGCTGATGAAATGTGCCGTAGATAGGCATAAGGTACCACAGGTCTGGAGAGCTGACTCCGTGGATGGATGAAGAGCTCATCCCACAGACCTGAAGGCCAGAGTTCTGGTCCCCGGGACCCCTGTGAAAGCCAGATGCGGCGGCTGCATTTGTAACGGCGGCGCTGCTGTGAGATGCCTGGTGAACAGAGGAAAATCCCCAGAAAGGAGGCCATGGTCCCCTCGCCCTGGTGTGCACAGCAAGACAGCATAGATAGCAGGGGTATGGCAAGGACTGACCCCACGGCTGTCCTCTGAGCTCCACGTGGGCCCCGTGGCACACACCCACCCATGCCACAAGCGGCCACGAGGACGGATAAAATCCACAAAATATTATATATGACATATATAAAATATTATATATATATATATATAAACATAAAGTGTGCATGGTTGAAATAAATATGTGAAAATAAAAGAAAAACATTCCTAGGGGAAATTTTGAGGGGAAAAAAATTACTTGAAACAGCACTCCAGGGTAAATGGTGAGATGTGCAAATGAACGGAATAAGGTATAGAAAACAGGGAACAGACGTGGCCTTCAGGTAAGTGGGGAGAGGCTCCCTTGTAGCAGAGGTGAGGGCCACGGGCACTTCAGACCAACCAACCTGACGGATTCCAAAGCCAGTCAGCAGCCATTTCAGGTTTAATGTTAACCTGTTACGAAATTCTTCTCTTACCCCAGCAGCAGCCTTGACCTCTGATTGGCCGTGAGACCACTGTCTCTTCTCTTCCCAGAATGTGCAGCTTCCGGATGCCTTCTCCCCTGAGCTGAGGTCCCTGTTGGAGGGTTTGCTCCAGCGGGATGTGAGCCAGCGGCTGGGCTGCTGTGGAGGCGGGTAGGTCATCTTTCAGGGTCCCCTCCCCAAAGACAAGGTTGGTCTTATGTTGGCATCTATTGGGACGTGGTCACACGGGGTGGAGTCACGTGGACGAGGTCACACGAGGTGGGGTTACACGGGTTGGGGTCAAACAGGGGTAGGGTGACACTGGGGTCACATGGGTGGAGTCATATGGGGCGGGGTCACACAGGGAATGTTCACATGGGGCGGGGCACACTGGGGTCACATGGGACATGGTCACAAGGGGTGGGGTCATATGGGGCGGAGTCAAACTGGGCAGGGCTACATGGGGTGGGGTCATACTGGGTGGAGTCACGCAGGGCGGGGTTACACAGAGAGGGAGTGAAAGAGACAGAAAGGAGAGAGAGAGAGAGAGAGAGAGAGAGAAAGGAGAGAGAGAGAATGGTTGTGGGGTTTTCGTTTTTCCTACCAAGTCCTGTGAGAACCGGGTGTGGCCTCCGTGTCTCCATCCCCTGTGGCTCTGGAGTTTCCTGGGTCTGCTGCTTACCTGACCAGAGCCCTCCACTTTCCTGCCCCCCATCTTTTAGCTTCAGTGTGTTCCCAAGTAACCCCTTAGAGAGGGGCTGAGGGCTGAACACTTCCCTTCAATCCAGCCGGCTGTTGATGTATGCCGTCTCCCCCAGCCCCAGCCACTCCCGGGGTTGGCAGGGTGATCCTCCGTGCTCCTGACCGTGTCAGGGTGATCCTCCATGCTCCCGACCGTGTCAGGGTGATCCTCCGTGCTCCCGACCGTGTCAGGGTGATCCTCCATGCTCCCGACCGTGTCAGGGTGATCCTCCGTGCTCCTGACCGTGTCAGGGTGATCCTCCGTGCTCCCGACCTTGCCAGGGTGATCCTCTATGCTCCCGACCTTGTCAGGGTGATCCTCCCTGCTCCCGACCTTGAGAGGGCGATCCTCCGTGCTCCCGACCTTGTGTGTTAGCTGTCTCTCTCTCCTTCGATTCCTTATTTTATCCTCTCTGATCATTTAGATCCCAACTCCTGTGTTGATTTTGTGTTTTTGAAAAGCCCTTTGGCATCACTCTTCTTCAGATTGTGTTTTGTGTAGCCACATGACACGGATGCACACGTGTGTATCTGTGCGGACCGCCAGGCTGTCAAGCTGCAGGATACATCTGGGCAAAGGGGACACCTCCCTGGGTTCAGGGTTGGTGCCTCTGGTCTCCACAGCATACTCTGAGAGTAACTTGTTGCTTTTTTACTATGTGTCCGTGGGGGTTGGGAATGCCCACACGAGTACTCTCTTGTGGGTGCACATGTGGGTCTGTGTGTGTACGTCTGTACAAGTGTGTGGGTGTGTCTGTGTGTGTGTATGTGAGTCTGTGTGTGTGACAGAGCTCTCACGAGTATACGTGTGTGTGCATGTGAGTGTGAGAGTATATGTGTGCACATATGTCTGCTTGTAAGTGTGTGTGCGCGCACGTGTGTGTGTGTGTACCCAAGATTGACCTGTGTCTTCCTTGCTTGCTCTCTACCTTGTGTACTGGAGTAAGTCTCTCCCCAGAGCTTCCCAATTGGCCTGGTCTAGCTTTCTGCATGCCCAGAGCATCCCCTCTGCCTCTTGCACCATGCCGGTCCGGCATTTAGATAGGAGCCAGGATCCAAACTCAGGTTCTTGTGGCTATACAGCAAGTGCATTACTCCCTGAGCCATTTTCCAGACTGCAGTTGGTTTTTTAAGGAGCTGGAACATTCCCTGTGGGTCCTTACTGGGAGACAGTTTAGCACAGTTCCTGTCACATTTCCCATCTGACCTCTGCGGTCCTCCCGCCCTCTCTCCTCTTCCCCAGGGCACAAGAGGTGAAGGAACACATCTTCTTCAAGGGCATTGACTGGCAGCACGTGTACTTACGGAAGGTATGGCTCTGTGCCCTCTGAGGTCTGTCTGTCTGTCTCTCTGCTGCTGGCTTTTGACTCGGTCCCTCCAGGGTGCCCACCCCAGCCCTGTCGTGCCTAATGTGGACATAGAGGACTTCCACAGGGTGGGGGGGGCTCTTCCTCATTTTCCTCACACAGGCCAGATAGGCCTGATTTTGCATCTGTGGTTCAGCCAACCATGGATAGAAAATATTCAGGGGGGGAAAACCCACAAAAACAAAAAGCCATTAGTGTAGGGAGCACGCATGGACTCCACAGCCCGACTGCTACCTACAGAGCATTTATGCTGTCACCTCGAGGTTAAAGTCTACAGAGGAAGTAAGCAGGTTCTGCACAAACCCCGGCTGTTGTATCTGAGGACCACTCCTCCGGCGGACCTTGTAGCCACGCCACGCGATGGCCTGGAAAGGTCCTCTGCGGGTGCTGAGGGGCGACCGTGTAAAAAATTTGGCAGTATCATCTCAGCAAATGAATAGACGGCTCAGCTAGGAGAAGGCAGCAGTTATCCAGCTAATTGAGACCTGCGTAGAGTCGGACTTCAGCGTTCAGGGAACGTCTGACTTGAACATGGATGTTTGCTAGCCCCATACTGCCCTTTCCTGGCTTGTTTTTGTTTTTGTTTTACTTTTTAAAACTTTTGTATTATGCTAGAGCCGGAAACTTTCCCGTGGAGCCACGCATTACCCCCCCCCACCCTTATTTTTAAGCTTTGTTGTACTCTCTTTGGTACACCCGGTTGGTTGAAAATTTTTAAATGTGTTTCTGTGTGAAGCTCAGCTGCAGTGATAGCAGTTTCCACAGGGAGAAGGGACTCCATGCCCACCCTGCCGTGCTCAGATCACCCAGTGAAGCCAGCACTCATAAGGGTTTGTGATGTGAGGCTCTGGGTGGGCTCTGCTCTCTGGACACACGCTTTCTGAAAGCAGGGCTATGTCCTTTTTATAGAGTGTTATCTTGGGCTGGGGACACACAGGGCAGCTGATAACTGGGTCCTACCTACTTGTTGGCTCTTCTAGTACCCACCACCTCTAATCCCTCCTCGGGGAGAGGTCAACGCCGCAGACGCTTTTGATATTGGCTCGTTTGATGAAGAGGACACGAAAGGCATCAAGGTATGCACATTTCTGGGTGTGGGATTTCTGCTAAGATTCGCTGTGTGTGGAGGGGGCTGGGGATCGACTGGAGCCCTTGTAAGTGCTAGACAAACACTCTACCACCTAGCTAATCCCCACCCCTGCACTCTCTGCATCCTGCATGGCAGCAGGCCTTGAACCCAGCCTCCCAATGCTGAGATAACAGGCCACCCCACCCTTCCTGGCTTGAGGAGAGGAGAACCCATTACACTTAGTGATAGTTTTAGTATTAAGCACTTAGTTTCAGCAGCAGCAGCCAAAGCTTTCTCACCCGGCCCCTCATCCCCCGCCCCCACCCCATCATTTCACTTTGATGGGTGGCACAGTGCTCACATTGTTACAATGTGTGGCGTTTGCCTCTGACTTGCATCTGAGTGACACATTCCACTCAGAGCAGAAGAATCCATGCTTCTCATGCTTCTGAGCCTAGGACTTTGGTTCTCAGCCTGTGGGTGGGTCTCCACCCCTTTGGGAGTCAAATGACCCTTTCACAGGGTTCCCTTGAGACCATGTGCATATCAGATATTTACATGGCGATTCATAGCAGTTACAAGCTTATGGCCATGTAGGAGCAACTAAATAATGTGTGGCTGGGAGTTCACCACCACATGAGGAACTGTATTAAAGGGTCCCGGTGCCAGGAAGGGTTGTTGAGAACCACTGGCCTCAGGCCTGCATGTGTCAGGAGGGAACAAATCTCTTAGCACGTGTCAATCAGGGGCTGACTGATCGTGGTCTTAGCATCCTCTGCAATTTTTCAGACTTTGGTGCGTGACTCTATTTTCCCAAGTGGAGACAAGACATACCCACAGGGAGTGAGTCATGAGGAAAATTGTCGTCTTTTAAACTGCTAAGTCAGCGGGTCGACACCAGCCTCCCAGTCCGTCATCTGCCCCTGACTCCGGTGGCTTATCCCAGCTCTGCCTCTCCATTTTATCCCCACAAAGGCAGTTGCTCTCTCTGTTAGTCCCAGTCCAGAGGCAGGCAGGCAGGAGGCAGCTGTGGGCAGGGGGAACAGGGCGGAGCCGGAGGCTCCTGGAGACTATGATGGGGGTTACAGGAATGGTGCAGCTCCCTCCACCTGGGTTTGAGCTACAGCAAAGTCACTTTTTCTCCTGGATTCCCAGGACAGCCTGCCTTAGAGGGCAGACAGAGACATTCCAGTAAAAGAATAGTGCTCTTGTGAAGTGCACACCCCAGTCTGCAGCCCTCAGAGACTGGGGTGCCCATACTCCATGCCACTTACATTTAAATGTCCATCCAGTCCCAGTGGTGGGTGAGTCGGGAGTTTGTGAGACGCTCGCTGATCCAGCCTGCGGCAAGCTTTCCCTCTCGTTCAGATCATACGAGGGAGCTGGCCTGGCTTTTCCCCTTATCAGAGTCCCTTGTCCCCTCTTTTATAAACACAGTGCCCACGGCTGAAAGTCTACTTGGCTGTCAGAGTCCTCTATGTCTAAATAAATCAGGGTGGAGGGCTGGGGGTGGGCGGGGCCCACAGTCAAGGGTTTGCTGCTCGTGAGCACCTGAGTAAAGATGAGGCATGGCGGTGCACACTCGTAGTCCAGCAGTGGGAAGTGAAGAGGGGCCGGGGCGAGAGGAGGCCTGGTCTCATCGGTCAGTAACTTCCAGGCTCCGTGAGAGAGACTGTCCCCCACATGTAAATATGTAAACATGGTCTCATAGTAAAAGGCAGCAATACCAACCTCTGCCCCCCCACACACAGAACTACACACACACACACACACACACACACAGCTATACACACACATGCACAGCTACACACACATCTACACACTCACACACACAGCTACACACACACACACACTCAGCTACACACACACTCAGCTACACACACATACACACACACAGCTACACACATACACACACACTCAGCTACACACACACAGCTACACACACATACAGCTACACACATACACACACACTCAGCTACACACACACAGCTACACACACATACACACACACAGCTACACACATACACACACACTCAGCTACACACACACAGCTACACACACATACACACACACAGCTACACACATACACACACTCAGCTACACACACACTCAGCTACACACACATACACACACACAGCTACACACATACACACACACTCAGCTACACACACATACACACACACAGCTACACACATACACACACACTCAGCTACACACACACTCAGCTACACACACATACACACACACAGCTACACACATACACACACACTCAGCTACACACTCACACACACAGCTACACACATACACACACACTCAGCTACACACACACATACAGCTACACTCACACAGCTATACACACACTCAGCTGCACACACACTCAGGTACACACACACACACCCAGGTATACACACACACACATCTACACAATGCACTCTCATACACATGTCCACACCCAGGAACACATACACCACATACACATGCACACAAACACAATTTTAAAAGTCAACATACACTGGTTTTCATTGTCAAAAAAAAAAAAAAATACCCTAGTGTTAGCTAAGACCAGGTCCATCCATGCTGTCTGGCCTGGAACCCTGGTGAAGCCTTCCCAGGTGTGGTCATGGAAGGCACTAGAGCATGTGCCCCCTCTATCCTTACATGCCTAGCTGCTGGACTGCGACCAGGACCTCTATAAGAACTTCCCACTGGTGATCTCCGAGCGATGGCAGCAGGAAGTCGTGGAGACCATCTATGACGCCGTCAACGCCGACACGGATAAAATCGAGGCCAGGAAGAGGGCTAAAAATAAGCAACTTGGTCAGGAGGAAGGTAAAAGGCTGTGGCTTGGTGACATCACAGGGGAGGGTGTGCCAGACTTGGATTGTATGAGGACTGGAAGGGCTGAGCCCAGTTTCTGAAGTATGCACCGAGCGAGGCAGCGCTAGCTGAGTTCTGGGGTCTACCTGCCCCCGAAAGTTTGGGGGGGCGGCCTTGGAATTTTAGTCCTTGGAGATGGAGCATTGCAGAGTGAGTCCGGAACAGGCCCAGCCAGTGAGATTCCAGATGTCTCTGTGACAGAAATGTACTGGGCAGGCGCCTGCGTCCGAGACACAGGCAGTCAGTAACGAGTTTTAACTGCCTGGAAATGCAAGCCCATGTCAGGAGGGCAGCTCTGTGGTCCCTACCCCTACCGCATTTTCTCTATCTCGGGGGCATGGCATGTGGGGGTCTCACCCTTTCGGGGTGGTCTGACTGTCTCCAGACTGTACATTCCCAAGGACAGGCAGATTCTTATCTCTTTTATTGTTGTTCCTCACTGGACCCACCAGACACAGACCTGTGCCTAGCCCTCCCCCCACCCAGTGGCATCATGGGTTGATTGACGGATGAGTGAGTGATTTTAACTTGATTCCCAAAGCTTTTAACGGGTGTTGTGAAACATCACCACCACCTTAGACATTCAGTCAGCGCAAGTCTGAATTGCTTCACTCCGCCATCTTTGTGGGCCGTGAGCCGAGGGCGAGCCTGCTGTAACTGCCACCTTAACCTTGGAGGGGAAAGGGCCTGGCTTCAGAATGATTCACAGGATGGAAGTGGATTAAGGGACAGTTCCCTCCAGTGGCAACGGGACTTGGGAGAGAATTCTCGATTGAACAGTCTTAGTAGTTTGGGAACAAAATCTTTACCCAGTCAGGGTTGCCAGTAGGCACTGCAGGTGCAAATGCTAAGAAGGAAGGATTGAACACAGCCTGGAACCTTTCCCACAACCCAGTCCCATGTGGGGTCACGGTGTTTAAAACGAGTTGCTTTTGTAGAGACTCGGGCGCCCCTCTCCAGCCCCAGAGCCTGTGTCATTAGTGGTGTTGGCGCAGGACCTGAGTGACGGCTGTCTCCACCCTCAGATTATGCCCTGGGGAAGGACTGCATCATGCATGGGTTCATGCTGAAGCTGGGGAACCCCTTCCTCACGCAATGGCAGAGGCGCTACTTCTACCTCTTCCCCAACCGACTGGAGTGGAGAGGAGAGGGCGACTCTCGGGTGAGTTCTGGGGGTGGACTGGGCGCGGCGCTGGGGCTCAGCGGCTCCCTCACGCTGCCTCCTACCCGTGTCTCTCGTGTGGAGGAAGCAAGGGTTGCTGTGGTCTAACTTTTATGATTCCGTGTCAAGTCCCTTCCTGGAATGAGATGCAGGTGTCATTTGGAAGAGGGAGTCCCAAGTCCAGCAGCCCCCGGGGGTCAGCGGATGATAGAGGGGGGGATGGTGGGGTGGGGGAACAGCAGGAGATGGAGATCCCCAAAACAGGACTCTGGACAGCCCAAGGTGAATCTCCGGGCCTCGGTTTCCACATCTGTGAAGTGGGGAAACACAGAAAGGCTCGCAGCTCCCATGATTACCGCATAATCACCCGAGCAAACTCAAATGGTTTGGCAGCTTCCAGAGTCCAGCCCTGGATTTACTCAGAGGGATCCAGGGTAGCCAGCCTGGTGTGTGCGTGGGTAGGGAGGGCTGTTGACCCAGGTCTGTCTGTACTCTCTTGGTCTCACCCCCAGTCAGAGCAGATGAATGTCACCTGTGGGATCTGCTTAGGGTGGTTACGATGCTGACCCAGGCTGTCTGAAGTCTGCTGGGATTCCGTAGGTGAATCTCACAGTCTCTCAGACCCTTTCTCAAGCTAATGTTAGCAAAGGGACAAGGCAGGCAGCTTTCCTTAAACACCCACCGTGTGAGAGGCCCAGGAAGGAGTCTACCTAGGTAGATGGTGGGCAGGGTTCATCGCTGTGAGTGTGGCCGTGGCCCCTGGACTCAGGACATGGTTTGTGTAGTAGGAGGCAAGAATGGATATTCAGTAGCCTCCCAGAGTCTGAAGACCTGAGCAGGTGGCTCAGCTCTTCTGTCTTGACTTCTGGTCATGGTTTCTGAGAAACTGCTGGTGAACTCTGGGGCCATTATTGAGTGGTTTTGATAGCCTGTGGTCACTTCCCTGTGCCACAAGGCCCTTTGAAATTAAAATCTCTAAGATTTGATGAGCTAAATCGGGTGTTCTGTGGGTGCCCCAAGATGCAGCTCTGTGCTGGCAGGCATTGAAGAGTCTTCCTGGGGGCTGGGCTGGCAATCCTCACAAGCCTGGCTGTGCTAGACCTTAGCAAACTGTCCTGGCTGCAACAATGTATCTTTTATTATTATTTTTTCTTTTGACACTGAGCGAAATTCTGTGTGAAGCCAGACAATGCCGGAGGTAGATCTGTAAGAGTGAACAGAGGGACAGAGAGCAGGGGAGTTTCTTGTGATGTTTTTCACTCCAGATTCCCGTGGAGTTTTTCTAAGATGTAAACACACACACACACACACACACACACACACACACACACACACACACACACACACACACACACACACACAGTCCTTCACACTAGATCTGTTGTAAGGATCCTGCAAGAATACCACCTGTATTTAGGTCTTTTGGATGTGGACCTTAAACCATCCACGCCTTAGCTGTCAGCCACTGTTGCTCACAATTCTCCTGCTGATGTCTAGACAGGGGCAGATAGATGCTCCTGGATCATGGCCTGCACGTTTATGGCTGCCCAGGCCAGCACTGTAATCCGGAATACAGGCTCATGGGCCTCCACAGAAGAGTTGCTCCCCTCCTTAGTTTGAGCTTCTTGTCTCCTCACTTCTAGACTACTACCAGCCAAGGAAGGAAGGAAGGAAGGAAGGAAGGAAGGAAGGAAGGAAGGAAGGAAGGAAGGAAGGAAGGAAGGAAGGAAATGCCATTTGCTTTTGGAAATGCACTCTTTAATTTACCCCTAAGAGATCACGAAGGAGCAAAGTAATTGTTAACTTTCCCATTTGTATTTAGCAAAATTTACTGACCATGGATCAGATCCTGTCTGTGGAAGAGACCCAGATTAAAGACAGAAAATGCATTCTATTCAGGATAAAAGGAGGGAAGCAGTTTGTCCTGCAGTGCGAGGTGAGTTCCTATTGACCTTCCCCAGAAAAAAAGCAGACAGGGATGGGCATACGCCCAGGACTCTCACCAGGTTCCCAGGCTTCTCCTTGCCACTGGCACAGACTTAGCAGAGTCTGAGGTTTAGGTAAATTAAGCCACATTTAGCTAATTTGTTTCTCTTGTCTTTGAGATTCCAAAAGGACTTTTCAGAGGAGGGGGAGGAGGGTTGTCTTTGTTTTTGTCTGAGTTGTACTATATAGCTCAAGTACTTCCCCTTAGTGTACTGGGGTGTGTGTTCACAGGTGTTTCACAGGGCAGAGGGAGAGAAACGGTAGCAAGGACACCCTTTAGCTTGTTGTTGAGACAGGGTCTTGTTATGTAGTCCAGACTGTCCGGAAACTTGGGAGTCTGCTGACTTGGCTTCCCCAGTGCTGGGATTACAGGCAGACACAGGAGCTTCTGAGAGGGTGCCTTAACAGCATCAGAAGCAACTCTTCTCCGTTATTATTCTATGGTCTGTGGTTTTAGGACCCAGGGAAAACCCCCAAATAGATTAAGGCAGTCTGTAGGGTACAGAAAATCCTCTGGGAGAGCCCAGAACTGGCTTTCCCATTGTCTGGAGTTTCTCACCAGGTTCCAGGGGGCCTGAAGGTAGAAAGAAGCAAGCAAGGCTCAGGGCCGGCAGGCAGGGAGTATCCTCTTTCAGGCTCCAGGGACCTTAGTCAGTTGTCAGATGGGCAGACCCGTCCCAATTCCTACCTGTGTCTCTGCAGAGTGACCCCGAGTTTGCACAGTGGCTGAAGGAGTTGACATGCACCTTCAATGAGGCCCAGAGGCTGCTGCGTCGCGCCCCCAAGTTCCTCAACAAACCCCGGACCACCATCCTGGAATTCTCCAAGCCACCGTTGTGCCACAGGAATAGCAGTGGCCTCTGAACCACAGAGCAGCAGGGCCCCCAGGAGGGGCCCCAGCACTTCAGCCCAGGAGTGGAGTGGGGCCACGGGGAGCCGTGTGGAGCTGAGACACAGCGGTTCTGAGTACTGGGCTGCTCCAGGCTGGGGATGCCCATGACACCAAGATGGCCCTGCAGGAGCTGGGACATCCTCTGGGCTGGCCTGTCCACATGCGAAATTACAGGAGAAGCAGAAGGAGTTTCTCTGCCCACCCACTTGCTTTGGTATCCATGGACTCAGGACATGAAATGAGCCTTACCACTCAAGCTTTTATGTCTGGCTTGGAACATATCCAGGGTGGGACCACAGTGTCCAGGGCTGTCCTACGCACTCATGTATATGAGTGCCTGCCTGAAGACTGGGAGTTGTGCCTCCAAATCCTGGAGGAGGCACAGTAGCCTAGGGTCTCTGTGGGTCAGGGGTAACTCCGCTGTCCCAGAGGTGATGAGGTCGCACTGAGTACCACGTACACTGCCTGCCTCCGATGGCTCTGCTCCAGGATGCCAGTCAGAGGGCAGGGGTAGGAATGTCCCCTCGAGGAACCGCCATGGCATCCATCATGGCCACTTCCGGTCAACATGACCAGAGGAGATGTCCCAGGACTTCCAGTCAAGCAGGATGTAGGTAACCCACCAGGCAGCGTGTGCATAAGCTCAGGGTCTCCATGATGGGCAGATCTGTGAGAGAGTCCTCCTGCTCCCTCTGCCTGGCCTGGGCAGCATGTCTGAAGATGTGGCCAGGGCAGAGAAGAGTTGCTGCCATGCCCTTCAGTACACTTTACAATGCACTCACGCCAGTGGCTGACTCTGTCCAGCGGTCTCCTGTGCACCCTGGCATGGCCTACATTCTTCCGTCGTTAATGCATTGTGCACTGGGTTTTCCTGACCGGGCAACAGTTTGCCCAGCACTCTTCCCCCCTAAAGATCATTTCCTCCGCTGCTGCCCTGAATAAATTCTGGGTCCCTATACCACCACACTGGAGCAGGAGTCCTTGAAGGTCTCCGAGGATTTGTCCAGTTTCCTAGGGGCTGTGTTACAGAGTCGCTAGAGGAGCTGCTGAGCACATAAAGAAACCTGGCATCCAAACTCTGCATTCTGTCATGGGTCTTTCTGACCAGTACCGAGTGTGTGTTCTCGTGTTTATGTGCTGGCGAAAACAAGGTGTTTATTTATTTTATGTTTAGATCGCAATTACCCTTTCAGAGTTTGGAAGATAACGTGTCTCTTGCCCATGCAGGTGCGTGGCGAGCTGCGGGTCTCAGTGCCCGTTCTGGGTTTGAATTCACATACATGTGCCATGGTCACTGCCTTCAGTGTGGGAATATGTCTGTGACCTAGCGTGGGCACCCTGCTTGATTAACTAAGGAGACTAGTTTTCAGTTTCTATGGCACAAATGCATGTGTAGTTAAGTACCGATGTTGCTGTGCGGGTGTGGCTGGGATGGGCGGCTCACACAAGCTCTATCAGACCTGCCGGGGTCTGCATCTCTCTCTGCCTCTTTCAGGGAATGTCCAAGACTCCCCTGCCCCCCCAGGAGGGTGGCTTGACTCCGACCGGTGTTGAGCTAGCCAGACTAAATCTTGTATCGGGGTTATAGCTGTACCAAAGGGTTTTAGAAGATGACGCAGGATTGCGGATCCCGTGCCTGAATAATATCGAGGCAGACTCTCACAGACAGCCTGTGTTACTGTTTTAGCGGAGTCGATTTTAAGGCTCCTCCCCCTTTTTAAAAAAGGAGCTGTGTTTGTGTGGGGGGTGTCTCCTAAGAGTCCCCCTGCCTCAGACTTAACTCCAAGTAAACCTTTGTATCCCCTCAACCCCATTTCCCTCATGAGGACATAGCGGAGAGGGAGGGCCGATGGCTCTTGCAGTAGTCCTCAAGATTCTCACGGGTTGGATGATGGGACATCAGGTCCTTCCACCCAAGCACAAGGTGAGGAGGTGTCATGGGCCCACAGGGCGGAAGGAGAGTCTACAGTGCGTGGCTGTTTGAGAGTCTTCCCGTCCTGTTGGTGGATCCCTAGATGCCAGGTGCTTCTTGTACCGTTCACAGAACAAACCCGTGTGTTCTCCTTATTCTGGTTTCTGGGGCAGAGTACTTAACGTGATCCAAGATACTCCAGGTGATGCTGTTTTTGTACAGTCAACCCTCAGTTTCATAACACAAGAGCGTCAGATCATTTCAAAGCAGCTATGTGACACACACCTTTGGCAAACCCCGGTTTATTTCATTTTTAGCCTTGGGGCCACGCCGCTTGTGCCTCCCCGGGCCATGTTCTAGGTCCCCCGCCCCCAGCGGAGCCTGTAGAAATTGCATCACTGTCACAGTTGAGAGGGAAACCTGTCCCACTGTTGATGCAGGGGCCTGCACAATGATGGTCCCATTGGCTGATGTTACAAACTGTGTAAAACCAGCCATGAAGTGTGGATGGTGGCCTATTGGGGAGAGACGACATCCTTTCCAGACAGACATCATTGGGCAGACTTAGTTGGCAGAGGCAGGAGGCTTATGAGTTTGAGGCTAGCCTGGGCCACACAGCAAGGCCCCTGCCTTCAGAACACCAAGGGCCGCGTCGGTAGCTCTGGGGGCCAAGCTCTTGCCTCCCCTGTCCAGGGTCCTGGGTTTAATCCCCAGTGTGCATGGAGGATGGGAAGCCCACTATTAGCCAACTAGTAAGATTTAGCTTGCGTGCCCCTTGACCTTGGCCGTGTGCCTGTAGAAGCAGCTGTTCCGAGGCCTCACTGGCCACACTCGTTCACCAGTGGACAGTGTGGCAAAGGCTCAGAGCTCCCCAGGACAGGAGCTGGGCCATTTCAGATCCCCAGGAGGCCGGTGGACGCCAGGGAGAATCTGTGGTGGGGTCAGGGCAGGTGGAGAAGGTTTGCTCGGTTGGCTGATGGAAACCATTCTCCTGACATTACAGAACACCGAGGGAGGAATGATGGACGCTGCTGGGAGGTCCCCTGGGAATTCCCAAGTGATGCCTGCAAGGCTTGGTTGCTTTGTTCCCGAGGCTGAGTTGCTCCCTGAGTGCTTTGTAGCCCAGGCAGAGAGAGACAGTGTCCTGGTCACTGCTACTGAATGTGCTGCCTGGGTGGGTGGGGGATGGTGGGGAGCTGTCCAGCTTGGTTCTAGGGAACCCTGGCCTTTCTGCACATTTGACTCCATTTCTCACTTGGGCTTTTCATAACTTAAAATTTCAAAGTTAATAAAGGGAAAAAAATTTCTTTTCCTGAGTGAGGTTTACTCGGACATCTTAAATGCTCGATTTGCGCTAATACCATTGTTTTTTATTCAGGCCTGTTTTTCATTTGTTTGTTGCTGTGGAATGAAGAAGGCTGGGCTGCAAGCCTCATCTCCTGAGTTGAGACGGACACTAAGGTTTTCCTTTCCTTAGAGAACAAGAGAGAACTGAGCACGGCTTCTCATATCCCACACCCTATGCTCGGGACACCGAGACAGGGGGATGGCAAGTCCCAGGACAGCCTGGGTTACGTAGTGGAAGTCTGCCATGGAGATAAGTAACTAAGGGACTAAGACTTGCTGCATTGTGGCCCCTCCTGCTAGCAACGTGGAGGTGCTGTGTCCCCGAGACATGCAGACCCCACACATTTTAAGTGGCCATTCTTAAAAACAGAGACTCCCCCCCCCCCAGTCTCCCGCAGGAAGTGGATTCAAAGTGTCCGCCCTTCCTTCATGAAGAACAAAGGCTTGCTCATAGTTAATTCAAGCCCATAGTGTAGAGTTAGGTCCCCAGCATCAGAATCCTTTCTGGAAACAAACACCTACCCTCCCTTCCCTTTTCATTTTGCCCTGGAGGTAAATGTCTTTGACGATGAGGTAGGAGTGGAGTAATCATTCCAATCGTCAACTGTGATGATTTTTGTTTGTTTACCTGCCCCCTGGTTCTATGTATTGCATGTGGATTATAAACTCAACACACTGGCCTTTTTTTTTTTTTTTTTTTTTTTTTTTAGTTCAGCTATTAAATTATATTTTTCTATGTTCTATAGACCTGGCTTTTTCTGTTACAGAGATGGATGGATCTGTAACTATGAGAGAGAAGAGTTCTATTTTAGCACAAAAAAAAGCAAGCATTTTATATTATTTATTGAATCTGTATGTGTGTCCCCATGGAAACCATCTGTATTACTGCTCTTTGTGATCTGCTTGTATAGTTTGTTATTTAAAGAGATGGCAGCCTTTTGTGTTGTTGAAACAATAAAACTTAGCTCCTACAAGCGGCAGCACGAGGCTGATGTTTCATTTCTCTGGCTTGGGCTGTCCTCAGCCGAGGTGTGTGCATGTGGGTTTTATAATGCATCAAGGGTGGCAGTGGCTTGCCGGAGTTTGGCCTCCTGTGCCTCCTCAGATGGCGCTGAGGGTGCTGTACCCCAGACTGACTACCCAGCACTTCAGAGAATGACCTCCCGTCACCTCCCTCAAGATGGTTTCAGAGCCAGCCTTGTCCACCTTGTAAGCAGGGCAAATAGATGCCTTCTCTAGCCAGCATGGCCCACTAGGGTCCGGGTATGCCCAGCACACCTCAGCCTTCCCGTTCTGCGCCATCCCTTTTGGTCTTAGTGGCCTCCGTGTACAGAAATCACACCAACACAACCCTCTTTCCCTCTCTTTTATGCTCGGCAAGTTGTGTTTTGAAACTACTTTGGGGAGAAGCTGACTTGCCTGGGTTTTCATACCCATTTCCATTCAAAACAGCTTGGGAAATGGGGTCACAGAGGCAAACATTTGCACCTAGGAATGACCTGCGCAGGAGCTATTTCTTTCAGGGTTTGGGTGGAATGGGGTAAAGAGCGGGGGCCTTGGAGAATACCCCTTCCTGTTCATAGCTGCATATCGGCTATGTTCTCCCATACGTGTGTGCGAGACCTTCAAAGAAGTCAGTCGGATTCCTACTGTGCACAGCTATACAGAATGAAGCCAGAGAGAGCTGGATACTGCAGAACGCCGGCGTTTGCTGACATCTGTTCATACTTACTGTGTTGGTGAGAGTTTGCGGCGTTATAGAGAGCCCTCTGGGTAACATCTCCTCAGGAACAGCTGAAGCAATTTCCCACGTAAGTAAGATGTTACACTGCTCTGAGTCTCTGTCCATTGGCCCTGGGTATGGTATCACCATCAGTCCATATCACCAATCACCAGCCCTGAGTGTGGTGTGCCACAGTCCATCCTGCCCACAGCATGTGGGAAACCATGGCATGCTACCAATCTGCCTACAGGACAACTTGCATTCCCTTCCGGGGGAAAAATGGCTCCTACCTTGAGGCCCCCCTCCCCGTTCCATGGAGATGTACTGAGAGGCCCTTGTGGTGCGTGCTACTTTAAACCAGAACCCCAAGCCAAGGCTGCCTGGGCAGGACTACCTGCTGTGAGTCCATGGCTAGGGGTCAGTTAGGTAACCCATATCTTGGAGCTGGATAGGAAATGCCCTATCTCTTGTTAATTTGGGAAGAAAGGATGTCACCACCAGCCTGGCCAGGTCACCACTGAGACTCCCTGGGATGTCTTAGTGCTGACTTTAAAGCAAGTTCCAGGGCAGCCTCCAAAGCCACTGAGAAACCCCATCTCAAAACAAACAACAAAAAACCCAACACATCTACCAAATAGTCATTGGGACACTGGGAGACCCTAGTCTGGTCTGTGTGGCCACCCTGTGGGCAAAAGGCACTGCCGTGTGTGAGCTGTAGACATCACACATATGTGACCGACCGAGGCTGAAGAGCTCCTGGCCCTCTGGAATGCCATCGCTCCCTAGGTAATGGCATGAAAGGGTACTGGCTTCACTCCAAGGACACTCAAGTCAACCCTCAGCCAGTCACTGTGAATAGCCCAGCTCCTGTCACTTCTGTGGTGTGTGTGTGTGAGTGTGTGTATGTGTGTGACTGTGTGTGTATGTGGTGTGGGTGTGTGTGAGTGTGTGTGTTGTGTGTATGCGTGTGTGACTGTGTGTGTATGTGGTGTGTGCTGTGTGTCTGTGTGAGTGTGTGTGATCTCCTGGATTTTGTTTTTACTGTGGGAGAAGTTGACTATAGCTTCCAGGCAATATATCCATCAAGCTGTTTTAAGACGGTCTTGAGCCTGGAAGAATAGTGACATGGTGAGATGTTCACAACATGTATCAATGCATGGGATGGAATACCAGAACACAGAGGCTCCAGCCTGGAAAACACATGCAAGTATCGAGCACACCAGTGGTCTCCTAACCTGAGCTATCGTTTGTTTATTTGCGTCGCTCCTGTGAGACCCTGCATGGCTCAGCCCATAGGCTCGATAGCATCTGACTTGGGACCAGCTCAGAAAGGGGGTCTACTCGGGTGGCCTTTGGGTAGGAGAAGGAAGAAGTTGGCATATTTCCTCCTCCCCGCAGTAGCATTGGGTCAGCTGTCAATCACGCCCCTCTCCCTGGCTCCCCTGCCTTGCCCACTTCAGCCCCAGAGGCTGGCCGCTCTTCTGTCCCCTCGGGTCCCTGCTCTCCTTGTCAGTTTCCTACATGCTGCAGTGACTGTCTGTCCAGAGACCTCTACATCCTCTGCGAAGGGTGGACAGAACCCTCCAACTCCTGGTGTCATGCACCGGGCATCTGTCCTCATTTGCTTCCTGTGGCTCTGGTAAACATCATGGCCAAAAGCAGCTTGGGGAGGAGAGGGCTCACTTGATCATACAGCTCTCAGGTCACAATGTAACACTGGGCGGGACCTGGAGGCAGGAGCTGATGCAGAGGCCGCAGACAATCCCAGTGGCTTCCTCAACCTGCTTCCTTATACACCCAGCACCAACCAGCCCAGGGGTGACACCACCCATGGTGGACTGGGCCCTCCAAATCAACTGTCACACAAGAAAATGCCCCATGTGTTATGGGTGTGTCCTTCTGTGTATATGCTTCTCCTATTGGTTGATGACTAGAACACTGTTTGGCCAATAGAGGCAGGGAGACAGGGGGGCCTGGGAAATGAGGACAATGATTGGGGCAGAGGCAGAGAGGTGCCTGAAAGAAATTCCATGTAGGGACTGGGAAGGAAGAAAGGATGAGCCAGGCGTTCTCCGGTAAGATGAGGCCATGTAGAAATACGTAGATCAGTAGTTATGGGTTAATGATCAAGAGAGAGCTAGCCAGTGAGAAGCCCTAGCCATCGGCCAATGGTTTATAAATGAACATACGTCTCTGTGTGTTTATAGGGGGCAACATGGCTGTGGGACGAAACTCCAGTAACACATATGTTTGTCCACGGGCCAGCGTGATGGGGGACATTTTCCCAGTTGTGGTTGTTCCCTCTTCCCATACGCATGTGGCTTGTGTCAGGCTAACAAAAGCATGACCAGCACAGCTTCCTTGCTGTAAAGTCAGGTGCAGTGTTGAGTTTGTGACAATATGATATGATAAGCTATGACAAGGTAGGACTCCCCCAAAACCCTGCCTTTCCCCAGGCCTGGGATGGGAACTCAAAGAGGCAGGTTCTGAGCCCTGACACTGTGTGCCTAAGAGACTAAGCGCCTCATTAAGATCCCTGTCAGGTGTTGTGGGATGATTAATTATGCTCTGTTCTCTCCATGGATGCCAGGACCCAAACCTCTACAATCATCAGACATTGCCACGGGATCCTTAGGAACAAGAGAGAACAAAATCGCTCCCAGTTGAATTCCACAGTTTACAAGAAGGTATTTGTTTGTTTGTTTGGTTGGTTTTTGCCACATTGGGTGGGTGAGTGTTGAGGCCAGGTTTAGTGTCTGGAGCCCTGATTTCTCCGAGACTTCGTGAGCCCATGTGGTTGCACTGGCCAAATCTTCACGCCAGGAAATCCGCAGGGCACCTAACACCTGGAGGTCACCCTGAGCCCAAACTGAAGGCTCTGTGGGCATTAGATGGCGGGAGGGGACCCACCCAGGGTTTCTGAGACAGGTCAAAGCCGGGGGACACAGCGAGCCAGGGACAGGCAACTCCACGCCTCTCCTTCAATGCAGGGTGAGCTCGCGGCTTTCACAGTGCCTGTGGGTGTTAGGGAGAGTGAACAGAGCCATGCCTGCCCAGCCACAGTTTACCAGGGTCATCCATGGCCACCTGGGCACAGGGTAGAAGCAATGTTATAGACAGCACCCATGCATACACCACCACCCACCATGGGCGACCTCGACTGATGCCGAGAGCCAATCAATCAGATCTTTCTCAGAGAGACTCATTGGCCCGGTGGCTTGGGTTACTGTCACCAGGTGTTCTCAGCTGTCAGTCTCCTTTGAGGATGCCTCAGCAACACAGGGCCGCTTGCTCAGTGCCCACCCTCTCCCCTCCCCAGGCTCTGTTTGACACTGGTATAAAGATTCCCCCCCCCAAGGAGAGTAGCAAAAATATATCTAGAAAATGCATGGGGCTTGCTGGCGGTGGTCCTGGGACCTCTCTGTGCCGAGGCTCAAGGCCATTTCTAAGATTCAGACACCCGCTCACTGTATCCTGCCCTGTTTGAGTTCCTGTCCTGCTTCCTTCAGGAATAGACTATGATGTGGAAGTGTAAGCCAGATAGATAAATGTCTTCCTTCCCTAGTTGCTTTCGGTCATGGTGTTTCATCACAGCAATAGAAACTTGACCTAGGCAGGTTGGTACCAGGATAGTGGGGTTTGCTGTGACGGTCCTGACCATGGTTTTTTTTTTTTTTTTTTTTTTGAGAGGATGTGGAAGGCTTCGGAATTTTGGGCTAGGAAAAGCCATTGAGTGTTGGCATCTCAGCGAGCTGTTCTGTAGGGGCCTGGAAGATAAGAATGTTGAATACAGTGCAGATGAAGGGAAGCACTGGGCGACGGGCGGTGTGTACGTACTTCATTGCTCTATTCAATTAAGCTCTCTAGTCTTAATTTACTGCTAAATCATGTAGCTGGGCCTGGAGAATCAGCTGTGATGAAGAGGAGACAGCGTCACTGAGATGAAGTCTTCTGGGAAGTGTGTCCTCAGGGTCAGCACACAGAGCTGTGTTCCAGAAGCTGCCTAGGTTGTGCTGCCTCGTGCTGGCAGCTGAACTTGGTAGTGTAAGGTCAGCCAGGTGGCGCTGGTTTTGCAGGCCTGAAGGGGTCCTGGGGCGGCAGCTGAGGCTGGGCACTGTGAGGCGGGGCTGGAGCCCCTGAAGAGCCCAGGAGAGGCTCTTGGTGAACGTGCAGCCCCGTTGCAGCAGAGACCCCAGCATTTTGGAGATGTCAGCACCATGGGATGGCCACCAAGAACAGCGGCAGCGGTGGAGTGGAGCCGGCCAGAGCCCAGAGGACAGCTGTGTGTGCCGCAGAGGGCGGAGCCGAGAAGTGACCCAGGCCCTAGGAGGAGACCGGAAGACGGTGAGTGAATCCAAGGTAATTGGACATTGAATTATTTACACAGTTGGAGTACGGTTTTGCTTTGTTCAGATTGTGACCGTGCCTTGGTTCCTCCCTCTTGAAGTAAGAAAGTGTTTGTTCTTGATTTGACAGGAACCCACGGTTGAGAGACTTTGAACTTTTAAAAGAGGCTTGGGATTTTTAAGGAGACTGGATGTCTTAAAAGCCTGAACTTTTAATGTGTTTGAGTTTGTAAACGGTGAGACTTCTACAGGTACTCAAGTTTTATATTGTGATATTAATACCAATATGTCATCCCGGGGATAAAAGAAAGGAACGATTCTAATTGAAAAGTGATGTCAGGTTGACAGAGGTCGGTTGTCCTGGATACTTTTAGGTCAACTTGACACAAGCTCGAGTTATCTGACAGGAGGAGGTCTCAACTAAGGAGTTGCCTCCATGAGATCCAGCTGTAGGCATCTTCTTAATTAGTGATTGATGGGGGAGGGCCCCGCCCATTGTGGGTGTGGCCATCCCTGGGCTGGTGGTCCTGGGTCCTATAAGAAAGCAGGCCGAGCAAGCCAGGGGAGCAGGCCAGTGAGCAGCAGCCTCCATGGCCTCTGCATTGGCTCCTGCCTCCAGGTCCCTGCCCTGCTTGCTTGAGTTCCTGTCCTGACTTCACCAATGATGGACTTCATAATGTGGAAGTTTATGTCAAACAAACTCTTTCCTCCCGGTATCCTTTAGGTCATGGTGTTCATCACAGCAAAAGTAACCCTGAATAAGCAGGGGAAACGAGCCCTGAGTGAGGCTGATGCCACGTTGGGTCAGGGAATGAAGACAAGGTGGGAAGCTACCAGCCAGGTAGGCACCAGGACCCAGGTTTCATCTCCGCACCCAAGTAAAAGCCGGGTGTGGTGGCAAGTGCTTGTACTCCAGAGTCAGGGGCAATGGTACCCCAAAGTTAGCCTTTGTCCCTCCACATGCAACATGCACGTGTACCTGCAGGCACTTGTGAGACACACTCACAAACATGCACGCACACACACACACATTTACACACACATTCTCATGCGCACACACACAAGCACAGGTATACACACTTTCACACTCATGCACACACACACGTGCACACAATGCTCTCATGCACACATGCACTCTCAAATTGTCTCTCTCTCTCACACACACACACACCACACACACACACACTCTCTCTCTCTCACACACACATACAGAGAGTGGAAATGTGTTTAGGATAAGCAGCCTGTTGCGTAGAGTGATTAGCGTTCTGGATTTAAGCTCTGTCGGGATCCCTCAGGACTGAGGGTATGTGCACTTGAGACATCCTAAGGGCCGAAGGCTCAGCCTCCTGGCATGTTTTGGAGCTGACACCCAGGGCCATTTGCAGGCTAAGCACTGGCTTTAAGTGTTGGCTCCAACCTGTGTTCCCCGTAGCCCAGGACAAAGCCCTTTGGGCAGAAGCTGGGTTAACAGGGTGTTTAGGATTGCTTGCGGAGTAAGTGCTGCCTGGGTTCAATCCACAGAAGCCCTGGGGATTGAACTCAGGTCATAGGGTTTGCAGCAAGCACCTTTAGTCACTGAGCCATATCACCAGCCCCAAGTGGTTAACTGTGTGCCTCAGTTTCCACTTGCAGAGCAGACATGAGAGAAACCCTTCCCAGCAGGCTGACTGACGGGGATACTGAGTGAATTGGAGCCTTTGGGAAGGACCATCCCTGGGAGAGACACCGTCTACGCTAACTTGTTTGGTTCCCGGTAATTTCTACATTAACTTGTTTACCAAGGGTAATTTCCACCCAGCCTGGTAGGGTGAAGGGCTGCTGTCCTTTCGCAAGGCAGAAGCCGCAGCTTGGGTGGGTGTGCCTCCGTGACCCGACGGAGACCAGATGAAGGCTGGGAGCATGCCTGTCCGGAGCGGTCCCCTCCCTGCCACCATATATGTCCATGCTGTCCACAGCTGATTCAACGGCCACCACCCCGGCTGTGTCTCCTGGCCAGACCTGGGGCTCACGGGCTAATTTTGGAAATGACTGTGTCCCAGCTGCTGCTATCTCACTGACCGGGGGAGGAGGCCCAGGGAGGGCTGTGAAAGCCTGCAGCTCCTGACACTGCTCCCTGCCCTGCCCGGCTCTCCACGCCTGCTGGGGTCCCTTCGCGACCACCCGGGAGTCTTTCTGGACAGGAGTGATTCCAGAACCTCGAGGCCACCAGGTACTGTCGGGCTGGGCTCTGTGTTGGCACCCAGTGAGCTGAGCCTCAGGATTGGGAGGGCTGGTGTGAGGCCTTGGGACATGCGGTCTATTTTAGGCCTCGCAGGCCTCTCTCTCCCTCTACTGTGGACTGTGGTGTTTGCTCCAACAACAAGCAGTTTGGTGTAAGGATTTTATCCTAGCCACGGAGACACTGTTTAAGCTTCCAAGTTTTGTGTCCGTTTGTCAAGCATTAATAACACACTTACTTCTATACTTATTATTTATTTGGAGGAAGGTATATCACAGCACATGTGTGGAGGTCAGAGAAAAACTTTGGGTAGGGGGCTCTCTCCTTCTGCCGTGTGGGTCCCTGGGATAGAACTCAGATCGTCAGGCTTGGCAGCAAGCTCCTGCTGAGCCCTATCACTAGACCATTGCCAGTCTTTGTTTTAAAAACGTTGAGTTCTGGGTTAACTCCTACCATGGAATCTGAGAGGGCAGATTCCAGGTGTGTATGTGTGTGTGTATTTGTGTAAATATATACATACATGTGTATATGTACACACATATAGTGTGTACGTATATGCATGATGTATGTGTATCTATGTATGTATATGTGTCTGTGTGCATGTGTGTATGATATGTATGTATATGTGTTTATGTATATGTGTGTATGCGGTATCTATGTCTATGTGTGCACATGTAGTATGTGTGTGGTTATATGTATATGTATGTGATATATATATGTGTTTTATGTATATGTGTGTATGTGGTATCTATGTCTATGTGTGCACATGTAGTATGTGTGTGGTTATATGTATATGTATGTGATATATATGTGTATATGTGTATGTTGTATTTATATATATGTATGTATGTATATATGTTGTGTGTATGTGTGTGGTATGTGTTATGTTCATATGTGTCTGTGTGTGCTTAGTTTCATTGATTTCAGCTTTACTGGTTTTCTGTGTTTGTTCAGAGGCCCAGATTTCCCCGCCTGCGTGCTCAGCACTACTGAACATGAGCCTGAGCTGCTTCCATGGGATTTTGTTTCTAATTAAGTCATGTGTGGGTGGGGGGAAGGGCTGGTGGCTCAAGGCCGGGGGATTCAGTGTTCCATGTTGCTTTATTGAGGGAGGTGTTTGCTATGACACGCATACCCACCTCCTGTGGAGAAGACCCACAGGTGCCAGTGGCCCTGGGGAACCCACCACAACGGTCTGTCTGCAGTTCAGAGGCCTCAGAGTTGCAGGCCTCAGGCGGCTGCCTCCACAGAGCAGGCATTGAAGAGCCCGGGCCTTCCCTGGATGGTCCCAGTGCCAGCCTGGCCTGGGCCCCAGTTCAGGGCTGGGAGCTCCAGGCTGTTAATGACTTTCTGACCCTCCTAGGAGACTGTTCCTATCCGGGCCGCCTAGCTCTTGCCTCTCTAAGCTGCCTCCTCCTGGACCTGGGCGGCAGGTGGAGCATCGATGGGGAGAGGGATGTTGTAGAGAACAATGGAAGCTGGAGAGGAGAGAGAAAGGAGAGGCAGGGGAGGGGAGGGGCGAGGAGCAAGGGAGGGGAGGGGCGAGCAGAGCAGAGGCAGCTGCAGAAGGGAGGGAGGAGGGAAAATGACAGGGAGGGGAAGAGAGAAAAGGGCGCTTTCGGTGACAATCAGGCACTTGGCTCTTCCTGTGCATTGGCCTGGTCACTCTGAGTCACAAGGCCCCACGCTACTGACCCCATGACCTTGGACATGGCCTTCCCAGTGACGATTTTGGTTTTTCTTCCAATGCTTGAGGGCTGGCCCCCCCTCCCCCGCCTCTCCCCATCCCCAGGGACTTAGCTACCAGCGGGGCCTGTCACACCTTGGACATTGTTGCCTCCCTCACGCTAGCCCGGGAAGGGTGCATGGATGAAAGTCCAGGCTTATATGAGACCGTGAGCAGTATTCGGGACCAACCAAGGACTGATGATCTGGCTGGTACCCACCCAGATCAGATGTCACAGCCTTCTCTTTGATGTGTGTGCTATACATGTGCGTGGTATGCGTGTGGGGTGTGCGCGTGTGTGGTATGCTGGGGGCCTGCTCACTACAATCGTCATCTGTCATACACACAGAAGCCGCACAGCACTTTATTAGCCTCCCGGTGTCTGCGTAGAATGGCGTACCCTTCTGAGTCACTTAGAGATGAGATCTGAGTCCCCACACGGGGGCCATTCCCCCACAACCGATACCTAAAGGCAAGACCTGTGGCTGCAGCTCCACAAGGCCGTTAGGAGGGAGAGGATGGCCCTGCTTGATGCATGCAGTCCTTGGAAGATGAGGACATGTTCATAGGGTCTGCGCTAAGCCGGTGGCCCATTGCTCAGAGGTACTAGCAATCAAGTCATTTGAAAACCGGAGAGGATTGTTTGGTGCCAATGGAGTCTGTGAGCTGCCGTCCAATACTCACTGAGTGCTAAGGCACAGAGAGGAGAGGCAACTTGCCTAGGGACACACAGCTCTGCAGCGATAGGCTTGGGCTTGTATCAGTCTGTCCTTCGTGGCAGCATTTAGACAGCCCTGTTAGAAGTTCCATGTACTATTTCTTCCTCCAAACCTCCCAAGTCATCACTGTCATCTAAGACTGGAAAGAAAACGTGCAATCTCAGATTTAAAAAAACACTGTGTGTATGCGTGTCTGTGGGCATCTCTGACAGCAGAGGTCAGAGCCTTGTGGTCTGCCAGGATCACACATGCTCACCTGCGCAGCTGGCCCTTAGCTGGGTAGGGATGTTAGGGATCAGGACACGGGATCCCTCTTCACCCACCACGCTGAGCTGGTTCTCAGCTGTTTTGGGGGGATCAGCTAGTGCCGGGGCTCTGGTTTCAGGGAGGGCAGCTGGGAGAGACACAGTATTGAGACACTGTCTCTTGGGATTAATCCTTTCTCTCACCATTAATAGTCCCGAGGCTCTTGCAAGAAGAAGGATGAGCCCATTTCACAGTCAGGAACCCAAGGTCATAGACAAACAAACTGAAGGCTGGGTGCTTTCTTGGCAGGCGTCAAATCCCGTGACGTTCCACTGGGGTGGAATATGGCAAAGGCCATTCTAGGTCATGCTGCTGGGATTGGATGTCTGTTGGGGACGACTCTGTCAGTTTTGCAGAGGAGGAACTGGCGCCACAGACACAGAGTGACCTGCTCTGCCTCATGCTTCACTGTTATGCGTGTCCAGCACACTCTCTCGTTTCTTTTCCACGCCCATCTATTTCCTGTTGGAAGCAAAGACATGCCTGCTTCCATTTCTGTTCTTGCCATTGTCTTGGCCCTGGATGGGTGCTAGGCTAGACCACATTAATCTGGGGCTTGATAACTCTGTCTCTGGCTGATGGATCCTGAAGGGTGTCTTGTGGCACCTCAGGCTTTGACCCAAGAAACTCACAGAGTACCATCTTTCCAGTATGGCTTCTTCTGCAACTGTCCCCAGGCATCACTAGTATCCACGGGCAAGCACACTCACCACTTGATGAGACACACTGGTACAGCCTAACACCCGTGGCAGACATGACTAGTCAATCCCAGCACACTGCCCTCTCCAATCAGACATTGTAACACAAAAAAAACAAATGACCCAGAGACTGATACTGGGATTCAAACTTCAAGTTGAATATCAGAAAAGCAAAGCAGCCAGCCACTAGCTCTCCTCGCCTTTGGCTCAGGCTGAAAGGGCTGATCCACACATGAGCTCTTCACCAGGCCTCTCAAACTGCTGCCTCGCCTCAGTGTGGCTGGAGATCGGAAGCCTCTCTGAGACCTTGCTTCTGTCTTACATACTGCCCTAATGTTGGGATTAAAAGTGTGAGCTATAGTTCTCTTTTAGACTGATTCATGTGTAGACCTGGGTGGCCTTGGACTCACAGAGATCCATCTATCTCTTAATCCTGAGTCCTAGGATTAAAGGTGCGCACCACCATCTCCTAGCTTCTGGCTGCTGGCATTAAAAGCGTGTGTCTGGCTTCTATGGCTTGTGGCTGACTTTGCTTTCTGGATCCTCAGGCAAGCTTTACTAAGTCATAAGCAGTGTCTCACCATAGACATAGCCCAGGCAGCTGCCTAGCTGAGACCCAGACTTCACTGACCACCTCTCGGTAGGTCATCAGGCCCACCTGCGTGATCCAGCATGTCATTAGGGGCATGGTGGGTTGTTAAGGACATGTGACCCCGTGTATAATTTAGACGAAGAGGAGATGGGCTGTTAGCTTAACCGCTGATTGTGCAGTGCGGTTAGTCACCTGAGAATTCTACACTCCAGCGCCTCCTTTTGGCAGGCAGTAGGACTGCAGCCCCCAAGGGCATGGGCTCAGGGTTAGGCGGGTGGGTGGTTATTGTCGGAGTCCCCAGGAAAAGGAAGGACCCGCCTAGGCCCTGGCCCACCTCATTAGGGGGAGATGCTCACACAGGGCAACAGCCACTTTCCTCTGGAGACACAGGAAAGGGGCTCGCTCAAGCCGTGTGTGGCCGCTCTAGCAACACGTGAAGAGGAAGCCACATATATTGGACCCTGGCCTGGGAAATCGGAAAATGGGTTCTGTGGGCATCCGGACCTCCGCTCCTTCCTGTACCACACATAGTACACAGGCAGGATAGGGGGCTGTGGCCCGCCCTCGAGGGCCTTTCAGCTTTCTTTCCAAAGGAAGACAGCAGCTCCCAGGCAATGGATGAGATCAAGACGGATGAGACCAGGTGTGTTGCCCGGGACCTTACAGTGACACAGGCAGGCACCTGGGGCCTGCAGCTCTGTGTTGTGGTCTTGCTTTCTGGCTGCCCTTCCCTTCTGACCCCCCCCCCTCTCTTGTGTGACCCCTCCCCCAGTCTCCTGTGACCCTCCCTCCCCATGATCCTCTCTTCCTCTGCTAGCCTCCTCCCCTGAACCCCCCACTCTCCCGGCCTCTGCCTCAGCTCCTTTGGGATGCTTCCTCCCTTCTCCCCTGCCCACATCCCCCTCACCATCTGCCTTAGCGATTCTCATGCTGTGATAAACACCACAACCAAAAGCAACTCGGGGAGGAAAGGGCTTATTCCATTTCATACTTCCAGGTAATGCTTCATCACAGAGGGAAGTCAGGACAGGAACTCTAGCAGGTCAGGAACCTGGAGGCCGGGGCTGATGCAGAGGCCACGGAGGGTGCTCCTCATGGCTTGCTCAGCCTGCTTTCTGATAGACCACCCAGGACCACCAGCCCAGGGATGGCCCCACCCACAATGACTTGGGCCCTCCCCCAAGAATCATTAGTTAAGAAAATGCCCTCAGAGATCGCCTACAGGCCAGTTTGATTGGGGCATTTTCTCCATCAAGATGATTCCCTCTTCCTGGATACTTACCACCCAGCTCAGCATGCCATCTCTCCATCCACTTTCTACCTGGGGCCTCATGGAAAGATGGGGTGGGGCGATAGAGAGGTAGAGGGATAGAGGGATGGGAGGGCGGCTTAGAGGGCCTGAGCCTATACACGAGCAGCAGGTCTTTCCCCAGACTCCAGCCTGTGGTCCTCTTGGATGCTGGGGCCACAGCCCTTTCCCATCTGACCTCCTCCTTCGGTCTGACCCAGAGTGGGGCTGACGCACAGCCTGGGCCCTTGCAGGGAGCAGCTGGGTCACTATGGCCGTTCATATGAGGAAATTGGAAACAGGGCAGGAAGTAACCATATCCCGAGGAGACAAGGTCAGGAAACGACATTCATGGGCCCTACTAACCCCCTGACCTGCTACCTGGTCTAAAATGTTCCATTTAAGCTGGGCACAGTGGCAGACACCTTTGAGCCCACCGCTTGGGAGGCAGAGGCAGGTGGATCTCTGTGAACCTGAGGCCAGCCTGGTCTACAGAGCGAGTTCCAGCACAGCCAGTCATCATAGTAAGGTCCTATCTCAAAACAAAACGAAACAAAACAAAAACAAAAAACAAAAACAAACAAACAAAAAAACCCCTTTAAAAGTCAGGCTCACCCGTTTGCCTATGCATAAGGTCCCTTTGTGGGGCAAGGATGCCAAGATCCCCGCATGACCCCAGGACAGAGATAAACTGCCCCCCCTTAAGAGACAGCGCTGCACCCTGGAGCTAACAAGAGTGTCAGCCCAGGTGTCTTCTGGGCCCAGTGTGGATGAGGATGCGTCTCACAAGGGAAGCAGGGGGAGTGAGGAGGCTGAGGAGAGAGCCTTTGGTGAAGGGTGTCGGGGAGCCGCGCCCGCTAGGCGGGGCGGGGGGGTGCCCCTTGACGCTGAGGACTCTGGTTGGCTCAGGCCCTTACACACGGCCGCAGCCCCATGAGGAGGGAAAAGGTAGACGGATATTGCTGGGGCTTAAGGGGCACTTCCATTCTGCCAGGGTCCCTGCTTTCAGGGTGACTAGTCTCTGCGTGACCTTCGGGAGCTGGGGAACAGCCTACCCAGTCTTGGTTCTGCAGGGTGAGCCCTCTGCCTGCCTGCGGGAGGAAGGAGGCCCAAAGTTCAGGAGCAAGTAAGAGGCAGGACCAACCTAGCCGCGAGGCAGCTCACATGTGCCATGTACTGGTGGGCTATGGGCAGGGGACCGCCAAGCTCTGGGGACTGAGTTCAGAACCTGCTCCACTGCCCAGCTGGGCGTTGGAACTTCCTACACCTTTGCCAGGGGGCCGGGGTACCCCAGGCTGGAGTTACTCCCTAGGACACCTGGCACAGAGTCTGGAAGCTAATTGCAGTGGCTCCCAAAGGTGATGTCGTCAAAGCTATTCCGTCCCCAGAAGGAGGAAGGGTAGAGAGTTCAGAATGCAGGCTCAGTGACCACAGATAAAGATACCCAGGGCATCTGCGTTCCCTGCTGTGTGATCGCGTGCCCATAGTCAACCTCTCTGATCCCCATGCACCAGGTCTTCCTGCCCCATGTCAGGAACCCCTCCCCCACACCCCAGCCCACCTCCCCCAATAAAAACACATGCTTGCTTACTGCAGGTCTTTCCTGGGACTTTTTCTGGGTGGCCTCAGGCAAGGGCCTCGCCTTCTCTGCGCAGCTGTCAGCCCTGCTGGAGAGTGACTGCAGTCATAAGTACCGGCTCAGATTTTAATGTAATCACCTTCCAGATCCAGCAGGGTTGGCGCAGTTTCACTGTGAGGACCTCAAGGGCCAGGCACTCAGTCAGTTCTTAACTGTGGGAGCAGATGGCTGTAGCCACCAAGTCAAGATTGCTTTACGTGCGACTTCCCCTACCTTACGCGGGATGCTGAGGCTCGGAGCTTCCCAGGTCTCCTAGGATGTGAGCAGCATCCAGGATAGTGTGCAGTCCTACTGTGCACTGAGGTCCTGCTGTGGGTTCACTCCACGTGTGTCCCTACTCTGCACCTTCTCCCTTCTCTCATTCACTCAACAAACATTCACCACTCATGGAAAGGAACCGTGTCTCGGGGGAAGTAGAAGGGGGTGACTTTGTTCAGTTGCTTCTCTGAGAACGTGACTCTCAGCAGAGACCCAGGGGAGTGAGATGAACGCCTGTGGGTGGAGCAGCATTCGAGGCGAGAGCGTGCCTGGAAGGGTATACCCAGGGCTTAGTTTAACCGCCTTGCCCGGAGGAGCTGTTGGGCAGGTGGGCTTGAGGGGCCCCATGAGGACATGGGCGTTTATTTTACGAGGCAGAAAAACTCTGTCTACATCGTGGAGACTGAGCACTGTGGACGCCAGGGAACCTCAGAGGGCCACGGCGCGCCCTGCCGGTCCTGCCTGCCGATGGAAAATGTTCCAGGTCACTTTCAGATCCAAGGATTGGGGTTCTCTCGCCAGCCCTCCCCCACAGAGGAGACTGGAGAGGGCGCAGGATCCCAGAGTCAGCACTGGGAGCTGCTTAAATTGACATCTGACAGACAGCATGTGCGGGCCAGGCCTGGAGGGACGGCTACATGAGAACACTATGTAATCCAAGGCGAGACTGGGGCCTTTCAGTACAACGGACTCCTGGCCGGGTCAGTGAGGATTGCCCGAGCCTGAGGGTGGGGTCGGGGTGCTGGGCACAGGGACGCCAGCTGTGGGGGACAGCGAGCAGCCCAGGAGTACAGCGCAGGGTTCCTTGAGTCTCGGGATGGAGAGTGATTTCATCTCAGAGTCCTGGCCAGGGCTGGAGAGGGCACAGCGGCCAGGACAGCCAACGTCACGTCAGACCTATTCATACCCTGGGCTCAGCTCCCGAGTTCAGAGCCTGTGAGTCACTAGGACACCCTCGTGTGTCTCCCTAGGGACGCAGTGTGTGTGTGTTCATGCTTTATTTGGCCCCATGCTATCCGCACATTGAGCTCACACCGTGGGGCCACCTGCACGTGGGCACATGGTCATTTCTCAGCCTCCCTTCTGGTGTGGGGTCTCACCAAGCCTGAATGTCCCTTCTTAACTCTTTGAACCTTGAGTTCCTTCCTTGCCCAGCCAAGGAGGCAGCTGAGAGCTTAGCCAGAGACTCCCCGATAACTGTGGGCTAACCAGCTCCCTGAACCCAATCCCTGTGTGCCGCGGCTGCCAACGGCTGGGGTCAGGCTCTCTGAGGACGAGGCCAGACCCCTCATCAGGCATCACTGGGGGCTGAATCAGAGAGAGAGATGTGCGGAGAGACTGGGGTCCCAGTGTTCTGCAGTGTCTGTGACTACGGGTTACAGATGTGCATTCAATGCTCTTATAGCCAATCTCCAGGCCTGAGGCTCTAGGATGCCATAGACCAAAGAAGGCTGGTGTGTGTGTGTGTGTGTGTGTGTGTGTGTGTGTGTGTGTGAGAGAGAGAGAGAGAGAGAGAGAGAGAGAGAGAGAGATTTGTCTCCCACTTTGCTTTGTAAATCATTGTACAACACGGCACTCTGAAAATTTTTCCTAATTTACAGAGCTGAGAGAAGATGAGTTATTGATTCCTGGCATAAGTGGGGGGGGGGAAAAGGAAACGAACAAACAAACAAACAAAAAAAGATTTCTAGGACAAATGTTCACCCACACAAGCATGCAGCTCCACTTTCAAATCCTATGTGCATGCACGCATGGTTTTACGTATCAATATGAAGCGTAAGCTCCAGAAACAATAGCAAATCCGAGCTGCCTCTTTCTGGGTCTTCTGTGTGCTGATCTCCAGATGTGTCCTCTCTCCAGCAAAGGACATAACCCTGTCCTGTGTGTCATCGTGCACATGGACCGCATATCTTTATCCGTTCCTCCGCGATAGCAAACACAAGTGTGTCTGATGTGTTGGTGTTAAGTCCTGCGGACACATTTCCAGGGGACGTGGGTGGCTGGGGCTGTGTTACCTGACTCATGATGGCTGCTTCTAGATCCATTCATTTGACTGGAGATTTCGTAGTTTCGATTTCTTACAGCTGGGTGATATTCCATTGTGTAGATGTACCGCATCTTAAATTACCCATTCTTCAGTGGATGGACATCTGGGCTGTCCCAGTTTCTGGCTGTCGTGAATAGAGCAGCAATGAACATTGGCAGGCAAACATTTCTGTAGGAGGTACTAGAGCCCTCTGGGTCTATGCCCAAGAGTGGGATAGCAAGACCTTGAGGTAGATCGATTTCCAGCTTCCCAAGGAACTGTCATACGCGTTTCCATAGTGGCTATACCAGTTTGCACTCCCACCAGCAATGGATGAGTGTGTCTCCCTCCCCCCAAGTCTTCACCAGTATGGCCTGTCAATTGTTTTATTGATCTTGGCCCTTCTGATGGGTGTAAGATGTTTTTTTAAAGATTTGCATTTCCTTGAAGACTAAGGATGTTGAACATTTCTTTAAGTTTCTCAGCCATTTGTGTTTCCTCTTTTGAGAATTCTGCCTAGTTCCATGTCTCATTTTTAACTGAGTGATTTGTTTCCTTGATGTCATTTTTTTTTTTCAGTTCTTTGTGTATCTTGGATATTAGCACTCTATGGGGTGTGTAGTTGGTAGAAATAATTTTTCTATTCTGTAGCCTGCTGTTTTGTCTGGATGATGGTGTCCTTGACATACAGAAGCTTTTCAGTGTCATGAGCTCCCATTTATTAATTGTTGATCTTAGCGCCTGTGCTATTGGTGTTCTGTTCGGAAAGTCGTCTCCCGTGCCAATGTGTTCAAGACCATCCCCCACTTTCTCTTCTATCAGGGTTCCATGTCTGTGCGTTAATGTTGAGGTCTTTGATCCGTTTGGAGCTGGCTTTTGTGCAGGGTGATAGATATGGATCTATTTGCATTCTTCTACAAGCACCCATCCAGTTTGACAGCCAAGATGCTGTCTTGTTTTTCCAGTGTGTATTTTTTTTATTCTTTATTTAAAACAAAATCAGGTATACAAAGATGTGTGGGCTTATGTCTGAATCTTCAGTTTGGCCCCACGGATCAACATGTTTGTTTTTGTGCCAATATTATGAAGTTTTTTATTACTACAGCTCTGTAGTAAAATTTGAGGTCAGGATGGCGTTACCTCCAGCTGTTCTGTTATCATTTAGGATTGTTTTAGCTATTCTCTCTCTCTCTCTCTCTCTCTCTCTCTCTCTCTCTCTGTGTGTGTGTGTGTGTGTGTGTGTGTGTGTGTGTGTGTGGTGTTCCAATATGAAGCTGAAGACTGATTTTTCTTTTTCAACATCTGTGAAGAATTGTTCTGGGATTTTGGTGCAAATGGACCATCTTAAATGGTTTTGTGACATGGGTTTTGCGTGTGACTCACTTGGGTCAGGATACGGGCTACTCCTCATGCCTTCCAGAAAGTTCTTTGCATGACCCTCCAGCTGAAACCTACTCTTATCTCTCCCACCCTGAGCTAAGTCGTTTCTTCTGGAACTCCATCGCCACGCTGCGTAGACAGGCATGGTCTTTGCGTAAGTGCTTAGGAGACACGCACACTCAAGAACACCTGTGTTCCTCTCTCAGCGTGAAGCCGGCCATGGTGTGGAGTCGAGAGGCAGAGAATTTCACACGCTGCCCACTGTGTGGCTGTCGGCCTCACTGCTGGGCTCACTCTCATGGGGATAAATGGCTGACCGTCGTTGTAGAGGATCGTTGTAGAGGATGGGACAGCCCGCCGCTCATTTCTGGTAATGGCAGGAGCAGGGCCGAGCCGGTTCTAACCAGTCTCTTTCTTCTGTCCTCTCTGTCAGTGTGACAGGCCTCTGTCCACGCATCTCGTGCTCTCCATGAGCCTGTAAAGCTTCAGTCCGCGCCAGCCTCAGGAGCACAGCACAGTCTCGTCACCTGTGGTCCAGCCAGCTGTGTCACCATGGCCATATCGTCACGCCTTGCCCTGTGGGAGCAGAAGGAAAGTGGTGTTTTGGGGAGGTGGGGGTGGGGGCTGTGGTCCCAGGGCCGGACTCTACTCTGGCAAGATGGGCTCTGGCCTGGGTGGCCCGAATCACAGCTTCACACCTCAGGCAGAGTGACGGCCCAGCCTGGTGACTTCTTCCACACCTGCCGCCTGGCCTTTCCCTTTCTGATTTCTTAGCGGGAGGTGGAGAATGATGGCGGCACAGCCTCCCCATCTGCACCCCACGGTAGCCTGATGAGCACTGGGGTGGGGGGGCGGGGACGGGGAGCAGAGGTGGGCTGTTGTCCTCCAGTCTGATGCTTGAGGGTTTCTGTGGCCCTTCTCTGGTCACCACAGAGACCTGCAAAAGGTTTCCCACCCCTTCCCATTCACACTTTCCATAGGGTGCCCCAGGGGGTCCATTGTCTGAGTCCCCCCCCCTTCTCTTCTCCTCCCTCCCCTCCTGTCCTTTTCTTTATGCTTTTAGCTTTTATCAAGCTTTGTTTTGTTTGTTTGTTTGTTTGTTTTGGCCCACGGTGGGTTAGATCCACAGACACAGATAGGAAAGCGAACTGCATAGGCTAAGGGTCTTCCCACCTTCTGTGGTCCTGGGGAACAAAATCTATTGTCCTAATCCAAAACCCCAGGAGGCTTCTTCCACAGAGGCAAGCTCCTAGTGCAGTGCACCCTGGGAATATCCCTGTGATAGGTGGGAAGCGCATCTTCCCCTAGAGTTTCTCCAGTGCCCCCTTGAGACCAGAAGCACTGCGCAGATCCACCCTTCTTGACATCCCAGAAGCTGCCTTGAGAGCAGGAAGGAGCCCCGTGGTGGCTTTGACAGAGTGTGTGAGCACCTCTCAGGAGGAGACCGTCAAGGCTAAAGTCACCTCTGTCACCTGTGTAGCCGCTGCCGCCATTCTCTCTCGCACACTGCTCAGCCTCCTGGGGCCCCTCAGAGCCCTTCGCCTTCCCCCAGGCTCACCCCCAGCCCTCTCCACACACAGATTCGAGAAGAGGACAAGAGCCCCCCACCATCCTCCCCACCTCCCTTGTTTTCTGTCATCCCTGGGGGCTTCATCAAGCAGCTGGTTCGAGAGACAGAGAAAGAGTCCAAGGAGGCCAGGAGGAGGAAAGAGGCGACACTCGCCTCCCCGGAAGGAGAGGTAGGTGTGTGCGTGCGTGCGTGCGCGTGTGTGTGTGTGGGGCACTGTGTGTGTGTGTGTGTCTGTGTGTCTGTGTGTGTGTATCACTGTGTGTATATGTGTGTGTCCATGTGTGTGTGTCTGTGTGTGTGTCAGTCACTGTGTGCCCTCCACCATGTCCTGAGTCACTCACTCATCCTGTCTTTGCTTCCTCTGTCCTATTATTTTCTTCCGCTTGCTCTGCTGAGCTCCTACATAAGCTGAAAAACCCATCTCCAATTGCCCACCCCTAGAGGTCCTCCTCCCTACCTCTCCCATGCTTGCCTTTCCTGAGACCACACTGTTCATGTGATCACATGTCATATTAGGAATCCCCTAACAGAGGCAGCCGCCTCTCATTCAGCTCTGTACTGGGAATAGCTCTCAGGCCTGGAACTTGCTCCTTGTCCAAGGCAGGCCTGGACTTTGTCTACTCCTCCTACTTCACTCTTGAGTAGCAGTGGCTCTAGGCCTGGTCACCAAGCCTGGCTCAGTTCATTTGTTAAAGCAGAAGATTGCTGGCAGGACCTTACTAGGGTGGCCTGAGGCTGAAGCATCAGCAGAGTCCTTCTGGGCACATGTGCCCACAGTCCCACACCCAAGGCTGGACACCAGGGAGGCAGGATTGGAGTAGAACCCCAGTGTTAGACAGACAGGGTACCAGCTCCTGGTGCCTCTATAGTGCCCCCTTGAGGTGAAGAGGGTGATGGCAGGATTGGGCTGGAGGATCACAGAGCCAAGTGTCCTGAGTCCAGAGAGTCATCCCGGCTCCTTCCTTGCTTTCTCCTCGGCTCATTTACGCCACATGTGCTTTGTCTAATGACAGAGGCCTCTCTGTGTCATCGAGCCACTCGACATTGACTAACAGCAGCTGTGGGGACAGCGGCCCGGTCTCACGGAAGAGAATAACAGGATAGCTGGGCCCTGTGCCTTCCTCTGCCTGACTTAAGCATAAACAGAGACCACGGCATACCTTGTGGCTAGGGAACCGCTTATGACAAATGTCCCCGTCTATCACCAAACAATGCTCACTTAGTGCTGGTGACCCTGTTTAAAACCCAGTGCACTAGTGGGGATGGGAGCCATACCCATTTACCAGAGGTGGAGACTGAGGTCCAGGGAGGCCAAGACACTTTCCCTGAGGTCACAGGACCAGACGGAGGTAGAGAGCTAGGCCTGCTCTCTGGATCTCCCGGGGGGGGGGGAGCAGATCATTCGGGTGAGGTACAGGACAGGGAGGGAGGAGAAAAGGGTACACCTGGGTGGCAGGGTCAGCATGAGCAAGCAGGAAGATGCAGGGAAGGGGTTGGCGGGCCAGGGACCAGAAGCTATCCAGTGTGGCCAGAATATAGGGCGAGTGGAGACAAACTGACCTTGAAGAATCTCCGAGGAACCTCACTGAGGGTGTGTTGCTGTACTTCCTGTAGTCTTGGGGTGGCCACCGACGTCCTGATGGGTTATAAAATGACGATCGGCCGACGGGTGGGGGAAGGGCGGCGAGGACATCGGGTGTGAGAGTCAGGATGGCTGGAGTGGGCGCTGCCTCTGGTTTCCCGCTCGGAGATTCCAGAAGGCCTTTGCAGAGCAACCCCCACAGCAGCAATCTAAACAGCACACGAGTATTGTGTGGGGACCAACGCTCACAGGGATGGGAGGAGACCATGCCTCCCTACCGGTGATCTCATCAGGAGGACCGAGATATAGAAATAACTGAGGACTGACTGTGCGCCAGGCCACCACCAATCCTAACACCCACCCTGCAAGGCAGGTTTTATGATCTTCATGATAAGAAACTGGTTCAGAGAGGGACAGGAATTTACCCAGTGACACACAGTGAAGAGAGGCGGAGGTGTAGCTGGACTCCCGAGTCTACCTCCCTCCCCGTTGACCTCTCACTGCCGAGCACAGATTCTGCCACGCCTGTCAGAGGTCTTGGGCATCTTTAGGTGGGTGAACCCGGGAATGAACGACCCCTGGAGGCTAAATACGTTGTGTCATGGCCTCTCTCCTAGACCCCAGAAATCCCCACTAACGAGGCCAACAAGACCAACAATGTCCCCAAGCCTGGAAGCCGGAAGACTTCCCAGGACAGCCCATCAGCCACTCAGAAGGATGCAGACATTCCAGCCAAGGATCCCCCAAGGGCCGATGACAAGAACTCTAGGCCTGTGACCAGCGCAGGAGGGGAGGAGCTACCAGAGTCAGGTCCCACAGGGACACCAGCCAGAAGGACACTGCCCTTCAAGAGGGGCGTGAGGAGGGGGGGTGATGTGTTGCTCATGGTAGCCAAGCTAGATCCAGAGTTGGCCAAACCAGAGCAGAAGCCTCGTGATACCCCCAAGGACAAGACCCCAGCCCCCGCCACAGACCCTGAAGGGACAAAGAAAGGGGCCACCACGGGGACTCCTTGTGGCCCCCAGACACCCGCACCTGGGAAGACCAGAACTGGGGGTGATGGAGACGCAGGCCAGGGCACAACGGGTGGGAAGTGTCAGGATGCAGAGGGAGGGGGGAGCCAGGACCCCCGGACCAAAGGGCAAAAAGAATGTGAGTTCCGGAACACAGAGGGGCAGGGGACCAGGTCCCCAGCCCAGGGGGCAGGAGACAAGGGACAAATGGGAACAGTACAGAAAGGAGGAGGGGGTCCCCCAAAGAAGATGGAAAAGGGAGGTGCACCCAAGGCTGCAGGCGCTGGGGTGAGACCTTTGGAGCCCCCAGTCCCCATAAGGAAGTGGGGAGTTTCCCTGGGCCGAAGGAGCAAGGGGAGCAGCCCTCAGAGCAAGGACGGAGAAAGCGGATGTCGACCTAAGGATGGGGACATGGGCGACCTTCAAGTCACAGCAGCCTCAGAGCCCAGGGGGCAGCAGCAGCAGGCCCTGGGGGAGACGGAAAAGGCAGAGAAACCCCAGAAGAAGCTAGTGACTCCAGGGAAACGCCAGGAGCAGCCTGGGGTGGCAGCTGAGACTCCGAGTCCCCAGGAACCCGGGTGGATACCTACAGAAACAACAACAGTGGTGGCAGAGGCAGCAAGGAGGGAGGACCAGCCAGACAGCAGGGTGCTGGAAACCGGGGAGCCTTGTGTGCATGTTGAGGAGGAAGGGGGCGTTGAGAAGCCCCAGGCAGAAGATCAGCACGTGGAGCCCGGTCCCAAGACCCAGGTGCAAAGGCCTTCTCTGCAGCAGCCTATGGAGGAGGGGCCGTCCCTGCAGGACCCAGGCAGCGGGGACCAGAGCAGAGACTCTGACCAGGTGATGGGCCATGGAACGTGGGAAGGACATGCTCTAGGGGAGGCCACAGGGTGGGCGGAAGGCTGGCCACAGCCCAGCACACCTCCAGTTTTGGGGTCCGCAGCCCCCGCCCCCGTCAAGCCCCGGGCTGGTGGTGTTTGCCAGTTAAGTAAGGCTCTGTTTGCTCCCAGGCTTCCCAGGAGGGTAGGTGGTACGAGGCACAGAAAGTCTGGCTGGTGCAGAAGGACGGGTTCTCGCTTGGTAAGTGGGTTCAGCCATGCTTGAGGGGGGCCCCACTCTGGTATCCCTGCCACCGGTGCTGAGCCAGTTTAATTTCACTCTCGGGACGAGGAGGCAGAGGAGGAGGAGCCCCTGAGATGACATGGGACATTCAAAGACATCCGGGTCTCAGGGAGGAAAAAGCGGCTCATGGCATGGAGTCCAGAGAGCAGCCAGGACCCGAGTCCAGAGCCTTGGAGCAGAGAGATCCGCTCTCCCAAGCCCATGCTCGTTGACTAGTGGAGGCTGAAGGCTACATTCTAAGCCATTCTGTCCGTCATGGAGCTGGAGGGGCTGTTGTCCTGTGGGGATGTAGGTGTGGGGCGTGTCAGTGGACCCCACCCTCTGAGGGAGCGGCCTTTCAGTGCTCAGCCCTGTAAGTCTGACTCAGCCTTTGTCTCTAGAGAGCATAGACCAATGATGGTTCTCAACCTTCCCAATACAGCGCCTTTAATACAACTAGTTATCCGTGCTGCAGCCATTCCAACTGCAAAATTATTTCATTGCTACCTCATAACTTTAATTCTGCTATTGTTGTGAATCTCATTGTAAATGTCTGTGTTTTCTGGTGGTCTTAGGTGACCCCTGTGAAAGGGTCATTAGATCCCCCAAAGGGGTCGTAACCCACACGAGGACCACGGGCTTGGGGGGGGGGTCACAGCTGAGGCCCATTAAGTGGACAGAACCCAATAGAACCTCTTAGTTTGTCCCAAGTTCTGTCTCCAGCTCCTTGGCCTGACTTTGAGACCACCCCCTCCTTCCCCTCCCCTCCTTCCTTCTCCCTCCTCTCCTCCCTCCCCCCTCCCCTCCCTCCTTCCCCTCCCGTCTCTGGCTGCCCACACAGCAACAGTGCTCAAACCAGACCCAGACGAGGGGACAGCTGAGCTGCCAGCTGGAAGGGTGCGGCTCTGTATGGACGCAGACAAGAGTGTCACTGAGGTGGATGAGGAGCAGGTGCACCGAGTGAGTCTCCCTTCCCTCCCACCGCCGCCCTGCGCCCTCCACCCTCACCCTGGGTGGGAAAACCCCTGTGGGAGTCGTCACTCCCCCTGTGGACTCGGTCCCATCATCCGGTCACTCGCTGTCCTCTAGCCTCTCTGTGGAGACAGGCTTGTCAGCCTGCTGCCGTAGTCCTGGCTGCCTCCAGCAACAGGTTACTCGGCTTTGTGGAAACCGTTCTACAGGCAGACATGTTTCCCTTTTCACCCCGGATGCCAGGGAACTCAGCTAAATGGCGAGCTTGCCGCTGTAGCATAGTCTATGTACTTTGTACATCGACCTTTCTTTTAGGGGATAGTTGGCCACAGACTTCCATCTCCGAGTGTTGCAGGCTTGTCTCGCGCTCCTCTCTAAGACCCAGGGAAGCAGACAATAGCGAGCGAGGGACATGCGCCCACCCGAAGCCCCTTTGTGACGAGTTCTGCTTGGTCTGTCCCAGAGACGTCGGCCTCACAGGGCAGTGTATCAGGAAATGGGGCGGGGGCAAAGAGGCAAGGATGATAGGCAGGTCACTTCCCCAACCGTGTGCTGCTGGCCTTTGTCACATGGCTTTGAAATGGCATGACCAAGCCATGGGTGAGCACATGGAGACATGCGGGTGTGTGTATGTGCAGGCATCCTGTACATACGTGTCTGTGCATGCAAGGTGGTGTGTGGGGGGCATTGGTTGAGGAAGCCAGAGGAGAGATCCTATGTGATGTGTGCAGGCCAACCCCTCTGAGCTGGATCAGGCCGAGGACCTGGCTTCTCTGGTCTTCGTCAACGAGTCAAGCGTCCTGAACACGATTCTGCAGCGCTACCGGGCTCAGCTGCCCCATACCCGTTCAGGCCCTGATCTGATCGCCCTGCAGCCCCAGAAGACCCAAGTGCCTTCTTCAGGAAAGGTGAGGTGGGGGACGGGGACAGGCATAAGTCTCCTCTCCTGGGCATTGGAGGGGAGGACGGAGTGCTGGTAACCTGGGGATACCCTCAGCTCTGCTCAAGATGAGAATCTGGGGCTCCCTCGAGGGGAAAGGTGAGCTCTGGTCTGAAGTCCGGTGACCGTAAACACACTAGCTGTAACACACACCAGGAAAGCCGGATGAGCAAGCAGAGGAGCTGCAGCAAAGGCCGGGATGCGGCTCCTTTGAGCTCCTAGCACGTGCTGGACTCTCATAAGTTCCACACACCCACACTGGTGTGAGACAGAAGCCACGTTTACACTGGTATTTATTTATTATCTGTTACGTGGAGAAAAGGGGCATTTATTTTTTGGGTCGGGATTAGGTATGAAAGCAAAGGCTCATGGCGCCACCTGGTGGAGAGGCCTGGACCACACGCACCTGTGCCCTCCAAGCCCTGTCCAGGCAGCTGTTTGTTGGTGGTTGTTGGGCTCTGGGGAGCAGGGACCCTGCTTGCTCCATGGGCTTCGAGGGAGGGAAGCAGGCACCAGCTAAAGGTCTGAGCTACGAGGAGGGGCCTTCTGGGCATGCACTCTAGGTCTCCCACAGGCCTGGGCCTCCTCAGCTTCTTCTGTCTACCAGGGTAGTTCTCTGTAGACACCATCAGGGTCACAGGACAAAACCAAGTTGCTTGGACAGCCTCCTTTTTCTTGACACTGGGCGGCATGGAGGAGGCTTCTCACCGCCTCTGGGATCCAGCTCCACTCTGGTGTTCCCTCTGGTCATCAGCCTCCAGGCTGTTCTGGGGATTTGGAATAACTTTATGCATCAGAGTGCATGCAGTGTGTCTGTCTTTCTGCCTGTCTTTCTGTCTGTCTCTTTAAGTTTAAGAGTACTGGGGATGGAACCCAGGGTCTCTCACTTCCTAGGCAAGTGCTGTTCCGTTGAGTCACACCTGGGGCCCTCTGTTTTAAAAATCTGAGGTGGTCTCCCTGGCTTGTCCAGGCTGGCTATGAACTCCTCTGTAGTCCAGGCTGGCCCTGCATTTGCAAACCTCCTGCCTCAGCCTCTGGAGTAGCTGCAGCCACAGGCTTGCGCCTCGGTATCCAGCTCTCTGTCTCTTTAACACCGGGTTTGATGAAGCCCAGCTTGTATCCAGTTCAATCCCGACTTCTCTGTGACACTTTCCTGTGGCTGCCACAGTCCTCTGCAGGACAGGACTCTGGGCTCTCTGTGATCGGCCTCACCCACCAAGATCCCGCACAGCACCTAGATCTGCTTTCTGACCCTGTAGCTTTGCCTTGTCCGTATCCAAAGGAGCTGGCTTCCAAGGCATTCCCTGCCGTCTGCTCCTTTCATTTGTGGCTTAGGGTTTCATTTTGGTGGCTTACGCGTACTGTACCCGTTTTCCTCAGTTTGAGGTGTTTTCTGGGACTTGGGATACAAACCCTGGGATGGCTGGGGTCTCCACACACCACACACTCGCTGGAGGATGCTCTGGAACTGAGGCCCAGGATGCTGTTATGTTGGTGTGACCTGTGGCGTGAGGGTCTCTGAGAACACATCTTCCTTTCTCTTGGACACATACCTGGAGCAGGGGTGTGGGCTGCAGGGCAAATGCTCCCATTTCTGCGGAGGAAGCTCCAGCCCACACTCTGCAGTGACAGCATCACCCAGCACCCATATGTGTTGTCCGAGGGTCTTCCCTGTTCCACGTCTCCTTCAGAATCCAGCAGTGACTGCTCAGAACTGGTTTCTTGGCCAGGGAGATGGCTCAGTTTTCATGGCAGACATGGCAAATTGGTGGTCCATTTCCATGCTCAGTATTTGCAATAAATTGTGTCCGTTTTTCCAGCTACCTCACTTAGGCAGATCCCTCCCAATGGCTTGACTAGCAAACGCAGTGGAACCCTTCTGGGTGGAGACTTGAATGAGCTCGTAGGTTTCCCAGGACTCCCTGGTAAGCCAGCGGTGGTTGACACTTGCAGGCTGGCAGGAGGGTTGATGCCTGTCTTCTTCCAGCAGGTACCCCGAGGCCACCGGGATGGTCTGCCCGCCCATGTCACATCCTTGGCCCGGCGGGCCTACTGGGCACTGCTGAGCCAGAGAAGAGACCAGAGCGTTGTGGCGCTGGGCCGGAGTGGGGCTGGGAAGACCACCTGCTGCGAGCAGCTGCTGGAGCACCTGGCAGGCATGGCCGGCAGCGTGGACGGCAGGGTGTCAGGTATGGTGGTTTCCTGGTGACAGGTGGGTGGGAATGTGGAGGAGAGGGTTTGGGGGGTTCTGAGTGGCTCGTGTAGGGCTGTCCTAGGTGTCTCTTCAGTCCTGTTCAGCTGCCGTTCACTGAGCACAGATAGGTGAGGGCCCTGACCCGAGAAGCCGCTGCTCCATGGTACGTCAGTCATATATACACTGCCAGGATAACGGTCCGCCTCTGTTATGACAGTGGTGGCCTCTGCAGCCATCATAGCTGGGACAATGAGAAGCAGAAGTTTGGCTGCCACCTGCTGGGAGCCATCGCACGGGACAGATTGACAGTCCCTCAGGAGTGTGTGTCCTTGAGCAGTGCACAGCCTCCTGAGGTACAGAGGATCCCAGAAGCAAAGGCATGAGTACACTGGAGGGTTGCAGTGGGCCTTGAGACCATCAGTTAGCAACAACAGTGGTCACAGCCATCAGTGTGGGCGCCTCCAGGGACCCTGAGCTAGGCTCTCCTATAAGCACAAGAGCTCTGTGGTTTTGAACAGAACTGGGAGGTGGCTATTGTCATGAGTAGTTTTTCCTACAGGTCTGGTCCCACCACCATGCCAGCCCCAAATAACATACTGAGGCGCTGTAGTAGATATAATGCTGTTGGCCAGTTACTATTTTCTTATCGGCTAGCTCTGTCTTAAGTATTAACCCATTTCTATTAATCTAAGTATTTTCACGTGGTCTCATCTTACCGGAGAAAGGGGCTGGTGTTCTTTTCTCTCCGTCCTCCATCTTGGATCTACCCCCTACTACTTCCTCTCTCCTCCTTGTCTCTTAGTCCCGCCTATCTTGCTTTCCTATTGGCCAACAGTGCCTTATACATTAACCAATAAGAGAAACATATTTACAGAATGTCATCTCCCATCAGGCTATTATTATTTGAATTTTATAAATAAAGGCATTGGGAATCAGAGAGGTTAATTCGCTTGCCCAAGGTCACAGAACATGCTGGTCCAAGAGCTGATATTACCCTGGGCCAGGGTTCACAATCATGCTTTTTAATGTCCCCACGAAACTATCATAGACATTTCTCACCTCATCATGCCCCAGGCATGAAAGCCCAATGCTTCAGCTAAGCCACACACCCACACACACACACACAGTTTATCTGGAGAGGACAAACATGAGCTTGTGTGTATGTGTGCATGAGTGCATGTGTGTGCATGTGTGTGGGTGTGTGTGTGCATGCACCTGTGTGCTTTATAAACAAACATCAACATCTTCACCTCCTCCCAGAATGCTGTCTGCTCACCCACACAGCGCTGTGCTCTGATAGCCGCGACTGTGCGTCCACCACCACCACTGCAGCTCACAGGTGTTTTCCAAGAACCAGGAAGGGTTAAATCAGTTGGATGATTCGGGGCCGTGTCAGGGTCACACTGTTGCACCCCCAGCCTCCAGCGACGGGCCGCCTGAAGTGTAGAGAGGGCACCACCTTGCAGAGCAGAGTCCCCTTGGGCCTCTCGTGGGTGCCCTGCCTGCGGCCCCTTCGGTGGAGGCTCTAGCACTTAGCTATTGGGCTGGGGATGAGGGTGGGGTCGGCCCAAACTCTCTCAGATTGGTTCTGCTGTGTACAAGGATGTGGGAGACAGGAGGGGCTGGTATTACAGCAAGCAGGGCATTGTGGGTAGTCAGAATACCCATGGGGAGATTCCGGGATTCCCAGTCCCTCTGCTGGCCTTCAGGTGTTAATAAGGACTTAGGAGGACCCTGGACACCCTGACCCTGTCACTCAGATTGTCTCTGTCCTACCCGTGACTCTGGAACTTGAGACCTTCTTGAGGCACACGTGACACTCATGGTTTGTGTTCCTCCCAACAGTGGAGAAGCTCCAGGCCGCCTTCACTGTCCTCCGGGCCTTTGGCTCTGTGTCCACTGGCCACAGTCGTAGGGCAACCCGCTTTGTGATGGTGACATCCTTGGACTTCAATGCCACGGGCCGTGTCACAGCTGCTCAGTTCCAGGTGAGGCTTGGGGATGGGCAAGGGCTCCTTAAAGTGTGGTGGCTGCACCCACATCTCTAGTCAGGACCCTGGGGTGTGTCTGAATGCCTGCAGCTCCTCAGGGACAAGGGCCCTAAGAGGCTCAGCACCCCAGGATGTGGAAAGCAGCTAGATCCACACTGAAGCCTGCCTCTGTGTGCCAGACGTGTGGCCTGTCTGCCTCTCCAACATTTCAGTCGAACAGAAAACAAAATGGGGTGTTAGAGGGGATGGCCACACAGCACCTGGCGACAGGCCAGCTCAGGGAGAGCTGGCTCCTCAGCACCCACTGCTGGCACCTGTGGGTAGAGGCCAGCAGGCTTCAGTGAGGGTGGCTGCCTTGCCTTTCATGGAAGCTGGAGGATTGCAAAGCTGTGGGGTTCTGGACTTGTGATGAGGTCATCCCTGTGGTGAGGGCCTCAGGGAGTGTGGGGGCAGGGCACTCTGGTGGGGTCTTTGGGGACCAAGACACTCACGCTGCCCATCTCATCCTGGCAGACAATGCTTCTGGAGAATAGCCGTGTGGCTCGGCAGCCACAAGGCGAAGGCAACTTTGAAGTTTTCTCTCAGCTGCTAGCTGGGCTGGATGTAGATCTCAGGTGAGACAGGCCAGTTATCTGAGGCAGCAGGATGAAGCTCCAGCCAGACTGAGAGGCTGGGTTACGGGGCGCTGAGGACCCCATTACCTGGGCTGTGCATGAGGGCAGAGGGACGCTGCTCACATTTCATCCACTCTGAACCCTAGTCTCTCTCTCAGGAGAGTGTGTGAGGTTGGAGCATGGGGTAATTAGGGAGGGAGGCCCTGATACAAATAGTGATGGAAGACAGGTACAGCCTGGTGTGTCCTGGGGCAGCCGGGGTGGGTGGGGTGTGGCCCTGCAGTGTGACTCCTTGCGCTCTGCTTCCGGCATGCACTGACCCCACGCTTCCAATCCTCTCTTCCAGGACCGAGCTGAACCTGCACCAGATGGCAGACAGCAATGCCTTCGGCATGGGTGTGTGGTCCCAGGTAAGCAGCCGACCTCCAGGGCGCATCCCAGTCCCGGGGCCAGGCTGGGAGGCGATGGAGGGTCCCGTGACCCACCGTCTCCTTTCTTGTGGCTCTGTAGTTGTCAATGACAGTCATGCGGGAGAGGCAGGGACTGCCTTTGTAGAGTCTCTGGCCTGGTGGAGGTACGCAGAGGCGAGACTTGTCTCTGAACAGGGAGGGGTGTTCGGAGAGACCCGACCGAGAGCATGTCTCTTCAACCCTGGCTCTGACTGTCTCCAAATACCTGCATCTGGCTTTCCGGACCGCCTTTGCCCTCACTCAGCTGTGATGACGCTGGGGTTAAAGGCCAGGGCGAGACATGGGAGATAATGAGGTTACGAGAGAAGAGCATGGAGGGAGAAGTAGGACTGTGAGCACCGGAGGGTGACTGAAAGAGGTGCTTGGCTCGTCAGGGAAGGCTTCGTAGCCAGGGACATGGGGCCTGGCTGACATGGGATTCTGTCGGATGAGGAGGAGTTCGCCAGGTAGAGAGGAGTCAAACCAGACCAATGACACAAACGAATGGACCAGACTAGTCCCTCTCTGAGTATAGATGTAAAACAAAACAAAACAAAAAAATACAAACCTCAACACTTGCAAATTAAATCCAATAGCACATTAGAAAGACCATTCATCACAGGATGCCGGCTTCATTCCAGCGGTGTGGGCATGGCTCAGCGCATGCAAATCAATGTGTACAATACATCACGGAAACGGAATCGAGGACGCATGCCACAAGTCCCTCTCAGCAGATGCAGAAAAGGCTGTTGACAAAATCTGACGCCCCTTCAGGATAAAAGTCCTGAGGAGCCGGGGAGGGTAGAAGTGGGTCTCGGCAGCACAAATGCATGGGGGGACCCAAAGCTTCCCACAGACATGAAGAACAAGACAAGGAGCCGACGAAGACAGAGGGAAGGGGTCGCAGTATCATTATCTGCAGGCGACCTGATTCTGTGACCCTCAGCACTCCACCGGGAATCTCAGAGCCAGCTGACAGACACCTCAGCAGAGTGGCAGGGCGCAAACTTAGCACACACAGGGCCGCAGCCCTCCTGTGCACCAAAGACAGACGTCAGGGAAAGAGATCAAGGAGCCAGTCCCACCCACAGTGGCCACAGCAAACGCAGTAACGCAACCCGGGGATCCAAGTCCTCTGGGAAACTTAAAACACCAAGGGAAGACACAAGGCGCCAGAAGATGGAAACAGCGCACACGCTCATGGCGGGACTAGTGGTGTAAGTGGCTGTCCTACCAAGGCCACCTACAGACCCAGCATCCCCACCCCGGTTCCGATGCCATTCCTCATGGGCTTAGAGAAACAACCTTGAAACCCACATAGAAGCAGAAGAGAGACCTGGGGCGGCTAAAGTGATCCTAGCAAAAGCAAGACTGGGGAGGCGTCGCCACATCTGATTTCTAGTTAACCCGCAGAGACTGAGAAGTGAAAGCACCATGGGTGGACACGGAGAGACACGGGGCAGACATGGAGAGACACGGGACAGACACGGAGAGATACGGAATAAACACAGGATAGACATGGGGCAGACACAGGAGAGACACGGGATAGACACAGGGCAGACACGGGATAGACATGGGGCAGACATGGGACAGACATGGGGCAGACATGGGACAGACATGGGGCAGACACGGGGCAGACACGGGAGAGACACGGGACAGACACGGGGCAGACACAGGATAAACACAGGATAGACACGGGGCAGACACGGGCAGACATGGGAAAGACACAGAGAGACACGGGGCAGACACGGGAGAGACATGGGGCAGACACGGGAGAGACACGGGGCAGACACGGGAGAGACATGGGGCAGACACGGGAGAGACACGGGGCAGACATGGAGCAAACATGGGAGAGACACGGGGCAGACATGGGACAGACACAGGGCAGACATGGGACAGACACAGGGCAGACACAGGATAAACACAGGATAGACACAGGACAGACACAGGACAGACATATTGATCAGTGGGATACAATCGAGGACCCAGACACGAGACTGTGTACCCACAACCAGAAGTCCACACCGGGGAAAAGACAGCGCCTTCAACAAATAGTGCTGGAGCTCAGAGTGAAGCCCACGCGTCACCCTCAATAATCAGCTTCAAATGAACCCCAGGCCCCGGGCCTGAGCCTCCCCGCTCTGGAGCTGCTGGGGGAGGACAGGCCAAGCTGTGAGATAGACTTCCTCAGTGGGACTCCAGTTGCCAAGGGAACCGACACTGGCGAAGGGGTCCCAGTCACCATGGAAGGCCAGCGTGGAGGTTCCTCAGGAATGACGGCTCATGTGACCCAGCAGCGCCGCTGGGCGCTGACACAAAAGTCCACGAACCACAGGGACACTGTGTGTGGTCCCTGCACGTGTGGTCCTTAGGTGTTACATAGATAGATAAAAAGTCACAGATATACGTGTAACACGAAGTAAAATCCGTCAGGTGAGGCAGTGTCTCGTCTGCTGTGGCGATGATCCTGTGGGTGGATGGCAGCCCCGCGCCCCCCCCCCAGTGGTTCGGGGTCCATGTCCCCCGCTCCAAAGGTCAGCTATGATCAGTGGAAGAGCCAGAGAGGTGCACGTTAGTGTTTTCAATTGGCCGCCATTCTGGGCTGTGGTTCTATTTTATTATGACTTGTTGCCCTCCTCTGTGCCTCAGTTTCCCCCACCCCCAGAGTTGGTATGCAGGACAGCAAGTGAGCCAGTACCGTCGGCAGCCCTGGGGGTCTGAGGGTCTGGAGTGTGGCCGTGTGGGTAAGGCAGCCAGAGAAGGGAAGTGGCTCCTGTGACTTCTACTCCAAGCGAGCTGCTGAGCACATGACCATGGCACACAGACCACACACGCTGCAGATGATGCACACATTAGACACACACACACACCATAGACATGCCACACATGCTGTAGACATGAACACACACACCAGACACACACACACCATAGACATGCCACACATGCTGTAGATATGCATACACACACCAGACACAATACACATGCCATAGACATGTTACATATGCTATAGGCATGCACACACATGCCAGACCTGCACACATACATACACATCACAGACATCACACACACTACAGACATGCATACACACACCACAGACACACACATGCCATAGACATGCCACACCCACTATAGACACATGCACACATACATGTGTATCTATACATCTCACGTCCCACACATATCTGTAGCCCAAGCATCCTGCTAAGCCCTCCTGTAACTGCTGTGCCCTGACCGAGTGTCACACAAAGCGGACACACTGTGTGCTTGCTGTGATGCGAACATACATGGAGTGTTGGAGGCTTAGCCCCTAAAGTGGGGACTTTGGGAGGTGGCCAGCATTCAGTGAAGTGTGGGCTCCCATGATGGCGCAGGCAGCTTTACATGAAGAGCAGGATGCTCTGAGCTAGGCAGCTTTCCCCGTCCTTCTATGCGACGGCTCTGTCAGGTCAGCCTGCAGCCTGGGGTTACACCAGATGCAGTGCTGCACTCGGGATTTCCCAGACAGCCATCCCGCGGGAAGGCACGCATTCTCATTAGTTACCCCGTCTCAGACGTTTCAAAACTGGCGGCAGAGCAACCCTTTGGACACGACTTTGACTCAGTTTGGTTTGGAAGCCATGCACACACGCACATGCACACACACACACACACACACACACGCACACACACACACACGCACGCACACACACACACGAGTGGATATGTCATTGGCACGTTCTTTTTCCTTGCTGTGTAGTACTCCTGCCCTGAGCTCCGATTCACCACTTCCTGCTTAGCCCTCTCTCCTGGTACCCAGGATGTATCCATTCATCTGATTTATTTGTTTTCACTGTTTGTGTCCAAAAGCAGATCCATTCAGGGCATTGCGCTGTTACTTTGGAAAAAACAAACAAAACCCATGGGCTCTCTATCCATCCATCCATCCTCCTGAGCCTCATCACATTTGACAGGAATGCATCTCCCTGCTAACTCATGTTCTCTGCTCCCAAAGAGACATGGGGTGCAGAGGAGAGAGGAGAGAGCCTTTCTGGGAGTCTCCCTACCCTCTCACGACAGCTAAGTGCTGGGTGAAGGGTTCTACCTGTTATTCAATATCAAGTGCTCCTTGCTGGCGTCGGGAGCCGTGGTAATCGCGAATCTTGTCCTCTGTGCGCCCTTTCCCCGCCACTTTGAAATCTCATAAATAACCGGGCGCTTGTTGGGAGAACCCTCCCTTCCCTGTCTGCTGTGGAGGAGCAGCTGCGGTTGCTAGGCTGAGCCCCTGGTTGCTAGGGACTTTGTGGTTCTGTGGTGGCCCAGAAGTGTGACAGAGCGCTGGGACATGCTTCTGCTGTTAACTAAAACACTTCCACCTGCTTTGATGCCATTCCGACTGGGCGAGGATCCTTTCATGCCTCTTAGTTATCTGCTGTGGCTGGAGTAGAAAGGAAAGGCAAGGACTCAGGGAAGCCTCTGGTTTTGTCTGCAGTTAATTTGCTGTGTGACCTTTGGCAGCTGTCATGCCCTCTCTGGGCACGGGACTCTACAAAAATCCAGGACCTGTCAGGTCTAACAGGCTGCCCTGCCCTGTGTCAGCCAAATTCTTTACTTGGGTCGGGTTCAGATTGGTCTGTCATTATGAGCTGTGGCAGGTTACTGGCAAAAGGGTTCCTGTTCCCGCCTCAATTTCTCTTCGTCTTTCAGGCTTCTTGGGTGTGTGTGTCCTTGGCCAGATGTCTCTCACACAGGACTACTTTCAGATTAATTTTAATATTCAGTCAAAATAATAATTAAAACCATAAATCTGACAGAAAATGACGCTTGAAGCTCAATAACCCTTAAACACCTCATTGGGCCATTCCTTCCTGCTTTAGATTCTCTGGCAACTTCCCTTCGTCCCACAGGGGGCGGCAAACAAGTTTCGCTCCCGAGGTAGGTCATGGGGTTTGGTGGCAAAAGGTGGCGTCCTGGAATGTATCTGGGTCCACTGACTTGCTGTGGGATCTTGATTGATTAGTGATATCTGCTGTGGGTCCAGAAATGGAAGTGGGGTCAGGTCTCAGGGCTTACTCGGCTCAGCTGCAAACTTTGGCTCCTCAGAATTGCGTCTGTGGCTTTCGTGGCAGACCACGGACCGTCTCAGGCCTTGTCTGCCGTCCTTCTTTGTGTCATCACCCACCTCCGCTAATCACCAATTCGGGGCCCTGGTCTGGTCAGCCACTGGTGTTATCTCCTTCCTCAAGTGCGGGGGCCCTCTGTTCCGTTCACTTGGTCAGTTCCCCGCATCTACCTTTCAAGCTCCTGCCCCAGTTTCTGCTCCTCTCTGTGATCTCCTGTGGCCCTGCTCAGGCCTGGGACCCGCCATGCATCCTGTTTCTCACACACCATTGCTTGTGTCCCGTTCTCTCTGCCTTGAGAGGCTCCAGGGTTGGGGTTGAGCTCGGGCTCCATTATCTTGGCATCCAGACCAGAGCTCACTGCAAATCGGAGCCTCGATAAATCCTTCCAGAATGAATAAAACCCACCCCGAACCCCAAACCGGACACAAATGACTTTTACAACCTTCCCAGAAGTCTGACTGTGGCTGCCAAACCGAGCCCCGCTTGACCGTGGGTAATTTACCGCAGTCATAAACCGACTGTGTGCCCCGCAGACTGACCTCAGCTCTGAGCTGTGAATTCCAGTCTCTCCACTGTGACAGCCGTTTTCTCCTCTTCCCTTAGCCTGAAGATAAGCAGAGGGCGGCGGCTGCGTTTTCCGAGCTCCGGGCCGCCATGGAGCTGCTGGGCATCTCTGAGGGCGAGCAGCGAGCCATTTGGCGGGTGCTGGCAGCCATCTACCACCTGGGTGCAGCAGGGGCGTGCAAAGGTATGGTCCGTCCCTCCTGTCGTCTGATGTGGCCTTTCTCTCAGAAAGCTGGAGACAGACGCCACCACCATTCCTGTCTCAGGGTTCCCCAGTGACAGACTTTCCAGCTACTGCTGCCCCTAAGAACCTGTCACACTGATGGAGACCCTGTCATCTCCACTCTCTGTCACAGTGGTCACCAGCCACACAGGGACAAAGAACACTGGAAATGTAGCCCATGGCTAAGGAATTGAATTTAGAATCGTATGTAAGTGCGTGAGAGCACGTGTGTGTGTGTGTGTGTGTGTGTGTTGTATTTTGTGTGCATGTATGTTGTGCATATAGTGTGTGTGTGCTTGTGTATGTATGTGGTTTGTGCATATCTTTGTGTGCATATGCGTGTGCATGTGTATGTGGTGTGTGCGGCGTGATATATATATATATATATATATATGGTGTATGTATATATGTTTGTATGCATGTATGTGTATGTATGTGGTGTATGTGTGTGTGTTTATGTGTATTTGGTGTGTTTGTGTATGTGGTGTGGTGTATGTACATGCACTTGTATGTGTATGTGCTGTGTGTATATGTTTGAGTGCATATATGTGTATGCATGTGGTGTGTGTGTGTGTGTGTGTGTGTGTGTGTGACAGAAGCCATAGGACTGCTTCCTCAGGTGCTCTTCACATTCGATTTTCAGACAGGGCCTCTCACTGGCCTGGAGCTGCCCGTTCAGGGTAGATGGCTGGCGTGTCCCAAAGACCTCCCTGGTTTTGCTTCCCAGCTCTGGGTTAGTGTCAGGCCACCATGCCTAGCCTGGCGTGTTGGCGTGTGCACCTGAATGCCAGGTACTGAACTCAGGACCTTGTGTTTGTGCAGCAGGGACTTTGCACACTGAGTCATCTCCCGGTAACTTTAAGTTAGCAGTGGCATCTGCTGGTCAGAGCGGTCTCAGGCTCCGGGCGGAGGTTGCCCATGCGAAGGATGTCTGTCCCTACCATGCATGCTGGGCTCCACAGTCATCCCTGCCGCCGGCTGTGATCGACAGCTTGCTGGTTGTGTCTTTGCCCTCCCCAGCCGTTTCCCCACACTGCTGACGCTCTGGAGTTGCTGCCCTGTTGTGAACACTTTACAACAGGTGTTTGCCTACTTACACATCTGTGCTCGGACTGTCCCGGTGGCTTCTTGTTTCTCTCGCTGCCGTGGCACTGTGACAAATGCCCAGCCTCTCCTCTGTCAATGCTGGGTGCCAGGTGCCTGCAGCAGGTCATGTGCAGTCACAACCCGTGAAATCTCACGGAATCACTTCCCTCTCCAGTCTGTGGCTCTGGCCTTTATTCCCAGGGCAATGCCACCTTAACCCCGTTTCTGCCATCATATGTATTTCCTTCTGGGTTCTCACGTCCTTTTCTATAGTTTCTAAGAACACTGGTCCTTGGGTGACCACAGAAGATCTTGCCTCAAGGGCAGTCAAGGCAGAGGGGGCCACATCCAGGAGTTAGAAAGAAGGAAGAGGCTAGAGCTTCTCATGTGACCAACTCTGATAGGCTAGGACTCCTTAATTGACAGCTCCAACTGCACTCAGTGGGAAGGGCTGTCTGGCGGTGGAGGTTCAGCTGGAAGAGAAGGAGGTGGTGGGCGAGGAGGAGAAGGCAGAGGACCAGTCGAGCACACATCTGGTCCCACCTCCCCGGGTCAACCAGACAGGCTCTTTGCCTCCAACTGGGCTAGACTGCAGTCAACCTGCATGGTAAAGAAGGTGTCAGCTCAAGTCCCTCTCCTCTAGGGACAGGTGGGCGTCCCCTGCCTCCAATGTGCTTTCAGAAGCTCCCTCGAACGGACACGCCAAGGATGATAAGAGGGAAATCCATGTCTATAAATATTTTATTAACTCATGGTATGGCGGTAATTCCCACCGCCTCCCCCCCCTTACCCACCCAATACATTATTTTACGGAGAGTTTGTGTCAGTTTGCCTGGAAGCCCTGCCCCATGATTTACTGTATTTTTCTGCTTTGGAAGATTTCATAATGGGTTGTTCTAGAATCAGCTATTAAAAATCCACAGTCGTGTGTAAACGCCTCTGCCTTGTGTCATAACAGATCACTCTGAAATATATTAGGCTCATTTTCATTAATCAGGGATCCTGCCTGTGCCTCCTCAGGATGCTTTGGGAGCCTTGAAACCAGCTTGGGCTGGGTGGGGAGACGCGGGGTCTGGTGGCTGGATGGGGGCTTTGTGACGGAATGGGCTGATGATCTGAGACGTCTCAAGAACATTTGCAAATGTGGCCTGACTGCTGAGCGTGCTGTGGCAGGGGGGCTCTGCCTCCGTTTCCTCCCGGCGAAATGAGCTGGGGTTGTGGGGCGGCTCGGTTGGGCGAGCGTGCGGACCTGAGCTTGGAGGCCTGGCACCCACATGAGCTGGCACAGTGGCTGTCTAGCTCTAACACTGCTCTCCAGGTTCAGTGAGGGACTCCGCCCCTGTGAACAAGACAGAGAGAGACTGGAGAGAATGCCCGGTGCTGATCTCTGACCTCCACATGCACACACGCACACGCACGCACACAGGAACATGTACACACATGACAGTGGCTTGATGAGGGCCTGAGTTCCCAGCACCAGGCGAAGCTTTCAGACTGAGGCAACGCTCTGTCCTTGGGGACTCGACGCTGCCATCGGTAAAATGGGACAGTAACGCCCATGTCAGCGTACTGAAAAGCCTGTTTCCTTGATACTGACATGATTATCATCAACTGGGAGTTCTGCCCCGAGGGAACTGGGGCCTGTCTCCATTCCTTCCCCATTCCATGCGCTCCTACCGCTCTCCACAGACAGTGGAGCCGTGTGTCTCTGTGCCCGCTGACCCTAGCGGCTCTGCAGAGAGGCCCACGGCAAATAGAATCCTGCCACGCAGCCGGGATGAGAGATGCTCATGTCTGTGGCTTCCACTACAGCTTGACCTCTTTTCTCCGTGAAGGCCAGAAGCATGCTGGATTTATTTGCCGTTCACTAAATTCACCGGCCTGCTTAGCATTGACCCGTTGCCTAATATATGACACAGTCAGACCATATATAAGCCCAGGAGGGGCTGGTGATGGGAAAGAAACGAGGCACAAGACCACAGCCAGCTCCCTGCCTCCATCATAAAGATGCCAGGCCCTGAATGAATGGGGCTATAATTTGGGGCTCCAGGAGGCTCACCGCACATTGTCACTAATGACAAGGGCCCAACACCCCATCATTTGCTGGACACTAGAAAAGTCAGTCCATGTGGGGGTGGAGGAGGTCGGTGGATTTGCTCTAGGCTGGGGAGGCCCTGAGCACAGGAGCTAGCATGGACACAAGGTAGCCTCTTCCTTGTTCTGTCCAGGACACCCCTCTCTCTGCTGCTTTGTGGCTGTGGTTCCCACCCACACTTCGTGTCTATGAGAAACAGAGACACTACGGAGGATTCGGTACCATGCAGCAAAGTTCCTTCATGCCCCGCCTCCTGCTGCCCCAGGACACAGTGGGCGACTCCAGCAGTGCCTTCTCCTCTCCTGAGTGGCTTTTGGTCACGGCGCCTGTCACGTCCACAAGATGAAGGCAGAAGTCCCCTTTGCCCTCCCCCTCCCCCTCCCCCACTCCTCCTTTGTCTTACATTTCTTTTTACATTTGGTTATTTTATGCGTGCCCGTGTTTTGCCTGTGTGAATGCCTGAATCACACTCATGCCTGGTGCCCTGGGGTCCAGAAGAGCGTGTCAGATGTTCGGATGCTGGGAACCAAACCCAGGTCCTCTGCAAGAGCAAAAAGTGCTCCTGCCCACTGCACCGTCCCTGAAGTCCCGCTCGCCTTTATTTCCCACCCCCTCAAGGATGGCAGCCCCCCCCCGCTGCCCTGAGACACTGCCTCCATTTTTCCAGACTACAGAGATTGCCTGTGGGAAGTGCAGTGATGCTGGGAACAGGAGGAGAAGGGTTGCAGGCAGGCAACAGCCTCCGGCTGACAGCTCAACCAAAAAGATACAGGGAGGGTGCTCTGGTACTTAAGTATGCAGCGTTTGAACATCTTTCTCTTTATCCATGTGAGGCCTGGAGTCTGAGTTCCCACATAGACCCCTGCCCTGGCATGGTAGATGGACAGCTGTGGGCGGGCACGTGACTAGGCACCGTGGACACTCCATCAATCTGTCCTTGGGCCCAGTGCTCCTGAGACCCAGCCCCTCCCCGTCCCCTCTTCCCACGTGCTTCCCAAGGCCAAGGCTGTTCCTGTGCGCCCTGCCCCAGCTGGTGGCTTGGCTTCTGTCTCAGCAGATGTGCACCAGGCCTATTCTGGGCCACAGGCAAGGATTTATTCTGCATTTTCTGAGCATATTGAATTCATTCATTAAGCAGGGATGGCTGCTCTGGGATGGAAACAATTAGAAGTTTCTGAAAAATGAAGTCCCTGAAGTGGCTGAGGCTAGAAGGCAGGGCTCCCGGCCTTGGGGGTGACTGGAGGCCGCAACACGGGGGTTCAGGGGTTCAGCGGGCCATGGAAGTCCCTCCACTTCATACCCTGTTTCTTTAAATAGTAGTGGGAGCTGATGTCCCTTAGTGGTCACCATCTGCTAAGTGCTGCTTGAACAGCTCTGCACTCATACAAAGCAGTGCTGGCGACTGATCGTGATGGTGATGGTGATGATGATGATGGTGATGATGATGGTGATAGTGATGATGATGATGGTGATGATGATGGTTATGATAATGGTAATAATGATGATGGCAGTGACTAAGTAGTCTCAGAGGGGTGTGTGGAGTGGCCCATGTGGCCTGCTGTGACAAAGAGCATGTGGCTGTGTTGAAAGAGTTCTGGACTGGACCCAGTTAGATCCATGTCCCTTTTCTAGCATAGTGGGCCTCAGGCAGGTCAGTCGTGGCTCTGTTGTTAGTCTCTCTTTTCTCTTGTCTTGATGCTGCTTTGTGTGGCATCTTCTGCCTGAGGACCCCCTGCGTGTTCTGCTCCACAGCTGTGTCCCCTGTGCAGGGACACTGCTAGCTGGCTTTACATCCAGGGTCTAACTTTACTATTAAATGACCTAGTGGGAAAGTAGCCAACCCATTTTACAGATAAAAAGGCCAAGGCCCAGAAAGGGGACGTACGTCTCTTGTTTGAGATATCACAGCTGTCTTTGGACCTCTGGCCTCTGGCTTGTCCCACTGCCCCCCAGCACCATGAAGAGTCCCTGGCAGCCACTGCCCCCTGAAGTCTTGGCTATGTTGGTTTTTGAGAAACCTCCCTGAGGTCTATTCCTTTTCTCTTGTGAATTCTCAGTGCACAGGGCACAATGGGGCATCTGAGAAGTCCTGCACCAAAGCCTACCGGGGTCGGTCTGTAAGTCACCCTACCCAAAGTGCTCATAGGAGGGTGACCTCCAGAACACCATGAGGTGCAAGCACTGGCCCCACTCCCCAGCTGTAGGCGTGATGCTGATTCCTGCCGGGCCATGTATGACTCGGCAGAAGTTTCTAGATGGCTTTGTCCAGATGTGCAAGCCGCAGAGCCAGAGGAGGGAGTGACATGGGTGGGCGGGGCTGCGTGTTGCCTGGGGGTGGCAGTGTCAGGGTAGGATGTCTAAGAAGCAGGAAGCTCTGTAAGAGTGAGGGGGTGGACATTGGTGGTGGAGGTGGGATTTGAACCAGCCACTTTGTCTCTGGAGCCGACTCCTGTTCTTGCAGCAGCCTTTGAGCTTATCTCTCGTCTGCAGGTGGCCTCCGTCTTCCCAGGCTTCAGAATTGTAAATCTCTGTGTGAGGCAGAGGGAGCCAGATGCTCTGGCGTTATAAATAAGCCCCATAATGTTGAGTAATCAGGAACAACTCGGCTATTGTCGGAAGGAGAAATAACTCGGTTATTAATAAATGCAGGAGGTCACGGTAATTGATAGCGAGTGAACCCACCGTGCACAGGGACAATAGCTGTGCCATTGTGCACTTGCCTGCTGTCTCCTCCCTCCCCCCTCTTCCCTCCCGCCCCCTCAAACCTCGCCTTTGCAGGTAGATTTGAGTCATAGACTCTGCAGCCCCAGGATCTTCTCTTGCAACTTCCTTTTCTCTCTTTTCCCCCTTTGCCCTCTCTATTCAAGCCTTGCAGCTACGTGACTGCAGGCACAGTGTCCATGGTGGGGGCCTCTCCTAGCTGAACCAGAATCTCCTAGACCAGTGTCGGGCGGTGCTTGGGAGCTGCTGCCAGCTCTGTGAAGGCATTCTGAGGTTAAATTGGGTAAAAAAACAGGACGTCTCTTGCTGGAGGCCTGCAGAAGCCGCTTTAAGGGCTCTGAGAAGTCCTGCAGCTGCGACACTTAGCCAGGCTGTGTGACAGGGATGCGACGCAGGAATCATTTTCCCTGGTGTGTGTGAATTTTGCTACCCTCACCCATCTCTCTTCAACTTTTATGTATTTTGAAACAATGCCTTTCATTGAATCTGGGCCATTCCACTTGGGCTAGACTAGCTGGCCAAGGCTGTCAAGCTCCTGCGCCCACTTCTCAGTGCTGGGATCACAGGGATGTTCTGCCTCCCTGGTTTTCTCCCCATAGGCGCTGGGGATCTGAACTCAGGCCCTCACTTTCATGAAGGGGCCATCTCTGCAGGGACGTCCTCGTTCCGCCAGATGCTGGGAACCCCTGCTCATTCCTCAACCTCAGTGGTGGCCCTTTGAGGAGCACAATGGCGTCTCTGACTTTGGAGGGAGTTAGAAGCAGACACTGGGCTAGCACAGATCTCCCTTTCCGTAGAGAAGTAGCCTTAGTCAACTGAGGGCCCCCAGAGGGGATGCTGATACTGTTGCCCAATGCCAGCATTCTCCTTAGTACACAGCCATTTCCGGAGGCAGCCGGCAGACCTACAGGGGGCGCCCTGCACTGTTGGGAGCTGGAAAAGAGCGCCCCCTGGAGTTTACAAGTGGAGATGCAGCCATAGTGCACTGGGCATTCCTGTCTGTCTCCACCCACTCCTTGTGCCCTTCTCAAAGGATCTTGGGGGCTGTTATGATCTTTCACGGATCATGATAACGGTGCAAGCGTCTGAGTAGTAGTTAGCTTGGGAAGGCAGTGATGGGAATCGGACTCTGAGGCTGTCTCCTGGTGATCTCACCCGGTTCTGCCTCTCTCTCTCTCTCTCTCTCTCTCTCTCTCTCTCTCTCTCTCTCTCTCTCTCTCTCTCTCTCAGGCAGCACCTCTGAGTCCTTGGTCTTCCTGGGATGGGCTGGGGGCTGCTGCACCTGTCTGAGCAAAGGCAGAGGAGACAACTTTTGGTTAAGCTCTCATACTACTGGCCAAGCTTCCTACAGGCCACTTTGGCTACAGCAGGACCTGGAAATGTGCCCGTAGGCCAGGAGGAACCACAGAGCCCAGGACACCCATAGAGACCCATGCAGCCTCAGAAAGCTCAGCTCCTCCCAGGAACCTCGCCCCCAGCCCCCTCCCCAGCTCCCTGAAGCTGGGCAGGTCACTGTAGGGTGCCACAGGAGCAGGGACTCAGGGCTGATGTGCACAGTGGGGGCCAGGAGAGGACCAGACACCCATGGGGAAGTCCACTTCCTCTTAGCGCAAGCAGCCCCCGAGTCTAGGAAGAAGGAAGCCTCTTCTGGGATAATGGGCTGTCCAGCCTCTCTCTAACGCCTGCTCAGCTCCCTCTCCAACAAAGAGAGAGGCTTCAGCCTGGAAGGCAACGGATCTAATTAGAATCTAATGGCCTGCTGGTGCCTGCATTGTGCATTTCTGCTCTCTGTTGTGACAGGTGACAGTGGTTCTCACTGGAGACAGAGAACCGACATCTCCTTTCACTATGTGTCTAAGAGAGACGGAAGCCTGGGCCCCCCTTAGGGAGTGTGGATCTGGGGTGCTGAGGACATGCTAAGTTTCCTAAAGGTGGCATTGGAAGGATGGGCTTTGGCGACAGCATGTTCTTACATCCAGTGGCTGTCTATGGTCTGTGATTCTCTGAGTCACTTTTCTCATCTGTAAGTGACAGTGGCCACCCACATCTGTAGCAGAGGTGAAGGCTGGAGACTGAGAGTTCAGGATGTACAGTGAGCTCAGGCCGGGCCGGGCCAGGCTGGGTGGCGAGACCTTGTCCCAAAGAAATAATCAGCAGGAAAACACACATGGTAATAGTATTAGGATGCTCGTGAAAATATAATAGTGATGATAAACAGTGGATGGGATAGCACATGTCAAGGTTTCTCCATGTGAGCATGGGGACGTCATACAGACTCCATGTGAGCATGGGAACGTCATACAGACTCCCAAGTTCCAAATGAGATGAGCTAAAAATATATCAGGTTCAATAAGAGAAGGCCAATAGAGTTTAACTGTTATCACTGCTCTTATTGTTGACTCTATACTCACCACCACCACCACCACCATCACCACCACTAAATATCATCATCATCACCACCATCACCATCATTTAATATCACCACCACCACCATTACCACACCACCATCACCATCACCACCACTAAATATCACCACAATCACCACCACCACCTCCATCACCACCATCACCACCACCACCATCACCTCCATCACCACCATCACCATTACCACATCACCATCACTACCACCGCCACCATCACCACCACCACCATTACCACATCACCATCACCACCACCACCACCACCACCATGACCACCACCATCACCATCACCACCACCACCTCCACCACCACCATGACCACCACCATCACCATCACCACCACCATCACCACCACCTCCACCACCACCATGACCACCACCACCACCACCACCACCACCACCTCCACCATCAGCCATCTCATCATCTTTGACTGACTGCCCCAAGTCTCAGTTTCATCGCCACTTCCAAGTGGCATCTGTGGGGAGTGTCCCTGTGTGCTGGCCACGGCAAACCCACAAGCAGTCTCTGTTCGCGATCCTCCCCAGGCATCACTGGTTAAATTCTCATGCATAATTTCTCCCCCAGGCTTCTAATTTCACCCTGAGACTGATTGTTCAGCTGCCTCCTTGGCCCACTGGGGCCCGGCAGTCCCTTGGGGGACACAGGGATTTCTGTAGTTTGTGTTTCAAAGGAAGAAACACATTTGCAAGAAGACAGGAGACAGAGAATGCTTGAAAGGAGCGCGTTGTGATATGTTTTAATTAGTCAGTTATTTGTATTTGGGTCACAAAAATCAGTCCACGGCTGTTGTAGGTGGTTTAGAAAATGTCAGTTCCTCACCCTGTCATGATTACTGTTTGACTGCATTCCTGTTTGTCATGTAATTTAAAAAAAATTTAAAACATCTATTTACTTGTGTGGCATGCATGAGTGTTTTCTCTCACTCCACCCTGTGGGTCCCGGGGATTGAACTCAGGTCTTTCAGGCTTGGTGGCAAGCCCCCACCTGCTGAGTCATCTCACCGCCCCCCTCTTTGTTCTCTGTAACAGTGCTTTAGTGCATGGGGTGTTTTTTCATCCACCTGTGAGCACTCTGTGTGCTACTGGACGTGTTTTAAAAGGCCTCACATCACTTGCCAGCTTCGCAGTATGTATTTGACTCCAGTTGACTGCCCTCCTCCCCGTTATGGTCCAGCTGGACTGGTGGCCTTGGACACACACACTCATTTCTGCCCCAGGACCTTTGCACTGCCCCCTTCACCTCTGTTCTCCTTACTGGTCACAGCCTGAGCCCATTATCACATCTTCCCAGAAGTCCTCTGGCCAGTAGACACTAACACAACCTCCACGTCTCTTCGTCCATTAATTCTGGTGCAGTTTCTCCTTGGGGTGTATACCACTTATCTGTCTGTCTGTCACATCAGAGGTGCTCGGTAAATATGTTCTGAACACACAGGTGTCTGGTTGGATGTGTGGCTGGGTAACTGGGTAAGTGGTTGGGTGGGCGGGGCAGGGGCAGGGGGGAGGGTAAAAGGTAATGGATGTGCACACAGATAGGACATGTCCTAACCCTACCCGATTCTCCATTTAGGATGTTCTCCCTTATTATATTTAATAGGTTTTTTTTTTTAAAACAAAACAGATGGGGTGGCAGGACTCCTTGAGGTGTGTTCTTGGTGATGCAGCCACCCTGGGCCTGGCATCTCACCCCCCACCTCTTCCTCAACCTCTCTGCACAGTGGGCCGGAAGCAGTTCATGCGGTTTGAGTGGGCCAGCCACGCTGCTGAGGCCCTGGGCTGTGACTACGAGGAACTGAACGCCGCCACCTTCAAGCACCACCTACGGCAGATCATTGAGCAGATGACATCAGGGCCGCATCGCCAGGGTCTGGAGGACAATGATGCTTGCTCAGGTACCAAGTCCTCTGGGGATCCTGGCTCCTTGCAGCCGCTGTGCCAGCGTCTGCACCGGCGTCTGCACCACATGCTTTCCCCATGCCTTCACATGCTCATCATCATGTCTTAGGAGAGTTGCTCTGTGCACACATGCACACGTGCCAGGCCAGGGAGCGTCAGAGTTGGCAGAAAAGGGTGTGGTTCCTCCCTTTCTGGTGCTCATGGTCACAAACCAGGGGGATGGCTGAGTCCTGGGTGGGTCCTCTGTACTGGGAGAGGGGACACTTAGGCAGTGTCCAGAGGCTGATATGTTTCCGTGTGGTTCATGTTTGTGGTGTGATACGGGAGGAGGCAGGCTCACCTGTGTGAAGGTGAGAGCGAGGCTGGTCTGTGTCTGGAACCAGGAGGGATGTGGGAGAGAGACTGGTGGGCAGGTGCCTATCAGCACATATAGTTTGCAATGCCCGATGGGAAACTGAAGAGTGGCTTAACAGGGAGGCACGAGGCTTATCCTGTTCTCGGGAAACCTCAGCTGGAAAGGTGAGCAGCGAGGCGGAGGAGAGATGAGAACTTGTCAGAACCACAGGTGAGGGCTGGGACCGACTCAGAGGGCAGAGTTCCTGCCATGCAAGCTTGGGAACTGAGTTTGGATTCCCAAAGACCCACCTGAAAGCCGGGCATGGCGGTGTGCATCAGCCCAGAGGAAGCAGAGACGAGAAGGTGCTGGGGCTCCCTGAGTCGGTGAGTTCCGGGCTCAGTGAGCGGCCTCGTCTCGAAAGATAAGACGCAAAGTGGTGGAAGGAGATGTCACCTTCTGGATTTCACACACAAACACAACACCAGCACACACATGTGCACACTTACACACAGTACAACACACACACACAGAGAAACATACATGCACGCACACACTCACACACACACACACACACACACACACACACACGCACGTCACTTTGAAAGCGTGAGGGAGGCAGATGCAGGTCTATAGCATGCACAAAATGAGCTGACACAGTAAACGCGAGGGTGCAAACTTGGATTGGGCCTGAGGAGCCCTGGGGAAAGTGTTGGGCATTTCGCCGGTGAAGGACAGGTGACAGGTTGCACCTGAGGCTGTGGTTCTAGAAGAGGGAGCTGTGCTTTGTCATGTGTGTGCTTGTGATGAGGACGAGGGGCTGTCTGAGGTAACCTCGGGGGCAACCCTCTCTGCTCTGGGTCCCTGGAGCTGTCTACCTTTCCATAAGGTGGACGGTTCTTTTCCTCTCCAGTTTGTACTCTGCTGCCTCCTCCTCTCATCCGCCACACACACGGGCAGCATGCTTGTGCGTGCACACCCGTGTACACATGTGCACACCCATGTAACACATGTGTATAGGGGAGCAGCATGTATACACACGGATACATGTACCACAGACATGAAAAGGCACATACACAGGATGCACACAAGACAGACGGGCAGACAGGCACACAGACGCACCGCCTCTTGAGGTCTGAGTTGGTCTGTCCAGCAAAGGTCTCAGAGACAGACATTAGGCAGACAAGGGACCCGTGTGCCTCAGATTGATGCTGTGATGCTGTGCGTTGCCTAGCAACAGCCCAGGGCGGGGATGGAGATAAAGGAGGGATGGGAAGTGCTTGGGAGCTGTAGTGGGCAGGCAGTGTAGAATGTGAAGGAGTAGTGTTTGTCTTGAGGGGAAATTGATTCTAATTCTATGAAAGGAAGTGGGTGGAAGGTCAGGAGCCATGACTGGCCTCTCTCCACTGCACAACCTTGCCAGGCTAGCTACTTTCATGGGGACACACTTGTGTCCATGTGTTCAGTCAAGTCTCAAGTCTGTTAAGCCTCCCCGCCCCCGGCCCCACCCCCTGAAACCCTGGAGAGAGATCTGCTGTTTCCCACTGTTCTGTGCCTGATTCTTTCTTGCCTCTGGGCTGATGGAGTTCGATTATCTCACCATTCACTCTGCTTGGATGACCGAGTTATCTCAACAAAGCGATTCTGGCCAATTCAAACAATTGGAAGACTTCTCAGGATATTTCACCCGAGTCAAATCTTAGGAGTGGAGTGATGAAATCTGCTTCCAGAGACACAGGCACAGAGAGAATCACCCATGCTTTCATTCCATGCCTGGTACTGGGGGTATAAAGCTCCAACCCCAGACTTAGTTCCTCACTTAGGGGCAGCCCCAGTCTCATAAGGGAGACATAGTTTAAAACAATAAGGACCGTGGACGCAAACTATAGATATATAGTATAAGGATATTCTTTATGCCAGGACCGGGGCTGGCAGTGGGCTGAAGGGCAGGGATTGTCAGAGCAGCTACCCTAAGGTGACACTCCGCAGTCATCTTTCTGTACTGTACAAAGGACGGGAGCTGGTCACATTCAGGAGGGCAATCAAGGGTCCCGCCATTCAAGGACACACTCCTAGGGACCCAGTACCCCCACGCTGGGCTCCGTCTCTTCGAGTTTCTGCCATCTCGAGGTAGTGCCAAGCATGGAATGCAGCACCCTATCCAAAATATAGTGGCATGTTGGTTACTTTCCTATCATCGTGACAAGACGACATCACCGATGCAGCTTCTAAAAGAAAGCGTTTGACATGGCGGCAGGTGGCAGGCTAGAACTGCAACGGAAAAGCTCACACCTCCAAGCGTGAGGCAGGGAGAGCTAATAGGGAATGGGGTTCAAGTCTTTTGAAACCTTAAAGCCCACACCCAGTGACACACCTCCTCCAACAAGGCCACACCTCCTAATCCTTTATGCTAGTTCTACCAACTGGAGACAGACATTCAAAAGTGTTAGCCATTCTTATTCAAACATTTCAGTTGCTCTCTGGGGAGCATGGGAGGCATCTTAGGGAGAGGGAGGCATGGTGTGCTAGCTAGGGGAGTCTCTGCGGCCCCACTAGAATGTTAACATCTTTTGGGGGTGGGAGGAGGTTGTTTGTTTTTTGAGACAGGGTTTACCTGTGCAGCTTTGTAGACCAGGCTGGCTTCAGACTCACAGAGATCCACCTGCCTCTGCCTCTGGAGTGCTGGGATCAAAGGTGTGTGCCACCGCCGCCGGCTGGCACGTTAGCGCCTTTCTTTAAACCACTTGCTCGTTATTTGAGCACTGAGAGATGAGGGTTCTCACTCTGGTGACTCTGGCTGCTCGGTAGTGATGCCCTTGGCGCTGGGAGAGGTCATGACCTCCAAATACCGATCCTTTTCTGTCTGCTCAATCCCAGGGCTCAAGATGACGGGTGTGGAGTGTGTGGAGGGGATGGCCGCTGGCCTGTACCAAGAGATCTTCGGGACTGTGGTCTCTCTCATCAACAGGTAACAAGTGGTCACATCAGGCTGAGTCCAGGCCTCCTGCAGTGCATCCTGGGTACAAGCCAGGGGCAATTTTTGGAGTGGGATACTTTGAACGGAGGAAGGGCTTCTAAGGCAGAGCCGGGCTTACATCTCACCCTTGCTGGTTGACATCACCAAGTCCATTTATCTCTCTGGTCCCCACAACTTGAAAGCTGATGTTTCCTCTGGGCTCGCGGGGTATTAGATGAGCTGAACAATATATTGAAGTAAGTTTCTAACGGTGGAGATACCAAGGGTAGGCAGGCTTGGGAGCAAGGCTCAAGAGCCGAAACTCTCCCACTCAAACCAGAGGGACAAAGTCCAGAGCCCGCCATCGCCTAAAAAATCCAGGCATAGAGGCACACATCTGTAACCCAGCACTGAGGGGGTGAAGCCAGGCGGATCGTCGGCAAGCCAAAGCGCTGAGCTCCGTGTTCAGTGAGAAACCCTGCCTCAAAAAAAGAGATGAGCCACAGCAGATGACACATGATGTGAACCTCTGGCCTGTGTGTACACACACATCCGAACACGCACATACACACGTGCGCAGACACACATGCACATACACACCCCCACACACATGTGCACACACACCAACAAACCTTACAGATAGGGGAATGCCTGCTAAAGGCTGGGGATGGTCCTAACAGTTCAACCTACCTTGTGCTGTTTTACTGCTCACACTGGCTGCGTGTGCAAATGAAACAGTAAGATGCCACACTATGCTGCTGTCTTCCAACATGCTGCCTTTCTCATTTATTTTTCTAACTGTTCTTTCTGGGTGTAGGGGATGTGTAGGACAGGGTGGCCTGTGGAGTGGCAGTCCAGGGAATATGCCTGACTGCTCCGAGCCCGGCTTCCTCAGAAGCCCACTGAGCAGCTCCAGCATGAGCCGTGGGGAACACAGGGAGGGCCCCTCTCTCTGCAAGAGTGCACAGCGTAATTAGACTTCTGAATCCTGTTAAGGGATGAGCCGCTGCTGCATAGCAACCAGCTACCCAGCAGCCCGGATCTCCAGTCGCCAGGGCCTTGGAATCAACTCCCTTTATCGCTGTCTGAGTAATTACTGTCCATCGGGAAGCGCAGGCACCTTATCTAGAAACCTAGGGATCATTGTGCTTCCAGGAAGGGAGGGCAGTGAGCTGGGGATGAAGGGAGGCAGAGAGGCCACCTCTCCTGCCCGTTGCCTGCCAGCAACCCCACAATAGAGGCTTTGATGAGAGGGAAGATCACCGGGCCGGTTATGGGTTCTAGCAGGTGCCTGACCTTGCCACTTCACCCTCCCTTCCAGCATGCCTCTGTGGCGGCTGCCCCGATTGACCCCGGTTTTATAGATAGAGGGATCTTCACAAGGAGAACGGAGAACTAAGGTTCAAAGCCCGCTCTCCAGATCTGATGGTGGATGTTGCTGGGGATGATGAGAGCTGAGAACCCTGATGAGAGAACCAATCACAGGGCGAGCTGCATGCATGGTCATGGCAGCAGGTGTGGTGTAGCATCCCAGTGTCCCAGAAGCCTTTGGAGCTAGCCTCTTACCTTTAATCATTTCACAGGCAAGCACCCGAGAGGTCAGGCAGCTCCCCAGAGACACACAGCCCCTCTGTGGCAGAGTAGGATAGCAGCCTATGCTTCAAAGTCTTTCGATTCCATTTTTTTGATTTAAGCAGCCCAGACTGTCTATTCTGACAGAGCATGCATTGGAAGTATCCAGGGAGGTTATGGCTTGAAAAAAAATAATAAAATGGCTTGAAAAAAATAAACCCTCTGTAAAACATACATAGTGTGGCTTCTCAGCTGTGATGTGCCGTGGGGAAAGAGAGACTTAGTCAGACTTGGGGCCTGAGGGACAAGTCACGTTTACTGAAGGTTGCTGCACCCTTGTATCACAGGACGTGCTGACATGTAAATCCCATTTCCTTTACTGCAGGGCTGGGCCAGCTCACTTCTGTATCATTTAACAGCTGGGGAAAGCCAGGCTCAGAGAGGTTAAGTAACTTGCCTGGGGTGTCACATAGCCTCTAAATGGCGAGCTTGGATTTGAAGCTGGATCTGCCAGTTCTCCAAATCAGCCTAGAATGCTGCCTCGGTTTCTCCAACTCTGTTGTGGGGGAGGCTTGAACCAGTTAGCAGACCCCATGTGAACTCAGAGCCATTCTCTTCTACCTCCAGATCTTTCTCCTCGAATCATCTGTCTATGGCTTCCATCATGGTGGTTGACTCTCCAGGATTCCAGAACCCTCGGCACCAGGGCAAGGACCGGGCAGCCACCTTTGAGGAGCTGTGTTACAACTATGTCCAGGAGCGTTTGCAGCTGCTGTTCTACCACAGGACCTTTGTCTCTACTCTGGAGAGACACCAAGAGGTGTGTGTCAGCTGGACTGGGCGCCGCAGGCCTGTGCCCAGGGGTTGAAGCCAAACGGGTGGGGTGAATATCGGCCCCACGTGGCCCCAGTCACCTACACAGCATCTCGCTCCAGCTCTGGCTTCCTCTGCTCTGCTCTGGTGCAGATGGCCCCTCACCCTCCTGAGCTGCTGCTGTGTATGGATGGACACAAGGCTGACCAACCTTCTGGGGGACCAGCAGCCACTCCTAATGGAGTGATGGGTGCATGCACCTGGCCGCGTGCCTTCTGTGGGACTTTCCATAAACCGTTAGCATGTGAGCCAGGAACAAATGAGGTCCGGAGGCCTCTGAAAGGCCTCTTTCTTTATACGTCCTTGGTCAGAGGGGTGAAATTTCTGTTACATAACTTTCACGACAGTTTTAAAACTAACTTTGAAAGGATGCTTTAATAGCGCTAGAATCTTCACTTTCTCTCTCTCTTTCTACCCACTGAGCTTTCAGAGGGAACTAACATGCACATCGTATGAATTTCAGGAAGGTATTCCTGTGTACTTTGACCTTCCGGAGTCATCCCCAGGGACTACAGTGGCTGTTGTGGATCATAACCCCTCCCAGGTAAGAGAGCCTCTGGGGACTGGGGCTCTCAGACATGAAACCGCAGCGGACAGGCTTGGGGGTGCCCATTCTCCAAGCTCCCCGATTTCCCCGGGGATAGTTAGAGACATTGACTGGTATGGGGTGTGGACACAGAAATGCCCTAGGGCATAAGACCCAGTGCTCATCTCTGTGCTACAGAAATTACCAGAAATGTCTTACAATAGACTCCAGTGGGCCTGGTTGGAGCCAAACATGTCAGGGCTCCAGCGGGTTCCTCCTGGAGTCATGCGGCATTCAGCTGACGCCGGCTGCGGAGACTGGAAGGAGGAACATCTTGGGGACAGACAGACTTCTGTGGGAGAGGACTCACTGACATCATTCTCATTCCCAGAACCTGATGATTTGTACCCCAGCCAGCTCACCCTTGTCACAGACCTTTGCCGGTGACCCTGGCTTCTTATTCTTGTCCCCCCCCCCCTGCTTTTTGGAGTGAAAGTTTGTGGGATGTGGGGCACTGCGGCCATGGGTTCCGCCCTGATGACCCCAAGCCCGCCTTTTCGCTTCTCCCAGCCTCAGTTTCCCCTTCTCCAAAGTGGGGACAGTGTGTTCCTCTGAGTGGGCATAACCTCACCAAGACACTGAACAGAGTGCTTGTCACTGAGTGTGGCCTGTGACAGAGGAGCCCTTCCCCTTCATTAGGGTGTGTCAGGCTGCACGCCCTCATCCTGTCTCCTGCTGACTAGGGTGGTTGCCATGGCTCCTCCTGGGCACAGGGTACCAACTGCCCTTGTGACGATGCCTCCTCCTCTATAGCCCTGGGGAGTGTCTGTGTGCTGAGCCTCCCGTTAGAAGGTCTGGAGCTGTTCTCTCCGTAGTCTTCCTTACCTGTCCGTCTGTCCTTTGTCTGGAAGGGTCAGCTGGGAGAGTGCAGTGGTAGAGGGCCCTGTGGCTTCTAAGGGCCTCTCCTAAGTAAGGATGGGCCAGCTGTCCATCTTGACCCTGGCTCCACCATGGGACCCTGAATGTGGTCCTCGCCCTCTCCAGGCTTTAGAGATGGAAAGGTCACTAGAGGTCGTGCTTCAGCTCTGAGAGCCCCCAAGTGGTGGGTTCCAGGGCTCACAGGGTTGATGTTGCCACACCTCATGCTCCAACACTACTCAGCCCATTGTTACTCACATCTCGCCAGCCCTCTCTCATACACCAATGGGCAAACCCACAGGGTTCCTGGAATGTTGCTACGGCTTGCTTTAAAATTCCATGTCTGCTGAGGAATCAAGTTTATGTTCTCTAGAATATTCCTTGACTGCTCATCTCTTTAAATTTATTCCCCGAGGTCTCAGCATAACAAAATACCAAGATTTCTAAGAGGGAGCGATGTGGCAGGCTGGCTGTGCACACCCTCCGACTCCTTGTGTGTGTCTGGGGAGGAATTATAAGCAGACACACCCTTCTTAAAGCCCCCAGGGCAACCCTCTGGGGAAGGCCTTTCCAGGCTTCATTTTATACTTGGGGAAACAGGGCTCAGAGGGGGCACAGTAGGTTGTTCAGGGTTATACTGGAGTTAAACATGATGTCAGGGGGGATTCAGACCCTTCGCAGACAGTGCTGGGCTTCAGGACTGAGTGTGGAGGCTGAAGGGGGTCACAGCCCCCCCCCCAGCACACTTGGCCGAGGGTTGGGCAGAGTGTCCAGACCTGAATCTCAGCGTACACTGTGTCTCCCACCAGGTCCACTTGCCAGCTGGAAGAGGCACTGAGGATGCCAGGGGCCTTTTCTGGGTCTTGGATGAAGAGGTCCGGGTGGAAGGCTCCAATGACAGCGTGGTACTTGAGCGTCTGCGTGCAGCTTTTGAGAAGAAGGTGGCTGGGGATGACGGTAAGGGAGGCAGCGGGTAGGGAGGGATGCCGGGGAGGGAGCCTTGCTTTGGCGTGGGAATCTGTACCAGCTGGGAAAGGCTCTGACTTCTTTGCTAGGCAATCACAGTGCCTGGGTCCACTTTAGGAGGTCACACATGTGTGTTAACACTTATTAAATACAGCCGAGAATTCCGGTCAAATACAATATTTACATATATACACATAAAATGTAAGCCTGTATATTAGTAACGTGGTGTACCTGCCTGTACATTGCAATACTCATAAATCAAGAATGCATGTGCATGTATATACAAACACACACACACACACACACACACACACACACACACACACCTGCCACAACATAATGTAGCCAGGGAAATCCCAGAGCTGCTTGAAACTCTAGCTTCCAACACTATGCAGTTAAAAACTATTTTTAAAAACATAGGAGCCTGTCTCAGGCTATGGCCATGGAAACGGTACACTGCACAGCTATACGGACCTCTCTGCAGCTCGTCAGACATGCCATGTGCACCCCCACCCCAGGGTCTGTGTAACTGTCAATCCCATGCACCAGGACACCCTTCTACTGCATCCCAGAGCACCTGGGAGACTTCCTCTCCTCCTTTGAGTCTGTCGGTCCTCCCTGACCATCACCTTGGGTAAAACAATACCCCATATTATCTGCACCGCTGGCTGCCACACCTTTATTCTTTTCTACCATCTGACATCACACATTATTTTTCCATCAGACATACCCATCTCAGGGTAGGCCAGCTCCTTGGGCATGAGAGCTGGGCTGGCGCCCTCAGAGGCAGCCCCTGGAATAGCTGCACAGGTTCTTGACACAAAGTTGACGAGTATGTGACAACTCAATAATGTGGATCCCAGGAAATTACATTCTCGGATGGGGTGTCATCCGGAAGACTGGAAGTCGGGTCAGAACGGGAGGTGTCTTGTGCAGTGTGGCTGGGGTAGGAAGGGACGCACTGATGTCTGTGAATCTTCCACTGGGATTGAGACTCTGAGTGGGATGCTCCAAAGCTCTCTGTTCCCAGGAGTAGACTGTCCTTTGTCCTGAATGGGCCAAGAGAGATGCCTTAATTCAGACATTTTGGCTTCGAAGACTCCCCCCCCCCCACCCCACTCCTCCAGATCTTTCTAAGGAGCTCTGAGCTCTTGTGAAATAAATCTGGGATGGCTGCTGTGACCTCAGCTGACTGTCCTCACAGGGCTAGGGGTCTGACTTAGCCAGTGTTCTGTGGCTGTGAAGAGGCGCCATGGCCACAGCAGCTCTTACAAATGAAAGCATTGAGTTGGGGCTGGCTTGCAGTTCAGAGCTTTAGCCCATTTTCATCGTAGCAAGGGGCGTGAGTGGCATGCAGGTAGACAAGGTACTGGAGAAGGAGCCGGCAGTTCTACATCCGGATCCACGGGCAGCAGGAAGAGAGAGACCCTTGACTTGGAATGGGCTGTTTGAAACCTCAAAGGCCATCTCCAGTGACATAACTCCTCCAACAAGGACACATCTCCTAGTCCTTCAAATGGTCCCACTCCCTGATGGCCAAGTATTCAAATATGTGAGCCGAATGGGGGCCACTCTTATTCAAACCACCACAGAGCCCAGCAGGGGTTGGAGGAGTTGCCAGGACAGAAAGGGCTGAAAAGACCCTGCCTGGAGATCCAGGCTTACTGGGGAGTTAATGAAGGGCTGGAACAATACAAGACAAGGCTTTATCTCTCAGTAGTGTCCATCCGTCCATCCATCCGTCCGTCCATCCATCTATCTACCCACCCACCCACCTACCCACCCACCCATCCATCCATTCATCCATCCATCCATCCATCCGTCCATCTATCCACCCACCCACCCATCCATCCATCCGTCCATCCATCCATCCATCCATCCGTCCATCCATCTGTCCATCCATCCGTCCGTCCATCCATCTATCCACCCACCCACCCACCCACCCACCCACCCACCCACCCATCCATCCGTCCATCCATCCGTCCACCCACCCACCCATCCATCCATCCATCCATCCATCCATCTGTCCATCCATCCGTCCATCTATCCACCCACCCACCCATCCATCCATCTGTCCATCCATCCATCCATCCATCCATCCCCAATGCTTCTTACAATCCATATGCCAAGCATGACACGGAGCACCAAGGATAGAGGCAGACGCTTCGTGATCCTGAAGCATCGCTCACAGGTAATTTCAGTAAACAGTGGCAACAATGCTGCCACTTTTTCTTTGAGTACCAATGCCACATGCCACGTGCCATCTAAATGTCTTATGCATCCTTTGACCCTTACTCACCTTGGGAAGTATGTATTATTTAAGCCCCACTTTGCAGATCAGGGAATTAAGTCTCTGAAAGAGGCTTTGAGACTTGGTCCCTTTCACACAGTAATTCAATCCAGTGAATCTGCCTGTGTTCCCTGTAACCCTGGCCATTTGTGTCTCTGATCCTGTCTCTTGTAAGCAAGGGGTTGGGGCCGGCGTCTCCCAGATGAGCCTTTGTTTGACTCTCGGTACTTCGGATGGTTTTAGATGGCACACGGACGCGTGCTTTAAAATACTTAACAACCGCTTATCCCCATGCATGGTAGGAAAGAAATGGAGCTTGTATGTATACCAGGATCACTGTCAAATGTTTCTTCTAAGAGGAAATGCGCTTGTGAAAATGTGAGCGGGCTTAAATAAAACTTGATGTAAATCGCAGCCCGGGCGACAGCTGGGCACATATAGGACACTCAGGAAGATTGCGTGCTCTCTGATATTTGGGCTAAATAGGTGTCTGGGGCTTAAGAATACTAAACAAACAAATAAACAAACAAATGAAAGGATTAGGTGTGGAGGAGCCGCCTGCCCCTCACTACCGTGGGGAATGTGCGCACCAGGGATTGTTGGCTCCAGCTGTCTACAAACGCATTGACTGTTTTTAAATTTTGTGGTAGGGTATGGGGACAGAGTGCACATGTTCCTGATGGACCCCCTGCCCCCCCCAGCACTCATTCCGCCGTCTCGTTCCAGGCCCCCCTGTGCTGCGGATCTGTGAGCAACCCCTTCAGTGTGAGCTGTTCCACCAGCTGGGGCAGGACCCTGTGCGCTATGACCTCACAGGCTGGCTTCGCAGAGCCAAGCCCAATCTCTCAGCCCTGGAGGCCCCCCAGGTCCTGCAGCAGTCAGAAAGGTGAGCTGAGCTGGGTGTGGCTCAGGGCACGGGCATCTATCCGCTGTGGCTGTTACCTCCATTCAGCAACAGCCCAGTGAGTGAGACTGACGGCAGTCTAGAAATCCCATCCTGTCCGCAGCCGTGGAACGAAGGCCATGACTCCAATTGGAGTGGTGCAATGTCTCCTCGGGGGCAGAGGAGACCCAGCAGCAGAGCAGAGCAGGCCTTCGGGGGAGTCGGCACATAGCTAAGAAGCTGTGTCTCTCTGTTGGCTTTCCACCTTTCATTAAGTATCTGAGAGATGATGTGACTGGAGTAACTTTTATGGACATCCTAGAACCCGGGGGCTCGTAAAACCAAAATGATATGTTTTGTAGCAGAAGCAGAAGCTCTTTGCTCTCCCTGCTCACTCGTCCCAGAAGCACTAGCGTGAGGCCTGAAACAATACAGGCTCCACTTCCAGGTTAATAGAAAAACGCTTGCTTTGTGAGGGTGCTTGCCTCTCAGGTTCAGTGCTGGAAGCCCACTGGGGCAGAGCCTAGGGGCAGCTGGAGAAGGGGGGGGCAGTGTCTCGGGGAGGCAGGCTGATCAGGAAGCAGTGTGTGCTGACTGCCTGTTGTGTGCTGTGCCCATGCTGCATCCTTAGGTCCCTTTTACAGCCAGGGATACAGCTCGAACTTCAACAATACTCAGGGACGCTCTTAGGGTCTTAAGGTCAGAGTTCATTGGAACCTCAAAACCCAGAAGGCCACGGGAATTCATAGCCCTAGCCTCAGATGGGGAATGGGGCAAAAAGGAGGGTCAGTGAATGAGGATCCAGGACACCTGGGCCAAGCCCTGGTTCTGCCCTTTGGTCAGCTGTCATTCTCTCACCTAGGACTTCCTCCACCATGAAGTCAAAGCCACACCAAGCAGAAGATTCAGTAGGCTGGTTCTCCTCCATGGGCAGGGGACATGCAGACTGTGCCTCAGTTTCTTTCTGGCTCATTGGAAACCCTGGGCCTCTGCTCCACAGCACGGGGTTCGGGAGTGGTGCCCATACATGGGTGCTTACTAAAACACCTACGACATAAAACAGCTTAAAGAGGAGCCTGGGTTGCAGCAGACTCTCTGGGCATGCCTTGGGGTCTTGTAGAGTCCCTTCCTGCTCTGAGCCCTGCATCTGAAGCCAGGTGAGGGGTGTTGAGTCAGGGAAGCGTGAGGCAAGCTCTTACTGACCTGGGGAGCCAGAGTCTCGGTGCCAGGACAAGGGATGAGAGGCATAGTACTACTGGGCATAAATCCTATTTTAATGTTTTGCCAGGCATGGTGATGCCCACTTTTAATCCCAGCACTCTGGAGGCAGAAGCAGGTAGATCTCTGTGAGCTCAGACCAGCCTGGCTCACATAGTAAATTCCAGGCTAGCCAGGTCTGACAGTGAATCCCTCTTTCAAACAACAACAATACAAACAAACGAACAAACAACAAACAAGCAAAACTAGAAGAGCATTTTGAACTTGTTGCAGCAGGTGACTGTGAGAGCTGGCTGCCCTTAGAATGAGGATCCATAGTCAAGGCCTCAATGAACACACCAGGACTGGGCTCAGAATCGAGTCTCCAGGGCTCATTTACAGTCTCAAGGGCTTTCAGAAGGGTTGTGTGTCCCTTGAGCTACAGCAGTATTGCTTTGGCTATTAATAGCCGGGCAGCTGAGGTCTCCCGGAGAGAACAAGGGACTTGCCCAAGGTCACACGAAAGGTCAGGGCTGGGGTTGGGAGCGCCTGCCCTGCCATCTCCGCCCCAGGCTCGTGGCTCCTGGGTGCTGCCTTTGCGTCCTGGTTAGACCTTGACGTCAGTGCACCATATGGCACACCTCGGTCGATTCTTACCGCCTGCTCACATGTTTAATACACCCCCCGTCACCCCCATGAGCCAGAGTGCCTCAGCCTGGATCACTTGTCTGTAGGACAGGGGCTGGGATGGGACCTGAGCTTTTGGGTAGTGACAAAAGATTCCCGGCAGAATAGGGCTGGTGGCACTTGGCAGGCACCAGGCCTCTGGCTTCTAGCACCTTCTAGCCCCTTCCGCAGGTTCTGCCCAACTGCCTTCTTCTTTTGAAAACGACAACAACACTTTGATACATTATTTAAAATGATGATGCAGGATTATGTTGAGGCAGTTTTTCTGGCCCCTATGTGGACTTCTCTATCTGAAGGGTTGGATGGGAAGCATTGCATAGTGTACATGTGCTTTAGGTCTGTTCTTTCTCTGCCTCACGGTCCCCCCCCCCCCATTAGTCCTCTTCGCTCCTAGATGGCCTTGCTTCTAATCAGAACATATAAGACCTATATTTCTACCTAGTCTGGATCCACAGATGAGAGAAAACAGTGATCCCACCTGTCTGAGACTGCCTGGGGTCCTTTAATGTGCAAGTGCCTAACTTCATTCTTCTGCGTGGCCACAAAGAATTCGGTTGTGGTGCAAGCCGTGTTTCTTTACCCACGCACACCTCTGTTGGACAGTTAGGTTGGTTTGCTACCTCTGCCCTTGAGCAAGGCCAGCTTGGGTTCGTGGGAGAACCTTAGAAGACAGGCATCCTCAGAAAATGTGTTGCTAGAGGCCAGTTGTGGGGAGGCTCAGGAAAGGTGGAGACTGCTTAGGTGCGAGCCTGGGCTTCATTCATACAGTCATACAGTTGGCACCTGCTGTATACCTGGCCTGTTCTAGGGATAATTTACGTGGCTGTGCCTTCAGGATGGGGAGGCTGTTTGGGATTGCTGGGAGGGTGATTCTCATGGGCAGAGAAGAGAGAGCTCCCCAGGAAAGAGCCAGCATTTCTGAGACAGGAAGGCTGCGGATAGAGGGGCTTATGTCTTCCTCCCACATGGGTGATCTTGCCAGAGAGTCCCTGGCAACCTGCTCTCTCTTCCTCACTAGGAAGGAGCTGCAGAACCTCTTCCAGGCCCGGGCCAAGCTGCCTCCCGTATGCCGTGCTGTGGCCGGCCTTGAGGGTACCTCTCAACAGGCTCTGCAGCGGGGTCGTGTGGTGAGGAGGGCTTTCGCCAGCAGCCTTGCTGCATTGAAGAGGAAGGCTTCCTGTGCCCAGATCAAGCTGCAGATGGTGAGTGAGTGAGCTGGGCTATGACCTGTGGATGGTCCATGACACAGACCACCACCCCAGCAGGCTGCTTACTTCTACTATGCCCTGCAAAACCCCAGGGATAGGTTCTCCAGTTCTGCTGAGAGAGGCACAGAGGTTCCAAGTCTTGCAGAAGTGCGGCCATGGCCACCCCTGAGAAATGACTCACCCAGGTCCAAGACCAGAGCCTTGGATGCTTGGTGTTGAGCTGAGGACCTTGAGGGCCTAGGGGTCACCATTGCCTCCTTTGTCTGAGCTGTCAGACCTTGCCTTTCTCCCCGAGACACCCCCTCTGGTGGGGTGCAGGTAGCAGGATCAAGCACCCATGTGAACAAGCTACCTTAACCTGACAGCAAATTTGATCGTGGGATTGGTCGCTGGTCAGGCTGAGCATAAGTGACAACTGCAATTGCAAGTCATAGACCATGGGAACATAGGGAGTCCAAGGATGTCCAGGCTACGCTTACTGTGTGTGTCTGTCTGTCCCCCCAAGACTTTGGCTCTGACTCCCTGTCTGCTTTGGTCCCAGGATGCTCTCATTGGCTTGCTGAGTCGGTCTCGGATAAACTTCATCCACTGTCTGGTGCCAACCTCAGTGGAAAGCAAGCCTGGGCAGGGGACTCCATCGTCCCCACAGCCTGGTGGAGACCAAGGTGGAGCTAATGAGACCCCAGCTCTGGACATCCCGGCACTGAGGGTTCAACTCGCAGGATCTCACATCCTAGAGGCATTGCGACTGCACAGGGCAGGTAAGAAACGAATGGGGACAAGGTGCCTTTGTCCTGGCAGCTCCTACTATGTGTCAGTCATCCATAGGCTTGGGACAATCATTGTATGTCAGTTACAGAACAGGAGCACCCACTATGTGCCAGTTAGCCATGGGACAGGAACACATATGTCAGTCACAGAACAGGTACACCCACTATGCGCCAGTCAGGCTTAGGACAGGGACAATCATTTATATGTCAGACAGTCACAGTACAGGAGCACCCACTATGCACCAGTCATCCATAGGACTGGGACAATCATATGTCAGACAGTCACAGAACAGGTGCACCCACTATGCGCCCTGCTCTGTGCATACAGTGAGGAAAGTTGAATCTGCCTCCCATTATACAGATAAAGCAACTGAAGCTCAGAGTAGGGACAGAATTCCCAGGGTCACACTGCAGGGACTTCCAGAATTGCTTCTGGCTCCAGAGGGCTAGGCCTAGCCTTCCATACCTGTCTCGGGCAGAGTCGACATTCCCAAACCAGTCATACTTGGAGGTTTCAGACTGAAACCAGCATGAAGATCTGTGCCGGGGTGACAAGATGATGGTGCAGAGGCAAGAGGCTCCCGGGCACCTGGGGGGGCTTTCTACTCTTAGTGGGTGGTGGCACCCCCACCCCAGCAGAGGTAAAATAATAATCAGGTCCCGAGGTAGAAGATTTCGCTGCCATCTTGCAAGAGAGAGGACATTGAGCAGAGGGACCACAGGGTTAAGGCAGGGAGGCAGAAGAGCTGGGATTTCAGCGAGTGGAGTCAGGCTGGATGCAGAGCTAACAGCCCACCAGGGGAGGCCACAGCTGCCTTGGCTAGCCATTCAGCTTCCACCAGGTACAGCTGGGTGATGGATTGGTGGGAGAATATGGGGTTTTAGGCAAAGGGAAAGAGTGTTCAGGTCTGTTTAGTGTGCAAACCCGTGCCCGTGGTTTCTGCCACTGGCTAATCTTACGCATCGAGTTTCATCTGAAATCGCCTCCATCATTTTCCGCCACTCAGCCTCCGAAGGTTTAAGCTCGGCCACTCTCTGCAGAGGCCTGGCCGGCTGCTGTCTCATGCGGCCTCTGTGATTCATGCCCTATGGTCTCTGATGTCCTGTCTTGTGGTCACTGCAAAATGGAGCTCTTGACACAGAGCGTTTGACACAGAAGCTGGAGAGGTCCTCAAAGACGAGGCTGAGACGCCCCTCCCCACTGCTCAGGCAGAGGGAGGTGGGTAACGTAACAGGGGAAAGACATGGGCTCACAGCTGGCAGCCAGGCCCCATAGCCAATAGACCAGCCTGACTGATAGCAGGCACACTTGCATCGTAGAGCGTGCATGTATGTGTACATGTATGTGATTGTGTCTGTGTGAATATATGCGTGTGGGTTCATGAGTTCACATGTATGCATGTGTGTGTGATGTTGCATTCTCTGTGTGTGTGTGTGGTGTGTTTGTGTCTGAGTATGTGTGTGTATCTTGTGTGTATGTGATGTGTTTATATGATATGTATGGTGTGTGTATGCATGTGGTATGTGATGTGTGTGGCATCTCCTGTCTGTTTCCAGTACTTTCCTCACGCCTTAGATTGTATGAGAAGCATGTTGCCCTGGTCAGTGTATAAAGGCTTTAACGACTTGTGCCATAGGGTGAACAGATACGCATGCCCCATGGGACACTGGAGGGGAGGGGTGTTGGTATTAGAGAGCTATTGAGAAAAAGCTACCTGAGAGAAAGCCCTGGGAAGACGCTGTAGAGTTTTCCAGAAGGTCTTGTTGAGGAGGATGTCTGTACGAAGATGTCCCAGGGTAGGGACATGTGAGTCACAGCCAGTATTGACCGAGTGAGCGCCACCTAGCAGAGGCACTGCCTGCCTGTGCCTTCCCACCTGTGACTGGCCCGCTGTGTCCCCAGGTTACGCGGACCACATGGGGCTTGCTCAGTTCCGCCATCGGTTCCAGGCGCTGGACCCTCTGCTATCGAAGAAGTTTGACTCGACCTCCGAGGGACTGGATGAGAGGAAGGTATGTGGCGTTGGCACATGAACAGGAGGAGGCCAGATGCTCTCATGTGGGCTGCAGAGGCTGCTCTCCATGGACTGTTCAAGGGCAGCTGAATGATCTAAGGGCGGGGCTGTGAGGATGGTTCCCAGAGTGGCCTGTGATTGGCATCAGACCTCAGCCTGGGCTGCATCCCTACCCAGAATGCTCTCCTAAAACCTTCATGAGGGCACACAGGAAATAAGAGGAAACATGCTGTGTCCTGTGTGTGTCCTGCCACACAAGCATGGACTGTGACAGTAGAAAACCCAAGGAACTGGCTGCACCCTCACCCTGAGGTGGCCCACGCGAATGTTTGAGGAGTACCTCACGCGAGGAGGAAATGAACAGGCTGTCTCAGGGCCTTTGCACTGGCTGTCCTCTCTCCACGGTTCACAGATGTACCCTTTGCTAGCCAACCCCAGCTCACGGACACCCATGAACAAGTTCTCTTGTTCTGACGTCTCATGAGTCCTCACCCTTAACTGAAATTGAGTTTCCCAGCAAGGACTCGGTAATTTTAACCAGATGGCTGGGTACACACACAGGCGTGTGTGTGTGTGCACACACAAGCACGAATGAGCATGTGTATGTGTGTGCACATGTGTACCCAGACACAACACAGGCACAAGTAAGTTACACTATTGTACACACACAGATAGATACATATAGGCACACACATATGCATGCGTGCATACACACACACTCTCACACACTCCCACACACTCATACACTCATATACACACACTCACACACACTCATATACACACACTCAATCACACACTCTCCCACACACTCTCTCTCACACACACACACATACACAACACACACTCTATCTTTGTAATTTACCCTTATTTTTCTGTTTACAATCCTGCTCCAAATCCATAAAACCAAGTCTTCCCTCCTCACACCCCACTCTCCACAACACAGCTGCCCCATGATGAACGGCAGTGGGCTTGTAGGAGGTTAGGGCCTGGTGACATCCACATGGCAGCCCTAGAACGCAAGCACCTTCAGCCTCTTTGGCAAACGAGGCCCTTAACAATGAAGCAAGCCCACTCAGGCAAGTGGCTATCCGTCTACCCCAGTCTCTTCACCTCCAGAGTGGGAGCAGCAGCAGCAGCAGCCTCCATGCGCGTCCTAAAGATAAAATACTGTGGAGCAGCCCACGTGCAGACTCAGGTCCCTGGCACATGGGCGGGGCTTCACTGCCTCTATCAATAGCACAGATGTTGTCCACAGCCACACTTAGCCATCACGTGTGTGTGAGTGTGTGTGTGTGAGAGTGTGTGTGTATGAGTGTATGTGTGAATGTGTGTGAGTGTGTGTATGTGAGTTGTGTGAGTGTGTGTGTGAGTGTGTGTGAGTGTGCGTGAATGTGCGTGAGTGTGTGTGTGAGTGTGTGCACCCAGCTGTACTTGGAACCCTCCACGCTGCCATCCTCAGTGAACCATGAGGTTGGAGAGGTTAAACAGAGCCACAGTCTTTGGCCCCATGGTTTCTGTCCTCTGTACTAGGACACGGGGCACCTCCAGCAGCAGACACAGGTCCTTCTGTGTGGTTCCCCCCTTCTCTGAGAGTAATCTGCCCCTCTCTGTTTGGCAGCACATTTTGGAAGCCCCACAGTTTGGTTTGGGTCCAAACTAATTGGCATGTGAGGTCTTTTCTCCTTGGTACACACTTGCTTGATCACCACACAGAGGGTCCACAGTGCTGGAGAGTCTGGGGCTCCTGAGCAGTTGAAACTGAGGCAGGCTGGGGGCATGTGGGAGCTTCCTGTGGGGGTGACGGTAAGGCTCATGGCAGCGTTTGGACTCTGAACAAGTCAGCAGGATTCTGTTGCTGCTAAGCCGAATCCACCTCCGTACCAGAGAATGGAAAATTACCAGTGCAATGCAATGGACTTGGCTGGGAGTATTTTTTTCTTTTTTTGCTTCTCATTCTTTTTCCTTTTTGTTCACAAATTTCATTTGCTGGGGCACAGAGTTTTGTAGCAAAGGAAAAAAAAAAAAACCGTCCTGCCTCTTATGAAAAAGCTGATAAATATTCACTTGTCAAGCAACAAGATGGGCTATGAATTAAACATGATCGTGTGCTCCGGTCTGCAGGCTCTGAAAGCAGAGTGGTTAAGACCTCAGGATTCAGTGAGACAGGTCCGACAGCGAAGAAAGGTCAATGTTGTCATTAGACACTAGACGGCAGCAGAGTGGATTCTTGTCTGGGTGGAAAATGGACCCTAGCAAGTCACCCTTGCTCCTGATTGGTGTTGTCTTTGCAAGCTGTGCCGGCTCTTCAGAGAAGTGCTCTCTCTCATTCTGGGTACCTGCACACCTGCATCACAAAATAGTTTCCTGGTGTTGGAGCGCACACCTGTGATCCCAACACTAAGGAGGCAGAAAGTTCAGGAGTTCACTCTCATCCCCAAGGCACAAGGTGGCAGAGTTAGAGCCTGAGACAGGTGTTCCAACACAAAATCTTCTGCCCATGGAATTAGTTGCTCAGCAGAGGTGGCTGAAGCAGGACTTCAGAGTCACTCAAATGCAGACTCTCACTCTGGGGTCTTATGCAGCACATTAAAAATAATTATTATGGGTAGAGAGATTGCTTACCCATGAAGAGCCCTTATTGCAATTGCAGAGGACCCAGCTCACCACCCCCTTGTAACTCCAGCTCTGGGGGATTTAATGCCTCCTTTTGGCTTCCACAGCACCTGCCTGTACACTCACGGGGACGCATACATCTAAATTCGATTAATTAAAAACATAAGGAGGTGACTATAGTTGTATCACTTTTCTTGCTGTGAGGAAGCAACCAGAGGATGGACGTTCTATGTGTGAACCATCATGGCCAAGGGAGAGGTGGTGTTAGAAGTGGTTTGTGTCCTTGGCAGCAGGGGCTTGAGTGCTTGCACCACCTGAATCCAGTTACTTTACCCCAACCCCAGAGGGAGCTGTCCACACTCAGGGTGCTGAACTTGCTGCCCTCATCCCACAGAGCTTAGGTCTCTGAAGCTTTCTCTGTTATCTGCCGGGTTCTGGCCTTTGGGTAGCTCTTCTAATCACTGTGTTTCTCCAACGCATGATCCAATCCCATCACATGTGCAGGATGTCCATTGGTGTGCCTCTTTGCCCACATGCTGCTTACTCGGCACCCTGTGGGTTAAACGAAGAAGCAGTCTGCCTTCAACCATGGTGTGGCCAATGTGCTAGGCAGGGTGAGCATTAGAGCTGGATGCCTTGGCTTCAAACCATTCCTTCTTCCACAACTTTCTGGGGATTGAAGCCTATTACCTGGTAGCTGTCTGAACTAAGGCTAGCTCAGAGCAGCGTCCAGCACAGCTCTGAGTTATTCTCCCATATCAGACTCTACTCCATATTCTTTCTGGCTACACCCCTCCCTGACATCCTGGACACAGGAGGATACTCTTGATAAAACTCTGGGGCAGAATTTTTATATCTAATTGATCTATCAATTATTAAGAGACAGGTGTTAACGCCCCTGGCCACTTGTGTTGAGCTGTCTTGCTTTTCTTTAATGCCATCCATTTTCTGCTTCTCATGTCTTGAGGCTTTCCGGCTAGGTGCTGAGATAATTTGCCTGTGTGGCCAGGGGAGGGGGAGTTTAACCCTTTTATCGCTGGACACGTTCCTAGCTGTTTGTGGCAATGGCTTCAGCTTAAGTCCAGTTTTGTTTGTGCCGATGCCGACATCGTCTCCCTTATGGTCTCCATTTGAAGGGTGTTATTTTGTCTGTGGGGCTCTGGTCTGAATTCCTCACAAGCAGTCGTCTGGTTTACCATGTATTGGCTGGGTTGCTCTTCTCATGGGCCATCTGAGGAGCCTGGCAATGTTCCAAAGATGGTAGAGTGTATCTTCATTCATCAGGCTTCCTTTAGATTTAATATTAACTGAGTTCTGGTGTGGGAGGTAAGAGCATTTGTTCCACAGATCTGCCTCCCCCTGAGGCTTCTGTGCCATTGTTACATGTACAAATTATAAACCCATTAATGCAACTTGACACGTTCCTTTCAATTAACCTTATGTCTTCTAAATTCATTAAAATGTTTTTATAATATTTTCTCTTTTTTGAGATAGTGTCTCATCGTGTAGCTCTGACTGTCCTGGAACTCACTCTGTGGACCAGGCTGGGCCTCAGACCACTGAGATCTACCTGCCTCTGTCTCCCGAGTGCTGGAGTAGAGGCGTGCGCCTCCACAAGGGCCTTGTACTATTCCCTTGTCCTTTCATACTAATGCTTCCTGCTGTTCTTGAGTCTTTAAAGTCTTGAGTCACTACTTATTTCAGCCTGTTATACAGATACAAGGTCTGGTAACAGTGACTTCCTAGCCTATGTGTGCCTGGGCAGGGTATTGAGTCATCTTTGTTTTGGGAGGACAGGGAGCATAGCTCGGTCAGGCGTAGGGGCCTTGATTGACAGGCCTTTTCCCTCCCTGAGTATTGACTATGTAGTCCCATGGCCTTGTGGACAGCACTGGTCTAATTTATTTTCCATGGCTGTTACAAAGATGGTGAACTGAGAGGAGCAAAGGGTTTATTTCTGCTTATGGGTCATTGTTCATCACAAGGCAGGTGAGGATGGGCACTGAAGCAGGAACTTAGGCAGAATTCTGCTGGCCGGGGCTCCTCTCTCTCTCTCTCTCTCTCTCTCTCTCTCTCTCTCTCTCTCTCTCGGTCTCTGTGTCTTGGTTTCTGTGTCTGTCTCCATATCTTTCTCTATCTCTGTCTCTTGGTCTCTTTGATTATCTGTCTCTCCATTTCTGTCTCTCTCTGTCCCTTGGTCTCTGTGTCTGTCTCTGTCTCTCTGTGTCTCTGTCTCTGTATCTCTCTCTTTCTCTATCTCCATCTCTCTTTCTCTGTCTCTTGGTCTCTGTGTCTGTCTCTGTCTCTGTCTTGTGTGCTTGCTCCCACCCCCCATTTTCTCATACAGCCCGAGACCACCTTCCCGGGAATGGTGTCACCCATAGCGGGTGGGACCATCTGACATCCGTGAACAATCAAGGGGACAGTTACAGGGCGGTGTGACCTGGGGGATCCCCACACTGAAGGTCCTCCTTCCCAAGAGACTCTGGTCGTGTCGCTGTTTGACTGGTCCTTCCCTCTTGCGTTTTCAAGACTCCCTGATGAGTTTAGCTTGTTTTCCACGCTGCCATGTTCTCTGTCCTCCTTCATTCATTATCTTATTTGTAACTCACCGACCTCCTGGGTCTCTAGGCAGTTTTTATGTTTTTGGAGGGAGTAAACTTTGGGGGAAGTGTGAAGCATGGATCTTTGTTCCATTTCCTCTACTTCCCTCCTCCCCTTCTGAGGCTTCCGCCATGCAAGGACTTTGACGATGGAAGTTTTTTTCCGCCTGGTCCCACAGCCGTTTAGTCCCAAGTAAACACAGGGAGGCTTCTTGTATTAATTATAAACTGTTTGGCTGATGGCTCAGGCTTCTTACTGGCTCGCTCTCTCCTAGTTATTGACAATTTTTTTTCATCTAAGTATTTCTATGTGGTCTTGGCTTACCAGAGAATGCTCAGACCTTTTACTCGTTTGGTGACTGCGTGGCGTCTCCCTGGCATCTCCTTTCTGCATCCTCTCCCCAGAATTCTCCTCTGGTCGCCTATACTTGCTGCCTGGCTACTGGCCAATCCGCATTTACTCATCAAACAATAAGAGAAACAGATGTTCACAGCATACAGGGCACCCCACCCCCATCAGGACTTGATTCTGTCACTGGGTGGGACTCATTTTTCTTTTCCCACCTTTCTCTGTTCTTCAAACTGAGTAATTTCCTTTGGTGTCACTCCCAACCAACCAACTCATCTGCCAGCCCGGTCTGCTGTCAAGCCCCATGGAGAAGTTGCCTTTTTAGCTATTTGATTTTTTTTTTCAAAATGAAGAATTTTCATATGTAGTTTTTATTCCTTTGTATCTGTACATCTCTTTAATGATACTTTACATCTAATGCTCACTGTGAAGTTTTCCTATTTTTTTTTTTTTTTTTTTTTTTTTTTTTTGGTGTTAGGGATCAAACCCAGAGCCCTGAACATGCTCAGCAGAGAGTCTGCCACACAGACACATACAGCCTGTTCTGTCTTTTCAACTCATTAAGTGGAACTTTCTTCAGGTCTTTGAACAAATCTACTGTGAATACTTGGAAATCTGAGCGCTAAAGTCCACATTCTGAGCCCAGGAGGTTTATTCCATTGGCCACGCCCTCCTCCCCCCCCTCTGTGTGTGTGTGTGTGTGTGTGTGTGTGTGTGTGTGTGTGTTTATTCTGGCTGAGAATCTGCTGCTGCTTTCTGCTTTCTTGGTGTGACTCACCTGGTGTCCCCACTGCACAGGCAGAACTGTTTGGGGTTCGGGGACCCGGGATGAAAAAGCCCCAGGCAAAGGGGTGGCAGCTCCCACTGCTCCAACCCAGCCTTCAGCGGGCTTCCTGATTGGCGTTTCGTTGACTCTTTTTGTTCAATCTGCTGAGTTTGTCCCTTTATGAAATTGTAGCCATTGTCATGATGGTTGGGGAGAAAATGCTCCTTGCTCCACCATTTTGGGTACCTCTCTCTTGGATGCCACTCCTACGACCTCTAAGTTCCCTTCCTTTAGCCAGGTGTATGACCCCCACGATCTGCTCTGTAGCAGGAGTAACTTGCTCAAGGTCACCCAGCCAGTGAACGAAGTGTCTGGGCTTGGTGTCAGCATCAGAGGGATCCTCTCCTGAACCATTGCCCTTCCCATTGCACTGGGCCTCAGTTGCTTCCTAGGCTAATATATATATAATTTATTGCATAGGCTTGGATACAAATTATGTACAGGCCATTGGAACAGTAGCTGGGATCAAAGGGCAGGCTGAATACTGTTTCTTTTGAGACAGGGTCGCTCTATGTAGTCCTGGCTGCCTGGAACTCACTATGTAGACCAGGAAGAGGAAAAGCTGACATGACAAAGAAGCCATTCCACACAGCAACCTGGACCCCTGCCACATCTCTATTTATTTATTTGTAAAATAACAGGCTGTTGGACAATGATTGCATTGTGTTGAACTAAATTCATTAATTGATATCTGGCCTAAACAAAGAGCATTTCCATATGGTTCAATCACATATTAATATTAATGAAGACAACACAAACAGCAATTAAATAATTAAATGCAAAGTCACTTACAAATTTTCCTGTTCACTCAGTGAAGTCTCCCCCGAGGGCTTTAAGGTATAGACAGGGTTATTATCATCATTTTACAGGCCACAAAGGGAATCAGAGATACACCACTCACTTGCACTCCACCAGCTGAAGCAGAGCTCTCGCCGGTCTCTCTTAGAAGCAGAAGGGTCCCCCCTTTCCCAAGGCTGGCGTTCTTGTCCACATCGGAACAATTTTAGGGAAATCAGGAGCTACAGAAGACACCTCCATCCCTATAGTGTCTGAGCTTACCATTAGGCGGTGTCTATACTGCGTCTGAGAACATGAGGATCATGGAGTGTTAGAACCTCTCCCGGGGTTGTGTGCAAACAGGACACTGAGGGTGTGGTTTGGTGCCCAACTTCCCTGGTGTAGTATCTGTGTATCACATGGTATGTGAGGTCCCACAAACAGCTGAGATTCATTCCTCCATGTTTTCAAGAGGAATCTGACGCTGGTTGTGAAGTACTGGCCTGAGATCTTCTCATGGATGCTTGAAGTCAGACCTGGTCCCAGGTGGCTGCAGCTCCCTGTCTTGTCGTTTGAGTCAGGGTATTTCTGGGTATCCCAGACTGGCCGTAGGCTCAATCCTCCTGCCTCAGCCCTGCAAAGTGCTGGTGTTAGCCCCAGATCCACACACTCTTTCTCCAAGCACACACTCTAGTCATTGCCTCTAAAAGAGACATAGAAAAATGTCTCTGGCTGTGATTCTGCTTTCCCCACCCATCCGTCTTACTTCCAGCCAGTTTTTACCCTCCTTTTCTTCTCGTGCAGAGAGAAGAGATGTTATATTTGGGTGTGTTGGCTTTATGTGTCTTTGCTGCCTACAACTCCCTTGGAGAATTTTCTTCTCTTTTTGGCTAAAATGTAATAAATGAAACCATTCAGAGTTGGAGGGGGGGTGATAGGAGGGTTTTTCCAGGGTGTCAGGGGATTAGATTTTTCAACAAGCAATTTTAGGGGGGGGTGTCTCAGGAAGTATCCCATGATGCCCCTGGCCTGAAGGCTGGTGGCTATTTCACTCAGCTGCTGTGTCTTCCGACCCTCACTCCCAATTCTTCCCAAGTGTTGCCGTTGCTCAGGGTAGGTAGTTCATCCTGATAATAGGTTTCCAGACTATCCACGGTGGGAACGCATATGGGGGCGGAGGCAGAGTTGGAGGGCGGCAGTGGTCATATTTGCAGGGGACAATCTGAGGGGCCGGGGTCTAGCAGGGTGTTCTGTGGTTTCTGTGACTATTTGACAAAAGGGAGATTAGGCAGGAATTCATCTCTGCCTCCTTCCAAACCTACAAGGAAGGTAACTTCTCCTGCAGGGAAGTTCATTTGACCTCTGGCTGGATCTCTGTGACTTGGGTCCCCATCCCCCCATCCCCCGCCTCCTTCTACCATCCCTTCTCCACATTCACTGAGTCCTCCACGGAGTCCTCACCGTGTGTAGGAAGTGTCTTAGTGCCATGGAGGGAGGAGGAGATGACATGCACAGGCGCCCCCTGTGTGACTGAGGTCAGGCCAGATAGGCACAGTTAATGGCCACCTCGTCGCAGACACAGGGATGCTATTCTTGGCGGCCGCTGCCCACACCCTTTTACCTCCAGTCTTAGATGTCTTCCGTGGGACGGGTGTGGTGGATGAAACGCCAAGGCCTCCTGGAGGTTTCAGTGGCGTGTGGCAGGGGCCCGTGGCTTGCTTCGCGCCTGCTCTGGTTCCTCTGAGTTTGGGCTCTGCTTGCTCCTGCCGCCTCGTTCAGCCAGGCAGTGAGCCTGCCCTTCAGTTTGCGTCTCTTTATTTCCTCCATGCTCTCTTTGAACTTCTCTCTTCCCCCCCCCCCCAGGCAGTGGAGGAACTCTTGCAGGCACTGGATCTGGAGAAGAGAGCGGTGGCCGTGGGGCACAGCCAAGTGAGTAAACATCTTGGTGGGGACACCCTTCCTCATAGGAGCTCAGCACCCAATCCTTGTCCCACCCAATGGCCCATTTCCACTCCAGGTCTATCTTTTCTAGACTACAGGGGACGAATGAATTCTGTCCCTGTCCTTCTTGCAAAATCAAGATGACATTGTATCACATGGGTGGAAGTAACACCAGAAATAGTCGTTCTTAGAGGCAACCGGCTCAGGAGCCTCAGGTCTGGAAGGGCTAACGTCTGGGCCTTAAAATGACGTTCTGAGCTCCAGAAGGAAATGCTTATAGCCAGAAATTGTTCTTAAAGGAGAGAGTACCTGTTTGTACAGAAGTTGATTTAACAGAACAAAGAAAGCAAGCAAGAGAGAGGGGGGGGGATCAGAATGGGCTGCCCCATGGTGGGTTTTGGATTTTATAGCAGTGCTTATGAATATTTATGAGTCAGGTGCTACATTCATGAAGGAGGGCTCTTTTGTTCCCAAATCTTCCCTTATGGGAATTTCTTTTCACAGTCCCTATAAACTACAAACGGGAAGGATGTCAACATTGCTGTGCAAGCCATGTTCTATGTCAGGCTTCAACATAATACCCGACCAAAGCAGTTTCATGGGGAAAGGGTTTCTTCTGGTTTATAGTTCTAAGGGATACAGTTCACCATGACAGGGGAAGAGCAGTGGCTGGGGCAGGTGCCTGGATCGTCACATAGCACGGGCAGTCAGGAAGCTGTGAGAGAACAGGAAGTGCAGCCTGCCTATGAAACCTAAGGCCCACCCCCAGGGACGCATTTCCTTCACCAAGGTTCCACCCCCTAAAGGTTTACAGTTGTCCTAACAGCACCACTAGCTGGCAGGTACCAGATGTTGGAACACGTAAGGGGTGTTTCACATTCAAACCCCAACACAGACCCTTAGGTGCGTGTGTGGGCTGACACGTGACAGTTAAATACATGTCAGTGACATTTAACAACAAAGATGTTCTGACCGTAAGGAGATGGCTGCCAAGTTGCACCTGGCTTTCCTCAGTTACATTGTGTCTAACTGCATGACTACTGTATCAGAAGGAAACATGCTTCTGCAGATGTGGTCTGCTACTGTCTCCTTTGCAAGTGGCTGTCGTACAACCCTAGTTCTTGGCAGTCAGGGGATGGAGGAAAGAGCCTCAGGAGGGTATGGGATGCTCTGAGGGAAGATAGCAAAGGGTTCGAAGCTGAAAGCTCCTCCCCGTCTGCTGAGATGTTTATAGTAGTCTCTGGGCTTCCCCAGAATTCCCGGGTGCTATTGATTTTCAAGAAAGAAAGCATGGTGTTTTTGGGCTCCCAGATTCTTTGACCCCAGAGCCTTCAGTCTTGTTTTGAGGCATGCTCATTACCAGCTCTGGAGGTGAGCACAGGTTTTCAAACTCAAGAACCACATCAGCGGTGGGCAGGGCACCGGAGACAAACTCAGAACCCAGATTGGAAAGGGGTGGTCGCTCACAGATTGTTTAGCATAGCTGGCTGATCTGAGGCCCCCGGGGAAGGACTCTGCTCTCCCTGTAGACACCATGGTCATGGAAACTTCTTCCAGGTGAGCTCCTGGGTGAGCTCCCAGCCATCCCACTGCTTGCTGGTCACTAGCCCAGCCCGTTCTAAGCACACTAGCATCTCACTCTGGCCTCTGGTCCAAGCTGGAGCTCACTGTGGGCTTGATTGGATTGCCCCGGTGTGTGGACCTTTGCCAATGTCTCCAGTAGCCAGAATACACCAGTCAGTATCTGGGCTCTCACTACAAGCCGCAGACTCCCAGGCAGCTCCACGTTCTTTGACTTTTCCTCCCAGATGAGCAGACTGAGCTCTGAGTAACTCATTTATTTGTAGAGACCCACAGGGAGCGAAGGCTGCCAAGTTCCAAGGTCCTCCCCACAGACTGAGGTCCCGCTGCTCATTGGTGCCAGTGGACAGTGTGCTCACACATGGCTCCCATAGTCTTGACTCAGGGTGGAGGTGGGGATTGTTCCTCAGCTCCACCCACTTCATCCCTCTAGTCTGCCCACAGGTACATCGCCCAGGAGCTTGCACAAACCCCAAATCCTCAGACTCCACCAGGACCCACTGGAGCAGAAACTGCAGGGTTGGAGCCCAGCGGCTGTTGTCACGGGCTCTCTAGGCAACTTTGATGCATGCTGGAGTCTAAGAACCACTGGGCTAGATAATTACCCAGTTATTTCACGAATACAGAAATTGGTCCCCACAGCCCCAGCAGCCACTGCAGAGTAAGGAGAGAACAGAAGATACCGTGTGTGGGTTTTACAGAGGCAGGCGCTGCCAGTAGAGAAGCCTAAGCTTCCTCTAACAATACGTAATTGTCATCGCATAATGCTTGTTATTTGCCAGGAGTGATGGAGGCAAGGCGATCTCCGAGAAGCCAGGCTCAGCACCAGTATGGGTTCCTTGGGACAGGTACAGAATCTTGCCATTGTAGAGCCTGGTACCGACAGGGAGGAAGACACAGAAAAACACAGTCAGAGAGACAGAAGCAGCTACCCCATCCCTGCCCAGGCTCTGAGCTTCCTAATTGGCCAATGTCACAGTTACCACATCTGTAGCATAGAGCCTGCTCTCTGCCTCCTGCCTGCCGGTGTCATTTAGCAGGGCCAAGCTGCCGTTCCTTACACAGTTCATCCATCAATGGGGTAAAGGTATTTATCAGAGGAAGTCACACTTTAATACTCAAAGAGCTGAAACCCTCAGAGCCGGAGAGAGAGCTTACTTGCAGAGGACCTGAGCTCTGTTCCCAGGACTCATGTGGAGGCTCCCCAGCTGCCTGCAACTCCAGCTCCAGGGAATCCAATGCCCTGTTCTGATTTCCACTGCCACCTGTGTGTGTGTGGTGCACACATACTCACACAGGTGAACACAAATACATATTAAGATTAATGAATCTTTAGGGCACTGAAAGATCTGGGTGTTCATTTGTTTGTTTGAAAGAGCTGAAGCCCCTCTAGCACATACACAGGAACTGCCCCAAACAAGACCTTTTGAAAAGCCTGGCTTCTGCAGTTTTAGGTCAAGAACCCGGGTGCATTCCTTAGAAGTGGGGTGCGGGATGCTCCTCTCTGCTCAGGTCTGAGGAGCAGCTGAACCCCTGGGAAGGGAATCATTCAGGGTTCCCCTTGTGGTTTTCCCAGCCCCTGACCCCTTATCAAGGTGTGTGCTGCAGGCTCTGACAGTTTGACCAAGTATGATTCCACATGTAGACAGACTGCCCACTAATATCATGTTTTCAAAAAAGGGGGCGGGGGAATAAAAGAAATGTGCAGATCAAGACCCTGGCCTCCGCAGAGCTGACGACTCTTGGACTTGCTCCCACGCTGAGCACAGTCCTTTCCAATTATCTTTCAAATGAAAGCCTCATACTTAATCAATATTATGTTGGGCAGCGCCCACCACTGACTGTAATACATAAAAAACGCTGTCATCGTTTTGATCATTGATTTTTTTTTAAATGGTAGCTTTTGGGACCCACCAGCTTGTGAAATTAATACCGTCATTATTGAGCAATCTGAGGGTTTGGAATGACTGGTGTTTCTATTTCTGTAAGGATGGTCTCCTGGTAGCCCTGGGTCATGACAAGCACTCTCTGGTCTTTGAAACAGTCAGCTCAGAGCTGCTCATTCGCACCTTCCTGAGGGCTTGCAAGCTCACCAATGGGTTCCAGGGCCCCTTACTGAGAATGCACGGAGAGCTTGCCGGGACCTTTGTTCCAGTTACATTCAAATTCCCTTTGGGATTCAACTTCTGATGTTCGAGCCCAGGTCCTGGGTTCGAGTCTCAGAGTTCTGGGCTATCAGTTATTGAACTCATTGGGTGACTTATTTTTGCAGTGGGACCATTGGAGATTAAACATAGGACACAGCTAGGCTATTGGAGTGTTTACCCTCTGAGTCCCATCCCAGAACCCATGTAAAAAGCTGGGTGTGGTGGTGCGCACTGGTAAAACCTAGCATCAGAACCCATGTAAAAAGCTGGGTGTGGTGGTGCACGCCTTTAATCCCAGAGCTTGGGAGGCAGAGGCAGGAGGATCTCTGTGAGTTCTAGGCCAGCCTGGTCTGCAGAGTGAGTTCCAGGACAGCCAGAGCTGCACAGAAAAAACATGTCTGGAAAAACAGAAAACAAAACAAAACAAAAATGAAAATCATAATGGCAAGCCTCTGCGATCCTGCCTGCCAAGTTCTAGTCTGCTCTGAGCACCCAATAAACATCATCCATTAGTTGACAACACCACAAACTCAGGGCTATGCAGACACATAGGAGAAGATGACACCTTTGGGTCCTTCTGACGAATGCAGAGGGTCAGGTCAAGCCCATCACGGAGGCATCTTTCCTTGGCATGCAGGGAGGTGAACCAGGGGTATACTAAGGGTATACTGAACTGTAGGGTATGTAGTCAGAGCACACCCTGCCGGCAGAGCCTTAGGCCTCATAAATCTCTTTAACTCCAACCCAGACCCTGCTGCCTTTTGACTTCTACCAATAGGCACCCCTGAGCTTCTGAGTCATTGCTTCCATCCTCTCCAGTCTGTTTATGGACCGCCCCATTATTGATGCTCTGCAGCCTGGCAGGTGTGGGCTCTGGCAGGAGCCTGGCAGTTCAGGGGAAGGGTGTACAAGCCAGAAGGGTGATGCCCCTTGCCACAGCCTCGGTACCTCTTTCCATGCTGAATTTGGGTGTTTACTACCATCCAGGGGTGACTCTGCACTGTGGTGACTGTCAAACTAAGGTTCCTTCCACCAGACCCGGGGGAGGGGAGGGGGGTTCAGGCAGTGGTCCAGCAAGGCCTTTTCTTCCCTTTTCCCCCTTTGTCTTTGTATTCTTGTCATTGCTCGCTTGGTTTGGTTTTGAGACAGAGTCTCATGTAGCCCAGGCTGGCTTTGAACTCACCACCAGCCAGAGATGACTTTGAACTTCTCATCTTGCTTCTTTCACCCAAGCTCTGGGATTATACAGATGGATGCTCTGGGATTATAGTCCTATGCCATACAGATGGATTCCAGGACTTCCTGCTTTCTGGGCAAGCTTTCTGCCAACAGAGGCACATCTGCAGTCCCAGATCCTGCCTTTGTAAAAAGCCCTAGGGTGGCATCCATCCTGCTGCCGATGTCTGGAGCATGCTGGGTAGCCAGGGGCTAGAGGCAAGAGGAGGAGCCTCAGGAAGGCAGACCAGTGCAATCCTTGAGATCCCATTAAGCCCCAGATGCATCATGAGAAGAGATGGGTTCTGAGTGGCTCATCCTGACACCCTAGCTAGGCAGAGGCCTCACCTGCGCCTCCCCGCACCCTCCCTGCCCCCCCCCAGGTTTTCCTCAAGGCGGGTGTGGTTTCCAGGCTGGAGAGGCAACGAGAAAAGCTGGTGTCCCGGAGCATCGTTCTCCTCCAAGCGGCTTGCAGGGGCTTCCTGTCTCGCCAGGAATGTAAGAGGCTGAAGGTACCGTGCTGTCTCGACCAGCATTTTTGATCTTGTGGGTCTGGGGTGACCGTGTATGACTGGGTACCCCCCTCCATCTGAAGGATGCCCCAGAGGAAGTGTCTGTAGAAGAGCTCACCGTGTTGTGGGGCCACCGCCTGCTGGCCTGTGCTGTGGACGACCTGGAATAGACAGGAGGCTGTGGTCCTCCATTGCTTTGTCTTCCTGTCCTCTTTCGGGGGGGGGGGAGGTGGACCCCATACACCCACATTCTCCTTCTGCAGATCCGGAGGCTGGCCACACAGTGCATCCAGAAGAACCTAGCTGTGTTCCTGGAGGTCAAGGCCTGGCCGTGGTGGGGGCTTCTGGCGTCTCTCCGGCCCCTGCTGAGTCCCACCCTTAGCCTGGAGCAACTTCGAGCCAAGGAGGTGGGTTCGAGCCTCAGGGTGGTGACACTACCTTCATGCCTGTGGCCAGCACCCAGGGCCACTGTGGGCAGTGAGCAGCAGCTCAGCAGTTCTCCACACCTTTGGTTGGAGGCATCTGTCAATGGAGGCTGTGCCCTCCAAACATGGCTGTTCTCTGGGATGCTGATCAAATGCACCAATCACCCTTGGGCTACATGGGTCATTCTGACCTCAGTCATAGGATCTTTGCATCTCTCAGAGAAACCCTTGTCATCCCTCCATCCCCAACATACAGACACACATGCACACACACACATACTCACACACTCACACATACACACACATACAAATAAATATACACACACACAAATATACACACATATACACTCACTACATGCACATGCCCACTCACACACACATATGCACACTTACACACCACACATTTACACACATACATACACATTCACACACACATACACACCCCTTATACACACACGCACACTCATACACACCCCTCACATACACATACACACTCACATACATGCACACTCATATACACACATGCACACTCATACATACCCCACACATACACACATGCACACTCATACACACCTCTCACACACATACACACACATGCATGACACACATACACACTGCACACTCATACACACACATACACACCCCTCATGTGGACAGCTGCTTTGGACAGCTTCCGGTATGTGCTTTCTGATGTTTATTTTCTTACAAAAATGACCAAGTTATGCACAAGGCTCTTTTATTCTAGCACAAACACTAAATATGAGGTATTTACCCTCACACACATACACAATGCACCCTTCATCTAATAATTAACAAAGTTTACGCCAATGCCCCCAAATTGGAAAGAGCCTGAAATCAGACACTTTGATCCAGGCATTTTGGGTGAGGCATACCCCGTGAAGCATGTGCTATACTCTTATCAATCTACCCTGAATATTCCCAGGGGCATGTCAGTGAGTCCTTGCTCGTCCTTCTTCAGTGCAGTATAGTATTCCCTAATGCTCACAGCCTATATGTCATTCTGTCACCTGTGTTACTTCCAACAATGGCATCACAGGCTTGGAGAACTACCCCTGGGGGAAGAGTGACCCTTGAGAAGATGAAGTACTACATGCCCTCTGCCCAGCCCCACAATGCAGCCTAAGGTTGAGCATTGTCCCCGTCTGGACTTGTGCACTCAGTCCCTAGACTAGGCTGTGTGGACCAGGGCTCCCGAGAGCAAAGATGTTGACATTTGGAAACTGTGACGGAGAAGTCACATCATTTGGTTGACAGCACAGGTATGCTGACCGATAACCATGCCATTGCCAGCCACTATTTTTTAAAGTTTTACGTTTTAATTGAAAAATAATAGTTACGTGGATTTACGGGGTGGGATGTAGGGTCTTGATGCCGTGACGTGTATGTGGAGCGAGGAATCCGGCTAGCATGACATGGTGACTTCAAACAGTTCCAGCAAACACAGACTGCGTGGGCATCCTTGTAGCCCTTGAAGAGCTCGCTAAGAGCTGCCTGTCCCTGAAGTCTTGCCCCCGGGACTTCTCCTAACGGGAGTGGACCGTAAGGCCCCTCCCATGCAGCTTCCACATGTGTGTCTGTCTTGCAGGAGGAGCTAACATTGCTGAGCCAGAAGCTGCAGAAGTCGGAGAAGTCGAGAAGCGAGCTCAGACAGAGCACTGACCTACTGGAGGGCAAGGTATGTCATTCGCTGCCCGCCCAGACTCACTGAGCATCTGCTGATGGCAGGGGGCTTTGCGCTACAGACCACAATGCTCCAGCAGTTATGGTACTCATTTTAAGGTTATGGAGGAGGGAATTGAGGCCCTGGCACACCAGCATCTTCCTGACCCCACACAACCAGCCAAGGCTATTTTGTCCCAAAGAGAAAAGCTCCCTACACAAACCCTGAAATGAGAAAAGCAGCGTTGGGGAGAAGGACGTCTTAACACGCCGAATTGAGGGGAGGCAGGCTGTTGATTAGACACAATAAACACCGATAAATATGTGGAGTCAAAGTTGTCATACATGTCATCACATGTTATAGGTAGAGTCCAGAACATTGAGAAACCTTGCTTCAGTCTGCCAGAAGACAAACCATTCTCTGGGGGATAGTAAACACTTATCAAAATATGGACAAATGGTTCCCGGGGTGAGCCGGATGCTTCCTTTTTGCCTTTCCTCAAATTACTGATAATTTGTTTAAAAGCCGTTACAGGAAGCGTACAGTACATGCGAATGAGAAACCCAGCCTTACAGTAAGGTCCCCTTTCCTGGGGCATGGGACCTGCTGCCCGTCATTAACATTTACTGCTAGATATTTTCTCTGTTGAATTTTCCTTCTCTGAGACAGGGTATCACTCAGCCTTGGCTGGCTGGTGTAGCCGAGGATGATGATAGGCTTTTTTTTTTTTTTTTTTTCTTTCTTAAAATGTACTTTTATTTTTAAATTATCACTATTAGTGTGGGTTTGTGCATGTGAATGCAGGGCCTAAGGAGGCCAGAAGAGGGCACTAGATTCCCTGGAATGGGAGTTACAGGCAGCTGTGACTCTCCAGACATGGATGCTGGGGACCAAAATCAGATCTTCTGGAAGAGCAGCAAGTCCCTTTAATCACTGAGTCATCTCTCCAGCCCCTAAACACACATATTCTGAAAATGCAATTGCTCACAATCCCACACATGCATAGGGACTATTTTAATCATACTCCCTGCTCACCCTCTCCCACTCCTCTGAGCTCCTTCCCATCAAGTCCTCTCCTACTACCACATTTAATTAGCATCGTGTGTGCCTGTGTGTGTGCACATGCCTGTGTATGTGTGTGTGGGGTACACAGGTAGCTTACCAGTGGCTATACCACTAAAGACAATGACTCTTCCTCTGGTCAATAGTGCCTCGGCTGGAGTATGCTTGAGTCCCTACCCCTCCCTTCTGGAGCATTGATTGGATTGATCTTGTACAGGTTACACAGCTTCTGTGAGCTCATGGGTGCTACCAGAAGGCGGCATTTCATAGCACAAGCACATGTGTACACACTTACATATGCACACACACAGATGCATGCACACACATGCATAACACACACATATGCATGCAGTGCATGCACACACATGTACAGGTATGCATGTACACACATGTACACATGCACACATGTATAATGCATGTACACACACCACACACGCACACCTGGCTCCTACATTCTTTCTCCCCCATCTTCCATGTTGCTCTGCCATCAGGGATAGTCCTATTTCAAAGATCTGTATTCTCAAGAGTGCAAATAGACTCATGAGAAGAGGCCCAAGCTAAGTAGCAATCATGAAATGCAAATCAATGCCTTGCTAAGAGCCACTTCAGGGTTCAGACAGGCAGAATGGAGAAGGGCTGCAGGGGAGGGTTGGCAAGGACGTGTGTCGCTGCCTCCACATCTCTGGCATGCAAATTGGTGTTACCGTGGGCGAGTAAGCTGGTGTCACAGAGATAAGTGGCCAGTGCTCTGCAGCTCGCCATACCACTGTGGGCTTCTGTGCTAAATGCTAGCCCCCACATATGCGATGAGACAAGGAGAGGTACCTCCCTTCTTCCATCACATGGGTTCTAGGGTTTGAGCTCAGACCAGATGAGCTATCTGGCTGGCCCTGTGGAAGCATTTTCATAGTACCCCATGCTGGACTGAAGATCAGAGGAGGCTTTCAGTTCCATAGCGTAGTTAACCATGAAGTCATAGTAGTGCATGGTCCAGGAAGTCTCAGAGGATGAAGGGCGCTGCCCCTTCCTCTCCTGATCCTTCTCTCTGGTCCTCCCCAGCGGTGGGCTTCCATCAGCATTTACAGTATCAGGCATATTCCTGGGGAGCAGACCTCAGATATAATCAGAAAGCCACTGGTCACCCGTGACTTTCCTGCCACTGTGGCTCCTGTGGGCATTTCTTGCCTGGCAGGTCAACATTGTAGCTTGCAGAATTCAATGCTGGTTGGCAACCTCCCCTTCAACCCCAGGGCCCTGAGTAGCACCTCCCGGCACTGTGATAGCAACATCTTGTGCCCATTGCCAGTGCCGCTCTCTCATCTCATAACCCAAGAAGTACATCTTGTCAGCGAGGTTTGGAGGCTGAAGAAAGGTGCTGATCTTCCTGCTGGAAAATAACGATTATTGGTTTGCATGGGCGTCCGCCCGAGGAGCCAGCAAGGCACGTGCTGCTGTTCTCCCGACCCCATTTCTGGAAGGTTTGACCCAGGAGGCACCTGCCTTCACTAGCTCTTTGACCAGTTCTGAGATGATCCTGTGGCACACTAGTGGGTCTTACTGTGGAATCTGGGGCAGGTCCCCATAATAGATCACACACAACCAGACCCCAGACTTAGTGATGCTGAGTACAGGTGGCCCCAGAGCTCCCCCCCCTTTTTTTTTTTAAAAAAAAAGAAAGTTATCAGATATTGCAGGAATTGCATCTCTGTAGGAACACAAAGGGTCACAAGGCCATGGGTCAGGGAGTGTGCTGAGCGTTCTGTGTGGTCCTGTGGCCCTAACATTTGGGGGACTAGATGACCCTGATCACTATGCATCACAAACATACCCCTGCTGCCCTCCCTTGCCTCTGCACCCGCTTGTTTGCCTGGGGGGGGGGTCAGCAGCTTGAATCATGACCTGGCTTTTTGGACAGTTCTGCAGAGGGGTCTGACTGCCCATCTTCAGTGAAACCGAGGGGGTGGGGGCCAGGAAGAGGCTGCCCCTGGAGAGGGGCTCTTGTGTTCACAGGGTCACAGCCCCTTTCATCTAGTGGGGCATTGCTGTGAGGGGCAGGAGCTCCTGGAGATGCATCACGGGTGGAGAATTTTCTTCCTAAAGCTCTGGGGTTTTCTAAGATCTCATTCATGGCTAAACATGGAGTGTGTATTGGTAGGGAGCAGTGTACACACGGAGGTGACTGGCCAGCCTTGGTGCACATTCAGGGGGAAGGGCTTTGGGTGCTCACTCAACACTTCACCAGAGAGGAAGCAGGCCCTCTGTAACCCACAGCCTCAGTCTGAGGCCATAAACTTGTTTTTTTTCTTCCGTATAGGATGCGGGCTAACTTCTCACGTGATTATCATGGCTGCACCCACGTGCCAGTCCTATATCAAGTGTCCCTGTTGATGGGGAAGGGTGTGGCATGCCAATACACAGCACATACACATAGGCCAGAGCAGAGTAATTACACACTCAACACTGTTGACACTGATGGTGTTGGGGACATTTGAGTTCTGCCCGTTCACTGCGCTAAAACATACAATTAAGAGCCAGGAAGATGGTTCAGTGGGAAAAGCTATTGCTACCAAGCATGCGGCCTGAGTTTGAGTCCCTGAACCTATGTGAGAGCTGGATGCATAACACAGGATCTGTAATCCCAGCACTCCCACTGGGGGATGACGGGCACTGGCATTCACAGCAAAAACCAACGGAGAGAAAACAGCAGAGAGATCTAAGGTTGTCCTCTGTTGCCACACGGGTGCCTGCACACACACACACACACACACACACACGGGGGGGGGGGACGACAGAGCAGAGACAGAGAGATTTATATATGTTAATATGTGTGTGTATATATATGTATATATATATATACATATATATAGAGAGAGAGATGAGAGAGATTAGTACACACATGCAAACACACACAATTGCTTGCTGTTAATCACTTGCCCTCTGTAGAACACTGACCACATCCCTCTGTGCCTGACCCTGTATCTGAGAAAACCCTCCTCTCTCTATTCACCTCCCCCAGGCTCTTCCCAGGTTTGGGAATCTTTGAAAGTCGTAGCTGAAGACGGGGATAGGCTAAGGCATGTGTCCCAAATAGTTACTTGTCTCTGGTTACCCCCATGTGTCCTCATATAAAGCCTGACACACAGTAGGTGTGCGCATAATGCCTGAAGGATCCACAGATAATGATAGCCACAACCCCAGCTGTGTTCAGGTTTTAGTATCTGTCCTGGGCTGCATGCTGTGCCGGATGCTTTTTCCTCAATACTGGGATTGATCTGGGACTGGCACATGCTCTGTGAACTCTCCACCACTGAGCCTCCCCACCCTCTTTTGCAGACAGTGTCTTCTGTTTCACTCAGGTTGGTCTTGAACACATGGTTCTCCTGCCTCAGTCTCTGGGTTACCAGGGTAACCAGCAGGTGCCACCAGGCTGGACCAGTTCCTTTCTCTTAGACTCTATAAAAAAGCAGGTAGCCATTCCTGTTCCCATCTGTCCAGCTTATCCTCAGGGGCCATTGTCCCTAAGCAGAAAGGACATTTCTGCTGATTCCAGCACACGGTGGATCCTGGGAAGGCTGTTAAAGCAATTTCCTGACATCTGTAAAAACTCCACAATGTTTGCAAGCCAGACCACCCATCTTTAAATTGGTTTTCATAGTTCTGAGTGTGGGGTTTCCTCCTCCCCTCCATAGACAGGGCCTCTGTCCATGCATCGAGGGAAGAAGGATGGAAGAAGAGGGGGTGGAGGGAGGGAGGGGGGGAAGGAGAAAGATGGAAAGGAGGGGAGGGGCGAGGAATGGGAAGGTTTGCGTCAATTTGATCACGGCAGAGCATCCCGTAGTCTCTTGCAGCTGGAAGAACTGACTGTCCTTTGGGCTCCAGACTCTGGGTTCCGTGAGGCTAGAAATTAATGCATTAAATTAATTTTGTGCTCCCCATGCTCCAGCTGATTAGCACAAATTAAATTTCACACTAATTGTCTAAGCGAACCATCATGGTGCCCCTGCTTAGGATCAAGGCCGATTCCCATGGTGGGAGGTGGTTATCAGTGTGGCCCTGGGTGTCCCTGGATTGCACAGGTCACTGTCACAGTCCCATGGAGCATTTGCAAGGCCACAAGCAAATCTAACTTGCCCAAAGCAAAGAGAGGGCAGGGATAGGGGGAGGGGCCACTGTGGCCACTGTGATTCTAGCCTGTATTCCTGAGGTCAGCTTCCTGGCTGTGTGCTGGGGACTTTGGTGGGGAATTTACGCTTTAACAAACTCTGAAGTGTGCAAGGCTTCTCTGGCGCACTTTAAAAAAAGAATTATCTGTTTTATGCATATGGTGCTCTACCTGCATGTACACCTTTATCCCAAGAGAAGGCATCAGATCCCACCATAGATGGTTGTGAGCCACCATGTGGTTGCTGGGAATTGAACTCGTGACCTCTGGAAGAGCAGCCATTGCTCTTAACTGCTGAGCCATCTCTCCAGCCCCTTTGGTGCACCATTAAAACCCGCCAGATTGAGGAAGAGCAGAAGGGCCCCTCTTAGAGGCCACCCACCCAGAGCCCCTGGGAGCCCTAATTCTGTAGCCATTATGTTAATTGCAGAGATAGAAGTGAGTTCAAACCTCAGCTCTGCTGCTTGTTGGGGTTCTTCCCCATCTCTGGCTTTCCTGCTCTCCTTTCTCCTGAATTTTTGAGTCACGGCAGGGCAAGGACAGGCTGGAGGGGAGAAGAGGGTGCATAGAATGTACAATGGCCTCAATTTCTGTAGTGCAACTGTTTTCTTGACAACCCAGCTCCCAGATTTAGGCTACCCATCATTCCACGATCCAGCGTGGTGACCGTTCTATGAAGTGTTACGGTAATGGAACAAAGAAACCATAAATCACTGCTCAAGTACGTTGGTGGAAATGTCCATTGTAGCTTACAGAAAATGAGGAACTTCTACCATAGGCCACAGACGCTGGAACTATCTTAGCCTGTTGACTAGGAAGCTAGGAGTGCTAAGTTAATATACTACAAAAGGTTTCATCCGCTGGCCACAGAATGTTAGGTTAGACAAAGAGCGAGGAACGGCTATTCAACGGGCTGAAGATAGCCCAAGACACACTATGATTAGACTCTGGAATCGCAACACCCCAACCACCCCAATGACTGAGGTTGGAAGCAGCCAATGGAATCACACCACCCCAGCCTCCCCAGTGACTGAGGTTGGAAGCAGCCAATCAGCCTTGCAGAGTCCTGTGGGAGGCGGGGCTCTTCCTAGGAACACTTCTTTCTTGCCGGTGTTTTGTTTTCTGATTCCAAAAACCTTAAAAATAGACCCACAGTACACATGTGCATCTCAGGGCAACTGGGGTCCTTGTGAATGCGTCTCCGCGAATGAGTGGGCACCAACGACCTTTATGGACGTCCCGGGGACGCCCCTGGATGGCCCAGGCCCATGAACATGTGGGCGGCACTAACTGGGCTTAGTGGGTTAGAGAGAAACAAAGTTGGGATGGAGATGTATTGAGAGATGGACGGATGTTACCATGTTTCGTTACATATACGAGGCAATGTGTCCATGCGACCGGGACAGAAGACTCCGCCTCTGTTGGTACGTGTGCTACTCCCATGATCAAGGCCCTGGCTGGAAGACTGACTGAGGAAGCCAACACGTACTGCTTCCTTCTCATTCTCTGACTTTTGACCTTATTTATAATTAAAAGTACACAGCGAAGCCCTAGGCTGCATCCCCAGCATGGCACAGACATGGACGGCGCCTATAACCCCAAAAGGATCAGGAGTTCAAGGCCATCCTTAGCTACATAGAGTTAAAGGGTGGCCCGGGCTGTGTGAGACCATGTGTGTACACACGTGTGCATGAACACACATGCATGCATGCGAGCACACACACGCACAAACACGAACAAACACGCACACACCCTTACTTTGCAGTCCCATGCTTTCTGGCTCTGGTGTCTTTCAGAACAGCCAAGAAGAAAGCAGCGTGGACCTAAAGGCTAGGCCTCCACTTCATTCTCTCTTTGATGGTGGTGTGTGATGGTGGTGTGTGTCTTAGCTGTCAGCTCAGGAGAAGGGGGGGGTGTATCTTTATCAACTCCTTCAAAAACACCCAGCTCACATGTCCTGTTAATCCCCTGCCCCCTTCTAACAGGTCTATGCAATCACTAACAACAGCTTACCGGTCAGGTGCACCTATGGGAGCCCGGCTGGGAAGGCAGAGCGCGGGTACCGCAGCCCACAGAAGGTCTCAGCCCGAGTGCTCCCCATGGAGCATCCACCGTGGCTGTGCCTTACTTGGGGACAGTGATGCCCAGTCCCACAGGATGGTTCAGGTTTTAATCCCTGCAGCATCTGTCCTTAGTTGAGCACCTACTATGTGCCAGGCACTCATTCCCTTATTCCCTACAACAGTTATCTTAGCTCTCTCCCTCCCTTTAGACGTGGAGAAAACCGATGATCAGAGAAGCTGAAGTACGCCGGTGGAGCGTTCTCCCACGCCAGGGGCAGTTACATCCTGGGGTGGGAGCTTTTAGCCTCTTGTTTATGCAGCAAGATTGCCCCTCCTCTCCCCAGTGGTGGTTTGTCCTCAGATAGTCCTGTGTTGCGTGAGAGCTGCGTGCGGTGTGCTGTGTGCTGGGTGTGCTGTATGCGCTGTGCGGAGTGTAGCAGGACGGAGACCCAGCAGGCTCCTGGTTTTTCTTTCTCAGATCACAGACTTGACTTTGGAGCTTGCTGATGAACGCTTCAAAGGTGACGTGGTCTGCCAGGCACTGGAGAGTGAGCGGGCAGAGCGGCTTCAGGCACTCCGGGAGGTTCAGGAGCTCAAGGTGAGTGGCTGGAAGGGGTACGTCCCGGTTACTAGGAGTTAATGCTTACTGGGACCTGTCAGTCCACGTGAGACACACACAGGCTGACTTCTGTGTCCTGGCTCCTGGGGACAGTTGGGTCTTCCTAAGGCAAAGGCCTGGGAGGTGCTGTGGGTGGCAACCTCAGCCATGGAGGCATGATGCCTGTAACACGCGATCCACACAACCTTGGAAGACCCTTGGGTGGAAAAAAGCACAGGAAATACCATTCTTGTCTCGAGAGTGAATGTTAACAGGTGACCAAACCCTGGCTTTGGATGATCACGTGTGAAATGGTCTGCATGGAGTCCAACATTGCTATTACTTTAATCTAATATCACTACAACAAAATATCTCAACGTGGGTTTCTTTGTAAGGCAAACTAACTCATGGATCTGTAGGCTGCTTGCCTTGGGCTGGACCATTGGCTCAGCCTTTGGTAAATGCCTAAGAGCAGCTGGCATCGTGGCAGGAGGGTAACATCACTGAACCAAACAGAAGGCTCGAGGCAGGGAGGCCCTTGGCTTCCTCCTTTTATAATACCCTCGGGAGGAACTAAAGTGAGGGTCTCACGAAAACCTGTGATTCCTTCCAGGGCCCCAGTGACTTGAAGGCTTCCCCTGGATCTGACCTTCCACAGTGCCATGTGTAGAACTAGTCACTCAATGCATGAACCTAGGGCCCAGAGTACAGACTCTATCATTCCCAGCCTTCACCGAGCCTTTCTTCCAGGCTAAGTACCAGCAAGTGCAAGAGGCATTGGGGGAAGTACAGAAGCAGCTAGAAGAGGCACAGCAGAAGACCCAGCTGGCCAACCTCGAAGAGAAGCACACGGGAGGAGGTGAGCAGCCGGGGACCTGCGGGGTTGGATGCTGGCAGATAGGCTCCATCCATCCAAGACATGCCTGAATGAGGCTTCTCAGATGTGTTTCCTTTGCAATGATCAGGAGGCTGATGATGTGGAGATACACTTAGCTCACGGGCAAGTCCAATGCCACATGAAGCAGGTGCTCAGCTCCGGGGGTGCAGTCTGGAAAGCCAGGCCACAGATAATTTGTGTATCATTGTGAAAGTCACACATACCCTTTACACGAGACCTCGAACGTGCAGGGAAGTCGAAACAGGCAATAAAACACGCTCACCCACCACTGCTTTCCTGCCTGCCTCTGTGCATCATAATAAAAGCATGGCTTTCTTCATACCCGCCTGAACACTTACAGTCATTTATAATACACCCCCAGCGCCAGGCTGGACACTGGGGGCTACAGAAGGATTTTAGGTGGGTTTTACTCTCGGATGGCTAGCCACAAATGTGGAGATAGATTGCAGAAAGGCGGGAAATGGGTGAATGGATAATTCAGGGCACCATTGTACAAACCTATTGACTCGTTGACTCGCTCGTTGACCTATCCATTTACCCACCTACTCATCAATCCATTGTGTATGCACCCACTTATCCACCAGCCCTAACATCCACCATTATGCCTACTCATCAACCATATATCCATTACCCTTCCATCTTACCATCCCCCTCTTTTCTCTTCCTCTACCATCTATCCATCCATTATCTATCTATATCTATCATGCATCTATCTATATCCATCCATCATCCATCCACTCATCTATTTGTCATCCATCCATCCATCCATCCATCCATCCATCCATCCATCTAATGTTCAACATCATAGCATGTCCTAGGATAATTTTTATGGACATGAGTCCTTCTCTGAATTCTCACAAATTTTTCCAGGAGAAAAACTAGTTTGTAGCTCTCTCTGAATATGTCTCTCCCTCCCATTATATTATGCTAGAAGCTGAGTACAAATGACTTGTGATTAGTGCAATTATCTCCTGTACTGGTAAAAAGCAGTGCATGATGGATTGATAGATGGATGTGTGAACTGATGGATGGATGGGTAGCTAAGTGGATGCGTCAGTGGACAGATGAGTGATAAATGGCAAGATGGGCTAATGGATGAATGGATGGACAGGTGGATGGGTAATGAATAGATGTAGATGGATGGGAAGGTACACAGAAGATAAGGAAGTGGACTAACTGCTTCTTAAGGATATTTCCCCAGCTTTGCTAACTTAAGGAACAGTATTCTCTTGTTTGGTTCCCAAAAGACACCATAACCCCCAATTCAACCAAACAGTTTCAACTCAAACAACACATGCTTACTCAACAAAACAAACAAACAAACCAAATCAAGGGATTTATTATTCACAACATCTCCCAGAGCACCTTGTGGTCAAGTTTATTGAATGTTTACCCATTCATGTGTCTAGTAATGATAACAGTCTCCTACCTAGCCTGCAGCCAGGAGCAAGGCTATTCTTGCCCCACGATTCTGCTGGTCTGTTGGCATCTGGAAAGTGTACCTTCCCTCTGTCTGAAAACCTTCAAGCAGAGAGCTCCCTGCCTTACAGATTAGGAGAAAAACTTTGCATTCCGCAAGGTGCCCAGCCTTTCAGAAGTGAGGTCAAAACTCTAGAAAGCTGGTTGTGGTCAGGACAGGCTGCCTGCAGGGAACTCCGGCCTTCTCTTTAACTGGACTTCAGTTCCTACCGTGAGGCTGAGGCTGGGGGGGGGGCTGTGAGTATTGTGTAAGCACAGGGCTAAGGAGTGAGGGGGAGCCCTCATCTGCCACCTCACTCACCAGCCTTTGACCCTGTCACACAGGGGACGAGTGGCAGATGCGTTTGGACTGCGCTCAGATGGAGAACGACTTCCTGCGCAAGCGTCTTCAGCAGTGTGAGGAGAGACTGGACTCAGAGATGAAGGCCCGCACAGAGGTGGAGCAGAAGGTGAGGGAGGGCAGAGGGGCAGGACCCTCCCCCAGGTCCCTGGAGCCACCCCCATCCCTCGAGAGAGCTCACTGTGTAGTCTGGTCCTGGGGACGGAGGGGGTGGGACCTCTACAGTCGGAATAAATGCTGTCGGGTTGAGATGCAGGGATTGTGTTCTGAGGGAAGGGTCCCCACCTGCCTTGAATCTAGATCCATGTCAGAGGTCTGGCTCCAGTGGAAATCACTGGCACCTGGGCCTAAGGTTCTAGTCCGTGAAGTCAGATACAGCACGTCCTTGGAATTGTCCAACCGTCTTAATCGGTGCTGTATTGCCGTGAAGAGACGCCATGACCAAGGCAATTCTTACGGCAGAAATCATATAACTGGCTTACGGTTTCAGAGCCCATTGTGGTCATGATGGTGGGGAGCTTGATGCCGGAGCACTAGCTGAGAGAGCCATCATGATCCACAGGTGGTGCTGCAGGGGGAGAGAGACTGGGCCTGGCTTGGGCTTCCCAAACCTCCCAGCCCACCCCAGTGACCCTTCCTCCAGCAAGGCCACACCTCCTAACAGGGCCACTGCCTCTGAGGCCGTGGGGGCCTTTTCCATTCAAGCCACCACAGAGGGATTCCCTGTCAGAAATACACTTGAAAGAGAGGCCTGGGTTAGAACTCTTGGACAGTTGTTTCCTCCCTCGTCCATAGCTTCAGACATCCCTACCAGAGGCCAGGCTGGGGTTTCCCATTCCCCTTCTTCTCTCTGGGTGCCTATCTTTGAGGGTCCGAGCCTGAGGTTCACATCCTGGGTCTGTCTGTCTGTCCACACATCTGTCCCTCCTTGCAGAGATGCCGGGATCTGGTGATTGCTTTCACCTTTGACAAGGCTGCCATGATGGTGTTGTCTTCCTCTACCGCCCTGCCTTTGTGTGGACCTCCTGGAATCCCCCACTCTTCCCCTCCCCCTTTATTTCTTATTGCTGGAGGCTGAATACAGCCTTGCCCTGTGTGTGCAGGACAAGCACTCGGCCATGAAGCTATTCAGCCTCCCTTCCCACCGTGTCCCAGACAGTCTCTTGCTGACTTATCCAGGGTGGCCCTGAGCTTGTGATCTTCCTGGCCTGCATCACCAGGTTCGACTTCATTTCTCCCCAAGAGCAAAGCTCACGGTTGCCCATATCATGGGGTCTTCTCTCCTCCTGTCTGGACGTTTACTGTGGCTGCCTGGGCTCTTGACTTGCTGCTTGCTCTCCAGCCAGCACTCTACCCATGGAGTGAAGGCGAGAGGCCCAGACTCCCACGGTGCACCCCATTGGCCAATTTCCATGGCAGGAACACTCCCATGTCCAGTTTCAATTTACCATGCTGAGCCAGGCGTGGTAGCTTGTGCCGGCTACCCTCACACTTGACGTAGAAATGGGAGGATCAGGCATTTGAGGCCAGCTCTGGCTTCTTCGCAAGTTCAAGGCAAGCCCGACCCACATGAAGCTCTGTCTCAAAGGATAAAATAGCCACTTTCAATTTGTCCGGAGGATGAGTTTGGAAAATCCGAGTGTCGGGAGTCCATCCTGGCGCTGCTCTGGTTTCCTCTCCCCCAAATGCTCAACTCTTCCTCAGCCCAGGCCCTTTGCACCTGCTAAGGCAGAGGTTCAGAGGACAGCTCTCTTCTCCTGTCTACATGTCCTCACTCTAGCCTGAGACCTCAAATGCCAGTCTCTCCAAAGCCCTGGCTAGCCCCATCTAAGGCGGGAATCCCTTGGCCATTCTCCTTGAGTCCCTCATTCTCCCTGCAGTGTAGAGGAGTCTGTATCTCTTGGTCTCTCCCATTCGCTGTAAGAGCCACAGGGTGAAGGCCTCTATTGGCTGAACCTGTTACTATATTTTCAATGAGGGAAACTGTGATATCCTTTGGGTGGGGCTGAGGAAAGATCACTGTGGAAGTATGGGGAGCCCCTCCCCTGCCCCACCCTGGCCCCGCCCCCGCCCCCGCCCCCAGGGTGTTGCTGGCAGAGCTTTTTTTTAACAGTCACTTCCAAGACAGGCACAGCACTGTGACTCTTAAGAGATGCCCTGGGCATCCACACACATGGTGATAAAGAGGGAGACAGCCGGGGTCTGCAGCAACGTTTTACAAAGTCGGGTCACTTTCTCTAAAGAAGGGGGAATGTTCACACTACATTAAAAAGTCATAAAACCTGCAACCTTCTCTGAGCAGCGGAACATAAGAAAACATCCCATTTGCCTTCAAATACTGAATTTAGAATTACAGGCCTCATTAACTCGAGGTTTTGCTTATTTAAAGCAGCCTTTTAATGAGGCCACTTCTTCAAAGAGTGTGTGCTGAGCCCCACTCTTCCCCAGCACTAAACTAGGACACTGCGGAGAGGGGTGGGGGGAGGGATGGGGACGATGCAGGAGGCTTCTCGCTCCTGTTTGTTCACAGTCCTGAGTGAGCTGTGAGCTTCTGCCCACACCAGGGACCACTGGGTGCCTGCCCTCATGGGGCCCGCCTCTGGGTGCCTGCTGGAATCGGCCAGGAGTGCCCTCTTGGTGACCCTGCAACTAATCCTCAGCGGTCTCTCCAGATGATAGACGGATCCATCCATCCCCCGCTGGTCCAAGGGTTGAGTTGAGGCAGAGCAGGGAAAGCTGAATTCCGGGTATGGGGCAGGAGGCTGGCTGAGGAAAGCTGAAAGATCATCAAGGGGCTGATGGGCTGGGCTCGCCCTGTGGGGCTTGGGGGAGCAGCTTCCTGGGGCTGACAGGAACTCGGCTGAGGTCTTCTCTCTCCCAGCATCCGTTTCCTTACATGGTGCTGGCCTTGGAGATGGAGGTGCCCATGGGCCTCTGAACCCCTTCTTTGCACAGCTCGGGGAGCTGCAGAGCGCTTATGAAGAGGCCAAGAAGACGGCTCACCAGCTGAAGAGGAAGTGCCACCACCTCACCTGGGACCTGGAGGACACCCGGGTGCTGCTGGAAAACCAGCAGAGCAGGAACCATGATCTGGAGAAGAGACAGAAGAAGTGAGTCATGTCCCACCAGGGTGGGCCGCTCGGTGAGGGGGTACACCAGAGGAGGCCTCTGGGTTATCTTCCAAAGCCACCCCACTTCTGTCGGGCATCCTTGAGCACAGAGTGCAGACAACCCCCATTCCCACTCCCATGCAGAATTCCTGTCAGGTCCTCAAGACTCCAACCAGGCACTGCTGTTACCCAGCCTGCCTTGTTCCCAGTGGCTTTGTGACCTCCGGGAAATTACTTACCCTCTCTGGGCTCCAGCATTCTCTTCTCATCAAAAGGGTTTGTTGTAGCTGGTGTGATGGGCAGAAGTCTGTGCCTCTCAGGAGACCACACCAATCCATGCTTGGCTGTTTTCTCTTTCTAGCCGTGGGAGTTAGAGCTGGATATTATTTGCCTCTGAGTTGAGTGGCAGATGCCTATCGGTAGATAGATGTGAGGTCTCTTGCTTGTGCTGAGAACTGTATGGCATGCTCAGTGTGTCTAAGTGAAGTGAGCTCTGCAAACCATTCCCAGTGATGAGGGGGGGGAGGAGTCAGGAAAAGTAAATGAACACCCCCTCCATGGGGGCTCCCATGCTATTGAGGACCTGTGGAGCAGTTCCACTGGGACCTGGACTTTACATATAAACATATTATAACAGCTTCGTAGGTGTGCCTGGGTACCACCCACCCTTGCTTCCCTGTGCGGATGCTGACATGGCTAGGCAATAGACAGAAATGCACCTGGTACCGAGACCCACATCCTCCAGCTGCTGTGGCTCTCCATCTCTGAGCTTGGCTGTGTACAATCTGGGACTCTCTCCTGGTGAGGCTAAAGGGATTCAGGAGGGCCTGCAGCCACAGTAGCGTTCCTAAGCTGTGAGTGAATACAATGTTGCTACTCATGACAAAATATTGACAAGTGTTCCAGATGAGCTGGCCTTGGATTTCCTGGGCAGCGTCATTTCCAAGAGGCTGTAAGCAGGGTCACTCTCTATAGATGGTATGGTGGGTTCTGAATTTTCTGCTTGTTCTCTGTCTCTCTCTCTCTTCCCCCTCCCCCTAACTCTTCTCTCCCCTCCCCCTCTTTCCTCTTGATCCTTTTAAGACATGGTTTGTCTGTCTAGCCCTAGCCAACCTGGACATTGCTCCATAGACCACGCTGGCCTTGGAGGCAGAGATCTGCCTGCCTCTGCCTCCCAAGTGCTGGGACTAAATTGTGAGCGGTCACACCCAGCTCCTCGCTTGTCTCTTGCTTTCATTTATGTGGAGCTTCCTGGGGTGGCGTCTTCATCCAGAGATGACCTTCACGTCCCCCAAAGGAAGGCTGGCTCTTCTCATTGGTCCTTTGGTCTCTCTCCCATGCCCGCCTGGGCACATGGGCGAGTTCTCACTCCTGCACAGGGAAAATGGCCACACTTCATGCCAGCCACTTGCTACATGACCTTGTCCAAAGAGAAGCACCTAAGCTATGGGATTACTGGTTTCTTAGAGGCATCTTAGACCACCACAGGCCACTGGAGAATGGCCTGACACGCTGAAGCTTTAAGCTGGGCAGTAAAAACACTGATGCCTCCCAGGTTTCTCCTAGTCACTGGCTTCTCTGTCCTCTTCTGGGATTCCTGCTCCTGCTAAGGATACCATCTCTCTGACAGGGAGGCAGTGGCTTGGGGGTACTTGGCTTATGGATTCCCTTGCCCTGGGGGCTTGCATGATGAGCCCTAAAAAGGAAGTCATCCCTCACCTTTTCCTTTCTGTTTCTCTGTCTTCCTCTCCACAATCATCACTGGCTTAGAGGCCAGTTTTGATGTTTGATTGCTGATAACACACGTGGAGCTTCCAGGTGGATGAACAGTTCACAGAGAGCCCTCGGGATAGATGAAGTCTCCTTTCAATGGACATTTTGACTGAATACTTCTAGTGATAGAATGGCGTAGAAGCCGGGGCATTCCTGTGTGTCTCTCCAGGGTCATCTCAATTGCAGGTTCAGCTGCCTCCATCATCCACGGCTCCACACAGCTAGGATTCTCCATCTCCATCTTGGCTTCTGTATTCAAGTAGTCCCGAATGGTTTCCTCTGGTGTTGGATCCTTGTTGCCATAGATACCTCATGCATGGGTCACAAAGCTTCATTCCAAGAGCTGATGGAGCTCTTGGAGGAGTGAATGGTGTGTCAGCCTACTGACCCTGCACCTTCAGAGATTGGGGCCTGGGCAGGCTCGTGCTCTGTCTGGAGTGCAGTGTATGTGTGTGTGTGTGTGTGTGCGCGTGCGTGCGCAAACGTGCGCTCCACAAGTTAGGGTCTATAGGAGCCTTTCTTTGGCATCAGGTGTTGTGCTAAGATAAGAATTCCTCCGGAACATTGGTCCCTTTCTGGCCCCTGCTGTTTTACCCCACCTGCCCCAGGGCATGGACAGGTACATTGGCTATGAGGCGAGGGAAGCTAGGCTCAAGCTCACTTCTGCCACTGTGGGATTCGGGGCGGGACTGCCACATCTCTTTGAACATCTGTTCCTTCTTTCACACATGCACCTCACTCGGCCGCTCCTTATCCCTCTGGAGCTCCCCCTCTCCCTTTTGCCATGTTGTCTTAAAGTCTACAGAGACCCCGGCCCAAGGCCCAGGACATTGGAACTGCCTGATTGATCCTCACCACCCTCTAGATTCAGGGGCAGCCCACAGCACCTCTGAAATGATGTCACCAACAGCCAATCAGAAAGCTTCTGGGCTATTCCAGCAGGAGGGCTTTCTAAAGAGAGCTCTGATTGGCTTTCTTGGGAGCCTGGGGCTATGGATGACATCTGGTGTGATGATCTTGTACAGGGGAGTCCTTCTTGTCACTCATCTCTATGATCCAGGATTGCTGGAGCAGCGGGGGGCTTCCTGTGTGTGGCTCAGTCACCCCTCACTGTGGCCTGGCAAAGCTCTCTAGAGGGATGCTCACCGCTGATTAGGCAGAAATCCAGGACAAAGGAGCAGAGAGTGAAGGGCCAGCAAGGCAGCCTCACGGTGGCCACTGTTGTGGAGGGGCAGGAGGTCCTTCCTTCCTCTGATGACCTGTAGGCCACCCCGGGTCTGCCAGTGCTAGGGTCACATCTGAGGAACAGGTGGCTTGTGAGGGCCTGGCATGCCATCTGCAGCCAGTGCTGGCCCTTGTGTCATGAAACAGAAAATAGAGCCGTGGACATCTACACAGTGGTCAGGGACACTTACACATGCAAACCTAGGAGATGGAAGGAGCGTCCAACAGGATCGATTAGCTTCTCTCCCTCTGTCTCTCCCTCTCTCTCCTACCTCTCGCTCCATTCGCTTCTCTCCCTCTCTGTCTCTCCCTCTCTCTCCTACCTCTCGCTCCATTAGCTTCTCTCCCTCTCTGTCTCTCCCTCTCCTACCTCTCTCTCCATCTCTCTTCTTTCTCTCACCCTCTCTCTCCTGTCTCTCTCTCCTTCCTATTTCTCCTCTCTCCCCATCTCTCCTCTGTCTCTCTCTCTGCCATTTGCCTCTTCTCTCTCTCCATCCTCTTCTCCAAAATCCATATTCTCTATTATAAACATGTATTGCTTAAAATTACATTTAATGTACTTTTTTTTGTCTCTGTTTTTTAATCAGGTTTCCAGTATTTGGGTGGAAATCCTTTAAAACCTAAAACTCCCTCCATGATGCTCCAGATCCCCTCACCACCACAAACAACATCACACAAGAAAAGTCCCATTCATTCCTCAGCACACTCATAACCCTATCCACACCTGACCCTGCCTCAGTTCCCCTACCATAGTTCCCTGAGGTATCCATTCTGCCTTCGGCAGGTTTGACTTGCAGCTGGCCCAGGCACTGGGGGAGTCGATGTTTGAGAAGACCCTCAGGGAGAAAGTGAGCCAGGAAAACAGCGGAGTGCGCTGGGAGCTGGGCCAGCTACAGCAGCAGCTGGAGGTAAACACTGGGGACTTGTGACCCTCTGGACTGTCTAGAATCCCCAGCATGCATTGCTGCAGTGGACGGAGGAAGAGGGCCCTGAGTGGGTGTCGTGGTCCACCAGGCAGCTGGACCACTGTTCCCAGTGTGTCCTCATGAAGCCTGTAAAGGTTGTCAGACAGATAACCCTCCGTACCACTGTGTTCTAACTATGGGCATGGGTCCCAGGGGCTACCTGGGAGGTCCCAGGGGCTCAGCAGAAAATAAAGCCCGGTCAGTCATGTCTTCATCTAGGAGTCACGGTCTGCCCTAAGCAGTCTCTGATACAGAGGGAGCTTGCAATACTAGCCATCCCTTATCTCCCAGTGGTCACCCAGCTCCGTCATTGCTGTGAGAAAGCCTGCACACTTGTCCTGGACCCCACTTCCTCACTGGAAGGGTCACTTCTGGGCCCTCTGCATCCTTCATTCCTTAGCCTGGACCCAGTTGAGGGTTAGCACAGAGGCTGCCTTCCTTTTCCAAGAGGACAGAACCCTTCCCTTTACATGCAGTGAGATCCAACTCCAGGAAAGCCCCCGCCCCCCGCCAGTGTCCCTCTGAGCCTTCTCAAAGCACAGCCATGCTGGCATCCCTGGGGACAGTGTGAGGGACCAAGAGTGGAGGAGATCAAAGTGTGGACCCAGGTGGTAGTATGAGCTTGTGATCTCAGCACTGGGGAAACCGAGGCAGGAGGATCCTGAGGTTGAAGTCAGCCTGGGTCATGGGGAGGCCCTGTCTGCCACTGAGCTTGGGATGTGCGGAGGTTGGGGGCATCTGGGGAGAGGACTGTGGCCATATGAGCCCATCCCTCTGTCCCTTTCCTTGTAGCTAAAGGAGCAGGAAGCCTCCAAGCTGAGGCAGGAGGTAGAAAGGCTACAGGACCAGAAGCGGGAGCTGCTGGGCTGCACCTCTGTTGGGGCGCAAGGCGTGGCCAGCCTGAAAGAGAGGGTCTGGGAGCTGGAGTCCAGCGCCCTTGAGCAGCAGAAGGTCCACAGCCAACAGGAAAGCACCATTAAGCAGCTGGAGCAGGTAAAGAGACCCTTCCCGTCTGAGGGGATGCTCTGCCCTGGGCTGGGCTCTCCCACAGTGTGGTGGTGTGAAACACTACGGGGCTGCCTCCCTCACTGCTGTTCCTCAGCAGTCCATGGCTCCCTAGTCCTCCAGAAAGCCCCGGAGAAGCCAGCCCCTGGCAGGAATCCCGCCTCACGGCTGTCCCCTTGCTATTGGCTGTCCTTGGTAATGACCCTCTCTCTTCTCAGCGCCTCTTACTCTGTAGTCAAGAATGACACCAAGTTCACCTGTTGATGCTCAACACTCGACCAGTGGTCAAACATCTAACTCGCTGTCCCTGTATGAGACTCAACCCCTTGCTCTCCTTGACCTCTTCCCATGGCTCTGTATAAGAACCTCATAGGTCATGGGAGGATCATCCTCTCCACGGAGGTGGGAGCTGAGGCCTAAAGTCAGAGGGAGATCGGAGGAGGGGATTTGAACTGGTGTCCTCAGATCACATCCGCTCAAATTTCTACTTCAGAAGTGGGAAGAGGACGATTTGGGGCTTTAGGGAATTCATAGAAAGTGAGGGAGTAGGCGGGGGCGGAAAATCCACTGCCCTGTATCTTCAGGAAAACATCTGGTTTCTAGGCACATGGTGCTTGAAGCAGTTATGAGACACATGCATAGCAACAGGAAAGGTCTAAATACAGCAATGTGAGCCAGAAAAGCACAAGTTAAAGTAGATGCTAAGCCGGTGCGGTGGCTGACACCTGTCCCCCACACTCTTGGAGGCTGAGACAGAAGGAATGCCATGCATTCCGAGCTAGCCTGAGCTAAATAGAGAGTTTGAGGTCAGTGTGGGATACATCAACAGACCCTATTCCCCACCCCCAAAATAACCCACCATCCAAAAGTAGACACTGAGGAGACAGGGGGGACAGCAGTCACAAAATCCACATCTTTATACAATAGTGTCGGTGCTAGCATTCCTGGTTTTCAGAGAGATACAGGCAGTATGGACACATGTGTTTTCCTGTCCCCGGTGTAAAAGCCACCCAGGTTTTCAAGGGGAGAGAAGTTCCAGTGCTTAGCTATAAATGTCTCTTGGAGGGTTATGGTCGTTGTCAATTTTGTTTAAGCCCTGCCCACTGTGGGAACAGGTGCCCGGAGGCATGGGTGGCTAGAGCATGTGGACGTTTTGCGTTACCGTTGAAGCCGGGGTGCCAGCACCTGCGTCTTGCTCAGCCTCACTCCATTGCACAGGGTGAAGCCTCACAGGCGTGAGAAGTGAAGGGTCAGGGTGTGGAGGGTCTCGGATGCTCATGAGTGACCAGCTAGCTTTCCTTGGCCAGCCATTTTATTAAATACCACATCTGTATCGGATACCGCCCAGACGGAGGAGCAAATCTGGCATCTGGTGCTCTCTGCCTCCCTGAAGCTCAGAGTCCTGCTGGGATCAAGCGTGCCTTGAGCACGTCGATCTAGTCTTGGGAACAGCCGAGGGAGGCAGACTCGCTGGAGGAAGTGAAAGCGGAAGACTCGGTCAGAATTGGCTGAACAAGAGATCCGGGCGAGGTAGACAGCTCCTGCAATGGCCCAGAGGCCACAGAGCCTTGGGACATCTAAAGAGTCTGCAGGGTCTCAGGCCAGCCTGGCTCCCCTAGGTCTCCTTCTTTGATGGGAACCTTGCCAGCCCTCAAGCCCAATTGATGAAGACTGCAGTGTCCACACTGGTGGGACTTTGAGGCCGGTGGAGTATGGCGTGACAGCCCCAGGCGGTGTCAGAGAGCACAAACAAGCCAGCGGGCATTGGTGGAAATCCTGTTATCATTTCTTGAAGACTCCGCCCAGCACCACCGAGGGCTACAAGCTGTGGCCTTAAGGGTGGAGACTACACACCTTCCCGGCTCCCCAACCTGAACTTAAACAGGAAGGCAAGAGAGGCTGAGTGGATACTGCAGCCGTAAGAGCCTTGCACAGCACCCACCCTCACAGAGGCCAGGCAGATATTTATTGATCTCAATAAGGCACCTTTTCCTGGGAGTTTCATGTTAACTCATATAAGCTCGACACAAATGGTATTGCAGATGTCAGGAGTGCCCAAGAGGCTGGGGGAAAAAATGAAAAAGAAATATTATATTTCCTCACACCGCTCCTCATCTGGGGTCACCCTCCCATAACCCCTGCCATTGTGTGAGGTTGGGGGAAGGAGCTAAATTTAATCAGGCTGTGCCAGGGGCTCTGACACACATTGTCCCTTCGCGTCTTCATGTTGCCAGCATTTTTACAGATCTGTTCTTCGGTTTCCTACCTGTGTCTCCACATTAGAGACAATGGTTGAAAGAACTTTAGATTCCTTGGAGAATATAAAAAAGGATTCTGAGGCTGTACCTAACCCAGTTGGGAGAATGTGATGGGAAAGGGCAGAGGCAGTGCTGGGGTGTTTGGCTGCTGATTTTGGCATTTTAGGGTAGGAGGGAGGTGACTTCACTCTGAGGCACACATTAGAGAGGAAGGCCAAGGATGGTGTGAAGGCCTGGGGATGGCGTCAATGATGGCCGAGGGCTGGGGACACAGATGTGAGCCTTCATGCTCTATCCTTGCTTGTGTGGAGGGCTGGGGTCGGGAGTGTCGAGGGTGGCATGAAGGGCTGTGTGTGTGTTTGTGTGTGTGTATGTGTTTGTGTGTGTGTGTGTGTGTGTGTGCGCGCGCGCGCGCGCACACGCGTGCATGTGCATGTGCCTTCATGCTCCATCTTTGCTTGCTGCCCCAGCTTCGCCAGCGGTTTGAGTTGGAGATGGAGAGGATGAAGCAGATGCATCAGAAGGACCGAGAGGACCAGGAGGAAGAGCTGGAGGATGTGCGTCAGTCCTGCCAGAAGCGGGTGCGTGAGCTGCAGGCACAGTGCATCCCCAGGTCCCACTGGGGAGGACGCTGGGACCTGGGACCCTTGAGCATGCACATTCTCAGTCCAGCTGAGACTTCTGTTCCCCCGAGGGATTCAAGGGGCTCAAAGTCATTAAGCACAACCGTGGAAGCTTCTAGAATTTCAAGCACAACACAACCTCTGCCACAGGACAGGCCGTGGGCAGAGAGGCTGTGGTGTAGGGAGCAGATTTGGGCCTGTCCAGCGGGCCTGCCCTGTGTCCCCCCATTCCACCCACACCTTTTGCTCATGGCCTGAGAACCAGGGTCACTGCTATCGCCATCAGTCCATGACCGCCTTCACCATCCTCAGTGCACACACGGGACAGAGGAGGCAGCCTCCCCTGAAGGCGGCGGCTGCACTATCCCCACCCACCGTGCCCCCTCAGTCCCTGTCACCGTCCACACTTCAGTAGCAGCTGCTGTCAGCGTCTTCGCCTACCCTGGGCCCCTGTTGCTGGACGCTTTGCCAACTTTCATTTCTGCTACCGTGACCAGTAAGCTCTCGTTTGAATGAGGGGTTGGCAAATCTCTCCCTTCAGCACTGCCCACGGTTAGTAGTGGGAGTTTTGAGAACCCTTCCCCTCCTCCTCCCCTCCTTAGTCACACTTGTGGACCACGGGGAAACAATCTTCACACTTCCCCCAGGATGAGCTTGGCACGGATGTTTTATGATGGGGATGGGGGGGGCGTGTCTTCCTGAGGAACTTTTCACTCTTACAGACTGGGGCGTGGCAACATATGTATGCCTTAAGGGCCTTTTAAACTTACACTATTTGGTGTGTGTGTGTGTGTGTGTGTGTGCTCATGTCCACGCGCGCACATCTGTGTAGACACGCATGCCATGGCACATGTGTAGGAGTCACAGGACAACCCATAAGAGTTCTCCCTCCATGTGGGTGCTGGGGATTGAACTCACGCGGCAAGGCCTCTCTACCCGCTGAGCCGTCTTTCTGACCCAGACTGACCGTATTTCTAACTCAGCTTTCCACGGACAGATTATTGAAGACAGGCAGAAGGACAGACACTAAGAGCAGTTCCTCTGTGACTGGCAAACCCTCCTCAGTGTCCCTCAGCTCGAAGGAAACAGTGACCTGAGGGGATGCTGTGGGCGTTGGAAGAGACTCTAGCTCCTTTCAGGAATGTCTGATTGCTGGTCCGTGATGTGGGCTGCAGATGGGCTCCAGGCACACGTGGAGGGCAGAGGGGGTGGGATGGCTCCTGTGAGCGAGACTTGTGGAGAGCCAGGCAGCTTCCGCTGGGGCATTCAGGTACTGGCTGTCCTGTTTGTTGGGTAATAGCCTAGGAAATCTGGGTGGCTTGCAAATTAAATGAAGTACTCTGATTTCTTGGTTGGGGCTGTTGGAAGGAAACATTGTAGCCTGGGGCTTCCTAAGCGCTGGTCTGGAACCTGGGAGTCGGAGTCTAAGGACACCGTGCTGGTGCAGGCCTGGGGAAGGCCCCCTCTCATAGCAACCCCACGTGGGAGCCAAGGGGAGAGAAGAAGAGGTGGGAATAGAGATTGATTTGTATTTTCTGATCCTGGTGAGGGGCACCCTCCCAACAGCTCCTTGTAAATCCCATCCCAGTAGACATTAGAGGGAACTCACATGGTCCATAACACCAAACACCCTCATGTGTACCTAGGCTGCCATCTTTTCCAGCCTCATCTTAATAGGAAGCCAGGGAGACAGATGAGTGCTGTGACAGGCTGGCTGCCATGGGCTATACAGCCTTGAGAATCCATAGCGCTGGGGGAGAGGAGCTGGGTAAAGTGCACGCTGTACGTGCGTGACAACCTGAGCCCAGATATCGCCACCCATTGTAGGAAGTGAGTGGAGCCTCTGTGACCCCAGCTCTAGGGGACAGACAGACAGACGCAGGAGGATTCTGGGAGCTCACAGGCCCCGTCAGTCTAGTCAATGGGCAGGCCCAGGATTGAGTGAGAGGCCGTGCCTCAAACTGTAACGTGGAGAACAGAACAATACAAGAAAATGCCAAACACTAAATTCTAGCCTTCACATGTGCGCACACAGGTCAACATGTACCTGCACAGACACACACACACACACACACACACACACACTCAGCATGCTAAGACCAGAAAATACCCAAGCAGTGGCCATGACTGCAAACTTCACGGTGTGGGGTGTGGGGTCCCCCATTCTTTACAGCTCTCCCTTTTCTTGCCCAGGCCCCAAGCTTTCCGGTTCCTATGCTTTCTCCCAGACATAGCCTTCTTAGAGTGTGGCCACAGGCTCCATGTCCCCGCCTCCCAGAGCCCTGGCCAGGACCTTTCCTGTTCTTTCAAGGGCGCTCACCTCTGCCCCACGTTTCCACAGCTCCGTCAGCTGGAGATGCAGTTGGAGCAGGAGTATGAGGAAAAGCAGGTGGTTCTCCATGAGAAGCGTGATTTGGAGGGATTGATCGGGACGCTGTGTGACCAGGTAAGGCACACACACACACACACACACACACACACACACACACACACACACACACACACACACAGTGGGGGCATTCCAGGAAATCCCAAAACCCAGGTCTTGGTTGTGGGAGGTGGACAGGTGCATGAGAAAGCCAGCTGCAGGGAGAGCTCCCTGGTTCTTCCCTACATCGTCCCCCGAGCACATTCTTCTCCGTCCATCCTTCCCGCCCATACTCACTGGCTTGTCAAAACTCTCTGGAGCTGGTGACTGCCAGAGCTCTTAGGAAGAACACACAAAGGAGGGACTAAACATGGTAGCCTCGGTTGCCATGAGCAGATGAAGCTGTGTGACCCTCAGTGGCTGCTGTCAGTGAACTACGGACGGACGATACTTGTACTAACAGGGCGGGCATGGATGGCCGCCATGGCCATAGCTGACCTTGTAGGGACAAGAATTTTTTTTCCAGCAAAGTAGCCAGACGAGGAAGATGTGTCTTCCACCTCTGCTGTCTGTCCATCTGTATGCATTCAGGTGAGCCTGTTAATGGAGCTAAGCATGTGGAGCAGAGCTCCTCAGGCCCGGCCCTGGACTGCCTTGGCGCCCTCAGCAGGTCTGTGTATTGCGGTAAATAAGGGTCAGGATAAACAAATAGGCCGAATAGATGTTTATTCAGGGAGAAATAACTTACAACCTAGACAGATGAACACCAGGAAATTCAACCCGATCCTCTCCTGTCCGAGTCACGCCAGAAAGAGAGCGCCTTCCTGGCCCCCTCCGACCTCCTTCCTCAGGTCACCTCCGCCCATAGCTCCACCCCCCAATGGGCGTGGTCAGTGCTACAGAAGGACTACCTCACTACAATTCCCCTTTTAGTCTAAAGAAAAGATTTAGGCTTAATACAAAACTATATACAAAACAGTGAATAACAAGTGTGCTCTAAGAAAAGGAAAATCGAGAACAAAATGACCTACATATCTAGTCCTAGGGTGAGGGCATAATGGAGTTTACAATAGAGTTGTCCTAAGCTGGAAAACGTAAGTCTAGTACCTAATATATCTAACTAGGAAGAGAGAATAATAGTTGTGATAGTTTAATCTTCAACCTCATCAAGACCTGAGAAGGAAAATAACAATACTAGAGTAGACAGGAAATGCGGATGGACAACTTCCAAAACGGTGCAGCAAGGACAGAAACAGCAAGCCACCTGAACAGTCACCCTAGGTCTCACAGCGACGTTGGTACACCCAGATTTGGCTAAGGCCAAGATAACTTGACAGACCACAACAACAGCAGGGAAATAGAATGGCTGTCTTACCCTGACTTGGCAAGGTCAAGCAGTCTTCTATATTTGTCTCCTGCAAGCACATAGGACTGCATGTCCAAATCAGTGGTCAAGGTGGGGGCAATTCTATGCCCAACAGGCCATTAGCTGAGGCGAGATTGAACTCCAGCAGGAGCAACAACAGTGTCCAACATATTTTCGGGAAAATGCACAGTGCTGTCAGGAGCAACAGTGTCTCATGTCAAAGGAGTACTAATATTAAAACATTTAAATGCCATGTTCTGCATGTCTATGAAGGATTGAAGATTAAGCATCTATATCTGACTAATCTCATAGGTACAGGAAATGTGAGTGAAGATAATCTATAATACTCGGGAACTTAGCTAAAAAGACTGATTAAAACTTTCCTGAGTAAAGCAGGAACAAATACTTAAACAATATAACTATTTACATATACCTACATGTAAATCCCTAAAATAGAGGTAGAGTATAAGTGTCAAGACAAGAGGTAGAACTATAAAGGGCAGCAAGATAAATATCCCAAATTGTATCAATATACAAAATGTCTTGAACACAAGAAAAGTATACATACATAGAATATGGTAAAAAATAATGTGCATAAATATTATAAGTGGAAACATTTAACACAATATAACAAAATATAAACTTAATTTTACATAGCTTACCACATAGGAATGCATAACAATGTAAGCTGTAAAATACTATCTCATTCAAACTCAAATTCTCAAGGAAATAGGCTAATCTACTTATATCCCATCTAAACCATACCTTTACCCACCATTCCCTATTCCTGTCTAAAAGATAAACCCGAGTGTAAGCATCACCCAATCCCAAATAACTAAAACCAACCCAAAGACGATGACTATTATCCCAAATTTCCAAGGGTAGGGAAAGGGGGCGTAGTCATATTAAGATTACTTCCTGCTGAAATGGGACGATGATTGCTCCAATGGATCCTGTAGGAAGAAACAAAACCACCGCCTTATCCTCTCACGGAGTCGCATCATCTCCAGGGTGTGTGACTGAGAGGAAATGGCCCCTGGAGAGGCACAGATTGTAGAATTACTAAGTATCACCTAAATTGTCTCCCGCTTCCCAAGCCATCACAGCACCTTTCGCTGTCCCTGCCACTGTCTGAGGCTCTGCCTTTGCACACCCCACGGCCTTGGCGTAGCCAGAGTGTGTACTGTAATCTCCCAGACCCTGGCACTGCAGGGCCCTTCTTCCCCAGGAAGCTGTGTGGTTTCCTCTCCATGACTCATCCAGTCCTGATGGTTAGCTTCTGTATTTTCTGGGAACTGTTCACGATCGTCCTATAAATGAGAATACCCGTTTCAGTAGCTCTGCCCCGTGGATAATCCCCACCTTTGTTTACAGTGCCGCTCAGTTAATAAAATCTTTAATGCGGCCACATCAACCACATTTATGGCTTATGCTTTTTCATTTGAAAGCCGCTCTCCTTAATTTCAGTTTGTATTTTGCCATATGTCTTGAAGCTCTAAACTTGTTTTAATGCATACAAGCAGGTTTTAATCCGTCTTACGTGGGTGTGTGTTATGAAGTCGACACCTATGTTTTTCTCCTGTGGCTAATCTTCATTTCCTCCCTCCACCGTTCCTCCAGCCATCCTGCCATGGGTGTGTACAGGTCTCCATTTCTACTTGCCTCATGCTCCTCTCTGTCCCTTCACAAGCTGGCCTTACTGACTTAAGTCACTCTAGGAAGAAGTCACAGCTGATGGATCACGCCCAAATCAGATTGACGTGCAGGCATGCATGTAGGCAGTCAACTGATTTAGGAGAGGGCTCAGCCCACTGTGGGCGGCACCATTCCCTAGACAGGCGGTCTTGGGCTGTATTAAGAAGCTAGCAAACATGAGCCCGAGTGAGTCAACAAGTAGCATTTACTCGGTGGTTTGTGCTTTGCATTCTTGCTTAAGTTCCTTCTCTGACTTCCCTTAATGGTGAACCTGGGAGTGTAAGCCGTACCCTTCCTCTGCCAAGTTGCTTCTGGCCAGAGTTTTTACCGATGCAGCAGGAAAGAAACTAGAGCGCCAGGCATCTTCGTTTGCTTGTCTTTGAAAATAATCCTGTCTTCTTGAGTCTTCAGTAACCTTAAGGTGCAGGTTGAGGTGTGGATGAGTGACAGAGGGCTAACCTAGACTACATGGGACTCCACCTCCCATCCACAGGAAACCCAGTAGGAAAGGACGTCAGGGTCTGAAAAACTGTTGCTGCTTTTGCAGACGACCCAAGTTCCATTCCCGGAACCCGCACGGTGGCTCACAACTGTCTGTAATTTACTTTCAGGTTATTCAAAGGCCCCTTCTGGCCTCTTGGCACCAGGCATGCACACAATATACAGACCTACATGTAGGCAAAACACTCATTGCAGTTGGTTGTTTTTTAATGTTTGGCTCTTTTGGGGGCCTGCCACCCAGCTCCCAAATAAAACACACAGAGGCTTATTCTTTCTTAAGAATGTCCGGCCTTAGCTTGGCTTGTTTCCAGCCAGCTTTTCTTGACTTAAATTGTCCCATCTACCTTTTGCCTCTGGGCTTTTACCTTTCTCCATTTCTGCACATCTGTCTCCGTGGCTCCTTGTACAGGTGGGTGGCTAGCCCCTGGTGTCCTTCTCCTTTTCTTGCTCCTCCATCCTCCTCTCCCCAGATTTCTCCTTCGGTTTATTCTCTCTACCTGCCAGCCCCGCCTATCCTTTCTCCTGCCTTGCTACTGGCTGTTCAGCTCTTCATTAGATCAATCAGGTATTTTAGACAGACACAGTAACAGAGTTAAACAAAGGCAACATAAAAGAATACAACACATCTTTGCATGCTTAAAACAAATGTTCCACAGCATAAACAAATGTAACACATCTTTAAATAGTATTCCACAACAACTCATAAAATAACAATAAATTAAAAAAAAAAAAGAAGGAAAAGGATTCCATGAGGAAACTTGATTCATCAGGATGGCTGATTTGCAAGTTTGACTGGAGACAACTGACAGCTTCATATTGAAACACTGTGTCATTGTCGTTAGCCCCCATCCTGTCTCTATGAGTTACAGTGTTTATCTTAACCATACAAGTCAGTTTCTAGGAAACTCTCACTTTCCATGGCTTCATGACCAGTGATTGTTTCTGTGTTTTGATTTTTATTTAGTTGTCCTGTGTGGTTCATGAGACACCTCGACATTAGCCTAGTATCTAGTATCTAGCAAACTAGCTGAAATCTGTGTTTTCATAACATTTCATCTGTCCATTATGTTAGGTTTTCTAACATTGATGATGTTGCCAATTTGGAATTGAGGACACTTTTGTCTTTGGGGGCAAAGGAAAAGTCTCAGCTGTTTCAAAAAGGAATGTGTAGTGGGTTCCCTCCTACTTACCCACTGGCCTCTGGTCTGGCTGCATAGGGACATGCTAGGAGATAAACTTTTCTTATTCCCCCTGCTTAACATGAATGCTGCTAAGGCTTAGTCGTGTGACTATTCCCAGTGTGTGTGTGTGTGTGTGTGTGTTGATCAGTAACTCTTCTCTGGTAAAATGCATCTTCACCCACTGAAAAAACCATTGATTCTTACCTCACAATGATGTTCAGTGGAGAGCTCCCCATGTAGAAATGCAGTGTCCCCGATCCATCCTCCATGTCGATTTACTTAGCCGTCTGATTTTTTAATGACTTATTTTTACCACTGTGACAATGTGTGTGCGTATGTATGTCTGTGTGTCGGAATGCTCACATAAGTGCAGTGCCTCGTGTGAGGGCCTCAAGTACCCCAAAGCTGAATTACAAGTGGCTGTGAGCCACCAAGCAGGTTCTGGGAACTGAATCCAGGTCCTCCGGAAGAACAGTGCATACTCTCAGCTGTCTATACCCAAGGCACCAGATTTTTAGCACTTGCCCCTTTGGATGGTGACACTTAAAGATTTTTTAAAAAACAAATCATGATGTTGATTTACAATTTCCTTTCCTTGTGGTGTTTGTTTGAGATAGAACTAAAATTGTAAAACTAGTGTGCATCTGTTTACAAAATAGTGTTCTGTTTTCTAAGTTTGGATATGCAATTCTTAAATTTTTAAAAATAGTTTGCTTTTTAACCCCTTGGGGTGCAGGATAGATACTTGATGCTGTCTATATCCTGTCATTGCCATAAAGCATGAAGTCTGAGAAAAGTACAGAACACATGCCCATCACAGAAAACAAGCAACAGGCCTGCAGGAAACAGTCCCATTAGACGCAGTGGAGCGGTAGTTAGAGGTCCACATGGTAACCTGAGGTCCATCCTTGAGTTCTGCATATTTCTCCCAGGCAGATAGATCACTTGCCTGCTGCATGCCTTCATGTCCCTCTGTTCCAAGAGCTCCAGACCATCTCTTACTGTGTGACCTGCCCATACCTCCGGAGGTTTTTATGCCATTGTGTCAATCACACAGCAGTCCACATGCCAGACCACCCATCCTCTCTCCGCTCACGATGTGCCTTCTATCTGGGTCATTGACCCTGTACCACTAGCTAGGGGCAGCTATATCCAAAGTCCAGTGCCTGGCTCCTCTGCATCTCGGTGGAAATTTCTTGTGAAAACTAAACAGAGGATCTGGAGAAACAGCTCCACGATTAAGAGCAATGGCCGCCCTTGCAGAGGACCTTGGCTCAATTCCTGGCACACACATTTTAATACACAGCTGTCTGCAACTCCACTTCTTGAGGCTCTGAAGCCCTCTCTGGCCTCCACTGGCACCGGGCACATATACAGTACACAGGCAAAATATCCAGACAATGGAATATGATGGTGGTGGTGGTGACCATGGTGATGGTGATGATGATGACAGTCATGGTGATAATAACGGTGATGGTGATGATGACAGTGGTTGTGATGGTGATGGTAGCAGCAGCAAACTTGCCTCCCTGATGATATAACTTGCTAAAGTTGCCTCCTTCTCACCACGACAGCTGGGTTCATACCCCAATTCTGTCTTCCCCGGAAAATCACCCTTACCACCCTCAGATCCTTCCTCCCTGTACAATGAAGACCATGTGCTCATGGCGGGGATTAAATGCAGTCCACACCACAGAGCATTTAGAATCGTTCCTGCTGCTTAGAGAACTTCCCGTACACATGAGCTGGCATTGCATTCATAAGGGCAATAATAATAACAATGTGTATTTTAAGGGACTGCCATGGGAGCTAAGTGTGACTGCACGTGACAGAGTGTGGCAGGGTGCCCAGCCTGCAGCACAGCTCAGCTCAGCTCAGCTCAGCTCAGCTCAGCTCCTGAACTCCACCCCTCTTCTGGCTGTGTATTTATACCATAGACCAATGTTTTAAATTTACCACAGCAATCCATCTGGGGGAGGAGAGGCTGTATTCCAAGAGCCAGCTCATCTTCAAGCCCGCCATGGAGAAATCGTGACACGGAATCTTGGGGTGCGCAGGCTGGGTCATCAGTCAGTCACTGTAGTCCCGTGTTTGTGAAGTACTTGACACACGGAGTGACGGAGTGCTCGGCCACCCATTGTCACGCCTGGTCCCCCACACCCGATCCCGTCTTATCTCAACACAGAGATTAGGGTTTCTCAAAACCCTCTCAGAGACTGGAAGTCCCGATTGAGGTGTCGGCAGACTCTGCCAGGGTTCCTGCCGCCAGCAAATGGTGTGTTGGGGGTTTAGAGCCTGAACTACCTCATTCTTAATCTATATCGCTTCTAGAATATTCCAGAAGCACCTTTAGCATCCCAGGAGAGGCATCTGGCAGGCAGGCAGAGATCCCTAACATGCAAAAGCAAGTTCCTCAACCTTCCTAAGCTGTGACCCTTTAATACAGTCCCTCACGGTGTGGTGACCTCCTGACCATAAAATTATTTTTGTCGCTGCGTCATAACTGTAATTTTGCTACCATTAGGAGTCGTTATGTAAATGCCTGTGTTTTCAGATGATCTTAGGCATGTGAAAGGGTCATTAGACCCCCAAAGGGGTTGAGACCCACAGGCTGAGAACCAGTACCCTATGAGGAGACACACATCTTATTCTTTTCGGTGTCCATCTATTGGCTGGACCCTGTACTTTGCTTTTGCCACTGGATCTTCCTGGTGTCTTTAAGGGACACTAACCAAGTTCACACGGGGTCCCAGTGTGACCCTGTCTATTCCGTGCTTTGCCTGCACCTGTCTTGTTGGCCTCTGGGAAGACATGGAAGTCACCATGACAGAATGTGGCATCTTTGTGACCTTCCTGTCCATGGTTCCCTGACAAATGCACAGTTCTGGAGGAAGGAATCTGTGCACTCCTGGGTAAAGTTCCACCCATAGAAAACGGCTCCTGTTGAAGACGACCTGATTCATATTTCAAAGCTTCATTTGGGGTTTTGGAAGGAATACAGCTGCTGTTTGCTGAGAGCCATGATGAACTAACTCCACAGCAACCAGCAGTGTAATAGGGGATGATGTGGAGAGAGTCTCTGTGTGGATCCCACCTGACCTTTTCACACACACACACACACACACACACACACACACACACACACACACACACATCAAATCAAGTGCCAGTGAGCCCCCCAGGAGGCTTCTTATTCCTGTTACGGTCACTGCCTATTTGGGCTGCCCCAACTTCTCCAAAGAGTCTGGAAGTCCTTAGCTTGATACAGAGGAAAGAACAGAAGGAGCCAGGCCTTCCAGATCATGGTGATATGAACGGTCCTGTGGTAACCCTGGGGCTGAGCACTCACAAGGCTGAGCAGGTGTCTAGTTTCATAGCGTCCTGATGATTGGTACTGTCTCACTTTGCATTTGAGAGTGGAAAACAGTCTTTATGCTGTTGTTTTGTTTTGTTTTGTGGTTTTGAGAGGGGGGTCTCATGCTGTAGCCCAGGCTGGCCTCAGGTTTAGAGCAGTGCCTCCATCTAAGCCTCTCCAGTGCTAGGCTTAAAGGTAAGGGCCACGATGCCATGCGAGAGGCCAGAGGAGGCAAAGGTGAGCCCACGGAGCTTAGCTCTCAGAACCTTCGTCCCGGTCACTGGTTTGCATTTAGACCAGCCCTTCTTTGGCTTCCAGATTGGCCATCGTGACTTTGATGTAGAAAAGCGTCTCCGCCGGGACCTCAGGAGGACCCACGCGCTGTTGTCTGACGTTCAACTCCTTCTGGCCACCATGGAGGACAGCAAGACGTCAGTCAGCAAGGAAGAGCTGGAGAAGGTGCACAGCCAGGTGAGGAGTGAGATGGAGTGAGACGGGGCGGGGGCTCTTCTGAGAAACACAACCAGAGGCTTCCTCCACCTGCACGGAGGTGGAGAAGCAGGCCAGGAAGTCACAAGGCAGTAGAGGGAGAGGGGCAGGATCTGTTCCCTTCTGCTGCGTGGAGCGAATTGTGCCTGCATGGAGGGCATGAGCAGGTTAGGGCTGGGGTGAACTGGCTGAAACTAAGTATGTGTGAATGTATGAATGCCTTTGGTGGCCACCAGGGCTGGGTATAGAAGACGCAGGTACAGGGCTAATGTTGCAAAGTCGCCTCCTGGCAGAAGCAGGGGAACAGCCATTTGGCAGCCTGCTTGGATGCTAATGACACTGGTCAAGGTCTTGTGAGGGTTGCCAGCTGCCACTGGATGGAATCCTCTCCATGCCTCCTGCCTGTACTGAATCCTCTGTACACGTTGTTACCTGCTATCGCCGCGCAGCTTAGTACCTCCTGTCAGCCAATGAGCAGAGGCTTGCTCATGGATTTCCATGGTTCAGTCCGTGATCACTTGGCCCCATCCTTGAGGCTGAACATCATGGGAGAGAGGGCGTAGTAGAGCAGAGAAGCCCACCTAATGGCCAAGAAAGAGAGGGGGGAGGGGAAGAGGGAGAGAGGAGGAGAGAGAGAGCTGGGGGGGGGGGAGGAACACTGGACAAAGTTCCACCAACCCAGGAGACACTGGGATCTTCTCTCTTCCCTTACTGGGCTGTTCTCATCGTGATAACCAACGTTCTGGCTTACTCCAAATCCTCTTTGTCTTGTGTCCTGGGCAAGGCAGGGCATTCGCTCACCCTGTGAGCATACTGCAACCAGATGCACTTAGTCACTGTGAGACCTTCAGGGGGTGCAGAGGGGCGCTCCATGACCATTTTATACCGGGGACTTTCTGCCCAGTGGTGGTGATATGTGTGGCCAGGTAACACGGGAGTAGGCAACAGAGCTGGGACCTGAGGCTTTTGACCCTGAGTGAAGAACCAGGGTCTCTGTGTCACATTCATCTTCCTACCTGTTGGAGGAGGAGAGTAGGGGAGGCCTGGACATCTTGGCTCAGCCTGGGACTGAGCATGCGCCTTACAGAGTGAGAACCTCACATCCCTTGTTCCTGCTTCACGGCCTCCGAGTCGCCTACGGGTAGTTTTCTCTGCTTCCCCTCTCCCCCTTTTGAAGGTATTCCCGACAGTCCCTCTCCGGGGTTAAGATGTGTGTTCCCAGGAAGCAGCCGTGTTTAATGAGGGCAGCCTGAGCAGAATCAAAAACCCTCATTCTCCCGAAAGTCCTCCTCCAGCTCACTGTACCCGGCTCCCATCAAAGGGATGCACAGCCTTGGCTCTCTGCCGCTGTTGTCATGGAAATGACTGTAAGGACCGGAGCTCCTGGACCAGAGGTCAGGTCACTTTGGTTCCTGGCACACGTGTCCGGATGCAGGAGCCAGAGATAATTAGATAAAGCAGTGATGGTTCCCGGTACCACTGCAGCTCCTGTCTGGTGTCTGGCATTTGTCCTATGCCTGATGGCCCTAGGGACAGAGGCAGGGACGGCAAAGCAGGAGGGAGAGTGAGCTGAATTTGCACGTCGCTGCTGAACAATTTCCTCCGTTTTTCCATGTGTTTGCTCAACGGGTATTTATACGGCACCTCCCACATGCCACGTGAGTGGTGAGAGATACAGAAAGGATTGTCAAAAGTTTCGGTACCCAATGTATGAAATCCATACCTGATGGAAAAGGCAAACAGTGGCGCAGATGCTTCCAGTGGCCTGCTTCTGGGGGAGGAAGGGACAAGGCAAGGTCCTGGGTAGGGAAGCTCAGAGGTGTCTGCTACCTGGGGTCAGCTCCTTATGCTGGGAGGAAGGAAGGAAGTGGCGAGGGCTTGGCTTTTCATCCCAAGTGGGTAAGAAAGGAGCCACTGGCATCTTCTAGCAGAGCCTGACTTCTGTTCTGAACTGATGGGACTTGCAGATGAGATTTGGCTGACGACAGCATGTATTGTTTCCAATGACCCTTGCCTAAACAGTTAGATATCCCTGCATTTAGCCCATTGTGCTCCCAAAAATCTGAGGCGCTGATGGAGCACTTTACCCAAAAGCACATGCCAAGAAAGGCCAACCTTGGCTCACCTAATTCAATCTTCTTAACCAGTGTCCAGAGCCTGGTGTGGACCAGGCTGGACCGCAGAGCCTTGAACACAGCTGCACCTCAACAAGCTGAGCATTGTTCTAGAACAGCATGCTTCTAGTCCTCCCTCCCTTCCTTCTCTTCTGAAATCAAGTCTGGGTTATAAAGAATCTGCTTAGTTTGATCTTTGGAGGCAGGAGTTGGCCCAGGCTGGCCTTGAACTCTCCACCCTAGGCCTTTGAAGTACTGGGAATACTGTGTGAACAACCATGATCAGCTTCAGATCTGAATTTTAAGCAACCATCTCATGGGCCAGAAGCCTCTTAGCTACAAAATTCCCTTCACCTTAGCAGTGCAACCATTTTGCAGGTGAGGATGCTGACTCTGGGGTGATGGTCATCTGGTCTACCTCAGTTCTATTACTTGGAAAAGACCCAAATTTTTAGTCTAGGGTATGTTGTCTGGTGTTTCTAATTTCATGTCGGGAGGAGTCTCACATTCAGCTCTCCCTAAAGTGGACTATGGTCATAACTTGTCACTCCAGGAACTCCAATAAAGGTGTCAAACACTGGGGTGGACCCTGGGTATTTACAGGTTGCTCATGGAAGGTTGAACCCCAAGGGAGAAGGTTATTTATCTTGTAAGGGGACTGGACAGAGCTGTGTAATGGGTTCAATCCCTGCCTAGGTGACCCTGAGCCAGCCCCTATCTTTCAGGGATACCTGTGTCTGATCTTACAGAAGGCACCACACTCCAAAGAAGACCAGATTACAAAATCTTTAGAATTCCTTTTGTAAGACCTCCAAGGTTGGGGCTGGAGATGGAGCTGGCAGGCTGCTTGCTCAGCATGTATGAAAATCTGGACAGGGGCCTTCAATCCCAGCACCTCACACACACACCTCAGGTCTTGGGGTGTGAAGGCAGGAAGATCAGAAGTTCAAGGTCATCTTTAGCTGCATAGCAAGTTTGAGGCCAGCCTGGACTACATGGGACCCTGTATCACAAAAACCCTTCAGGGACAGCAGGGCAGAAAGAAGACCCTGGGTGGCACCCCTCCACCACTCACCTGTGTTGGCTGCCCCGGGTGGAGGGAGCATCTTTCTTTGGTTTCTCCATAAAGCGCTAATTCGTTCCCATGGGATGTTTTCACTGAAACTAACCTGGAAACAAGTCATTCCAACAACCAAGATGGATAATTGAGATAATCGCTGCACCAGTAACATCCGTAAGACCAGGGGTTGGCAGGAGCTGATACCTGCTCCAAGGAAAGAGCGGAAGCCAGTGGCAGTTCCTGGGTGCTGGTTAGTTACGTGTTTGCTTATTCAGTTAGTCTTCATTTGATCCGTGTCCGTGACCTTCCTTCCTGGAGGAGGCACGCGCTCGGCTTTGGTTAACTGAGGAATGGGTTTTGCACACAAATCTTTATTGTTTTACCTAATTCACACCCAGGGCCACGCCCTCTCCTGCCTGCTAAGATCACAGGTCTCTGGCCCTGCCCTCAACGGGGCTCCCTAGTCAGTCTCTTGTGCTCTGTTTGCTCTTGTTAAAAGCCACCTGTAGCTTCCTGCCACGAATTCTCTAAAGCTGCTTGTGTTACCGAGAGAGTTTTTCCCTCACACTGGGGCTTTTCAAATAACACTTGGGTGCTGCCCTCAGCCTGAGCCCCAGGCCACCACCTGACCTTTGGAGGAAGATTGGTTCCTTGCATACAAGGTCTACAACCTGTTTCCCATCATCCTTTGCAGCAACTCTACATTCTTAAGTGTTTGACCTGTGGTGTGCCTAGCCAAGCTCCTTTCTCCAATCTCACCATCGTCTCCAGCAGTGTGTCCCCCACGGCGGTCCCTCATGTCTATTCCCCCCCCCCCTCCGCCAACTTTGCTTGAACTATGCCTCTGTGGCGCTCTAGTTTCTACCTTCAGATTCCTCTTTGCCCAATGGTTATCTGTCCTCTGATCTTGACTTCAGCATGCTCTCCGAGTGCCATCTTTGTCTCCCGTGGCTGGGGTGGAAGTCACCATGACCTGCCGTCTTTCCTGTGTCACTAGCCACCCGGTTCTCCTCCTTAACCAGAATCGCAGAGGCTATAAGAAGCAAACTGGATTTGAACCCAGGGATCCAGAGGTCCAGATGTTGGCCCTGCCACATCCCCGGTGCAACACATCCTTCCAGAACCTCTGGTGCTCTGGTGGGCCCTTCCCCCAGGGACTGTGGCTGGGCCATTAGGCCTTGCCCATCTTCATGGATTCCCAGCTGTGATTAACTACCGGCCTGGGTTTCCCATCAGAGAAGACTGATGACCCTGGATCTATCCCCGGTGCCCTTAATTGGCGCATTTGTCACCGTGTGTCACCTGTGCTTCCGTGAGACAGGGGAGGTAATTAACAAGCCCTGGGAAGATGCACTGATGGGAGTCTTTGTGTGACCAGGCACCTTGGGGACATGTCTCCCCAGCCTGCAGCCTCAGAACAGTGGTCTCACTATGTGTTTTATTTGAAGAACTTTGTTCCCCTCCCCCCACCTTCTAAGGATGATGTTGGAGGGAATTGATTCAATATTAACCTAACCTCCTCCTGTCAGGGGAGATAAAGACCATGTTGTAATTGGTTGGAAACATGGTGGTCACAGGTTTGCTCGCCCACAAATATTGACACTTCCAAGGCGGTGATGAACGGAGCATGAAGAAGGCCCCGCTTTTACATTACAGGCAGAGAAATCTAGTTTTCTGTCTAAAGGACGGCTTCTACTTACCCAGCTAGGCAAGCAGCAAAGCCCTGAGCCCCCAAGGTGACACTACCTGGAGAGTAAATTGTTTATACACCACCTGGCACCCTGCAGTGCCTCTGCTCTGTGACCTGACCCTGAACCCCCAGAATAACGTTAACTCAGTGGCTTCTGGGACGTCAGCACTGGTGCTTGGAAATGTGTCTACATAGAATAAATCCCCAGTGACCACACAGGCTGCCAGCCATCTCCACCGAAGGCTGGAGCACCATGAGCCATCTGAGGAAGGGTGCTTAGAGGAAGAGAAAAATCTGCAAGAGGGGGGAAGGAAAAGGGAAAAAGAAAGCTTGGGTGAGATTCTGTGTGTAGGAGCCAGGAGGAATGGCTCAGTGGGAAAGACCTGAGTTTAGATCCTCAGCATCATGTGAAATTCAGGGCATGGCTTTGGATACCTACCTGTACCTCCAGCATCGGGGATAGAGAAAGGCACATCATTCGAGCTCCCTGCTGGCCTAACTGAGGCGGTGAGCTTCCAGTTCAGAGAGAGACCCTGTCTCAAAGCAGCGAGGTGAATGGTCATAGACGAGAACACCCTGTGTTCTGCTCTGGCCCCGGCCCCGTATGCATGTGCACACTCACACACTCATATAACACACACACACACACATACACACACACACAGAGAGAGAGAGGGAGGGAGAGAGAGAGAGGTATGTGTCTGATTAGGGGTATGTGAACATGACTGTAGGTGCTCATAAAGGCCAGAAAAGGACATTGGAGCCCCTGGAGGTGGAGTTATGGACGGTTGTAAGCCACCTAACATGAATGCTGGGAACCAAACTTGGATCCTTTGGAAGAGCAAGTGCTCCTAATCACTGAGCCATCCATCTCCCTGGCCCCCCAGTGGACATTTTTAATAGGTTTGCAGTGATGGCTTTTGCTGCATGTGGTTGGGGTTGTCTTCAGTGTGGGTTGTGGGTGACGATCTCTGTAGGTGTCCAGCCTGCAAAGCGCCCAGGCTCGCCCTGTGAGTTCACGTGTGACGCTCCCCCTGTGGCATTTTTAATTCTGCACTTCTAAATCCCTCAAGTTGTTCAACCAAACCCAGAAATCTAGGATCTGAGCTCTGTACAGAAATACAGCTTTCCCATTCCACCCCTCTCCATATGTCTAGCTGACTTGTCTAGAAGCCCTGTAAGTCCAAAGAAAACAGTCCCCCGCATATTTAAAGCAGGCAGATGGCTTCTCGTAAGAAAGCAAAGTCATTCGGTGTCTTACGGTTGATGTGTATGCGATGGGGCTCTCAATCACCCACTCCGAATGCTAGTGACGGGTGCTGGAGTCACAGAGGGGGATGGAGACAGAGTGGGGATGGGTCCGATGGGAGTGGGGGAGAGACACTGGGAAGTGGGAAGAGGCGGTGAGGATGTAGAGAGATAGTGGGGATGGGGAGAGACAGTGGAAAGTCTCTGGTGAGGGCTGAGACAATGGGGAAGGGGTCTTTAAGCAGGAACTGTGTATAGGTGGATATAAGGGGTGTGGGAGCCAGGAGCACTTGGGTCTGGAGCCTTGAAGACTGGAATCTGACCTTGGCAAGTGGGGTGTCACCCTCTTCCCCTGCCACTGCACTGGGGGATACTGCAGTATCCAGTGGCCACACAGGGCCAGAGGGAGTGTGGAAATTCCCATCTCCCCAGCCCCATAGGAAGGACAGCTTTCTCCCTCCTGTGTAGGGAGGGAGCCTGGAGGCCTGGAGGCCTGTCCCCCCCCCACCACCACGGGGGGGGGGCTGCTCCATCCTTTGATCCTTTGTCCTTTGTGCACAGGAGCAGCAAGTGCATGCACGTAAGGACTTGGTTTTTCCGCCCGCCGCCAGCTCCAATTAACACACCGAGACTCTGTATTTGATACAGTGCTGTTGGCCAATTACTTGTTTCTTATTGGCTAACTGTCTTAAGTATTAACTCATTTCTGTTAATCTATGTATTTCCACGTGGTCTCATCTTACTGGAGAGCCGGCTGGCATCCTGCTCTCTCCAGACTCTCCATGTTGACCTCCTCCTTACTACTGCCTCGAACCCTCCTTGTCTCCTAGTCCCGCCTATCTTGCTTTCCTATTGGCCAACAGCGCTTTATTCATTAACCAGTATGAGAAACATATTTACAGAATGACAACTCCCATCACATGCAGGCACCATGTGTCTACACACTGTCTCTCTCTCTCACACACACACACATTCACACTCACACATTCACACACTCACACACACTGAAACACATTTATAACTCACATACTCATTCACACACTCACACATTCACACACTCATACCCACTCATACACATTCACACACATATACATTCACACACTCACACACATATACATTCATACATTATCATATACATACATACACACACACACACTCATAGATCAGTTTTTCTCCCAGTCCATGCTGTGTGCTGTGTGTGTGTGTGTGTGTGTGTGTGTGTGTGTGTGTGTGTGTGCCTTTGACTTGTTTACTCTCCTGGCAGGGTTCTGAGCCACCTAGCTCAGCTCAGCCTAAGTAGGGAAGAAGTCTCTGGGTAAATGGGCAGAACTGTGACTCAGTCTTCAAGGTGGCTGCATCTGGATGCACCATTACAAACGTGTCTCCCAGGCTGGGCTTGCCCGACATGTGGGGGCCCTGACTTCATTCACTTGTGCTATCAGAAGGAAGGTCTCTTGCCACCTTTCACCTCAATGTCCTCGGTGCCAGCGCGTATTAGGAGTGTCATAGTCTGTCTCCAGCTGGGCATGCAGTCAGGTTGATCACAAACAAATGGACGTTTGGGAGCTAGACATTTCTCACACAGTCTGTAGAGACGGGTGGAGACTGAGTGACTGTCCAGGCTTGAGTTCAGATCCTGCCATTTACAGTGTCTATGGCTGTACAAGTCACCAAGCCCTCCACTTGCAACCAGAAAGGATGGGAATGGCTACTGTAGAGGCGAGATAATCTACACTTGGAAGTGTCCAGGGCAGGGGAAGGTTCTTTTTGAAGACCTGTGTGTGCCATCCCGATCTTACATACAACTCATTGCCTGTACCCTGTAGGCCTGCTCAATACACAGAACCATCCCACGCATGTTTTGTGGTTGGGAAAAACCAAAGCTCAAAGACTCTGGGTAGTCTGCTCAAGGTCACAGGCGCACTGGAACCCCGCCGTGTCTGCCCTCTAGGTTTTTCCTAGCCTTCCTGTGATATCCAAGCCCCGCCCCCTCAGGGTAGGTGGGTCAGCCATGGTGAAGAAATATCTCACCCCATGATGTCTGGCAGTGTTCATATCCAGAGGCTGCGGACTTGAGAGTCGGGATGAGGCCAGTGTTCACTGGGTATGAGAGCCACATTTACATTGCTTAACAAAAAAGACACAATGTAGAAGATACACTGAGCCTTGATGGCCTCCAGCAGACACCAAGTGCACTGTGCTGGCGAGGTCAGCAGTAGCCCAGCCCACAGGAGGCTAAGAGAGGTAGAGGCCTGGACTTGAGCTGACCCTGGCCCCTCTTGCCCTGCTGTGAATGTTTGGTTTGAACACAAGAGACCTTGTCCGTGGAGGGGAGGGGGGTGGTGACTCACAGCGGAAGATGTAGCAGCAGGCAGCCCTTACTGTGTACCCTGCATGCCAAGCTGGCCTTTAGGGGCAGAGAATAGCCTTTTAGTGACCCACTGGCGACTTCATACTCGGCCTCGGCGTGGAAATGCCAGTGGGTGATTCTTGCATGGGTAATCCATAGTGGGAAGTGGACCCCGTGGCCTGTGTTTCTTCCTGTCCCCTGGAGTATAATAATTTGGAATCTTTAACATCCCGGAATGATGCCCACCAAGCTGCCTGGCAGGGCCTTGGGCTATGAAATTTTTGCTCAGCCCACACAGAATAGGGTAGAATCTAGACCTACCTCCCTGTGCACCTCTTAGACCACCCACCCTCCCCCAATTTGTCAAACCTCAAATGCCTCCTTAAAATAAGTTGTAATCGTCCTGTCTGGGATGTGTGTGTGTGTGTGTGTGTGTGTGTGTGTGTGTGTGTGTGTCTTGTGCTCTTCCACTCCACAATAAGGCTTAAAATCCCCACATCAGGGGCTGGGGATACAGGTTGGCGGTGAGCACTTGCCTGGTCCATGTAGGGCCCCGGGGTCCTTCCTCAGCACTGTACAAATGAAACAGCACTCACAGTTGTGAATCCTTCTGTTTCTCTCCAAACCCAACCCTCTCTCCACCTGCTGGAGCACCTCCATGTCCCCTTCCAGGAGGACCACGATGTGTCCTCACTACCCATCCATCATAGGTCCCCTTCCTCCCCATGACAGCCAGGGGGCAGTCACATCACTCACTCCTGAGAGGCCCCAACAGCCTGGAATGGAGTCCAAGCCTGTGGCCGGCTCCTCTGTTACCGCCTTGACCCCTGGGCACATCCTCAGCCTCGTCCCCTCTTGTCTCTGGAGGTGCAGCTGCCTGGCTACCTGCTCTTGGTGCCTTGCTCTACCCCAGGGCTGTGCTCTTGCTATGACCTCTCCCCTGGTTGTGTCAGGACAGATTTATTCTCAGTGAGGCCTTATTCAAGCTCTGCTCCCTGGCTCTGTGGAGCCCCTTTGCCAGCCTCCCTGCCCCACCAGGGGCCTGGGGGTTCTACCTTGGCGTATGTATCTAGTCTTATCTCTTCTGTGGATGGTGCCATGCCAATGCCCGTGACCCACACCCTTCCATTCGTTATCATCACGGCTGCAGTGACATATGGGTGGGGCACTTTGACATTAGAGCTGCTGTTTGTCTGTCTGGTGGCTGGGGTAGGGATGGTGGAATCGCTTCCAAGTGGGCAGTGCGCAGCCTCGGGCTGGACGCGCAGAAGCCTCTTCAGCAGGACCCTGGCCACTCTCCCTCCCAGACCAAAGGCCTTTTGTTTCACTTTGTTTCTAGAGTCAGGGTGGCCCTGAGACTCACCGTCCTCCTCCTGCCTCAGCCTCCCAAATGCTGGGTTCCAGGTGTGGGGCTCAATGATTGGATCTTTAGCTCTTCAGGAAATGGTGGCTTCTAAAGTGAAAGTATGCTGTGTGTCTAGGGAATTCTGGGCTTGTCTCTGTGGGGTGTTTTGTTTCGTTTTTTTTTTGCAACTGTGCGGCTTTGGGCGTGGCACAGACCCACTCTGAGTCCTCAGTGTTTTCCTCGTGTGTGTGTGTGTGTGTGTGTGTTTTCTGTATGGAGGTTCTAATTCTGGGCACAATGGGGCACTGTCAATTGCACACTGGACATAGGGTTTGCGGGCTGATAGGGGTTCCTGAATGGGACTTGTCACTCCTGGGGGGGGGGGCGGCAGCATGAGCCCGGGTGATGGCTACCAATAGATGAGAAGACAGAGGATAAGAAGGCTTTGAGGCAGAGGATCTCAGCCCTGTCACAGGACAGTGCTGGCTCTGAAGAGAGCTCAGACCAGGGTTCCTCACACACAAATACTCCCTGCTCACACACTGTGTGTTGACAGACGGGTGTGAAGGTTCCAGAATAGCCTGGTAGGGAGGAAGGGTGTTAGAGAAGTGACTCTCTCCCTTCCTTTTGTACCCCCGTTCCTGTCCAGCTGGAGCAGAGTGAGGCCAAATGTGAGGACGCCTTGAAGACCCAGAAGGTATTGACTACGGACTTGGAGAACATGCACAGTGAGCTGGAGAATGTGACCCGGAGCAAGAGCCTGGTACTGTACCTCCCACGGCCCCAGAGTGCAGGCTCAGGGTCTGGCATTGGCCTGCTGGGGACATAGCCTTGTATAGGACTAAGATGCTTAGGATGGCTCTATGGGGCATCCCTTGAGACCCCACTGAGTCACGGGGGGGGGGGTACGGGCTTCTGTTGTAGACCTTCCTTCTGGGCATCCAGCTCTATAAGAAGGATAAGGGAACTCATGGTGGACCTACTGACTGCTCAGCTCCCTAAGAATCAAAGGGGATCTATTATGGTCCTACTGGGTGCTGGATACTGAGTTAAACAGAAAGCATACACATGCATGCACGCACACACACACTCACTCACGCATGCACACACACACACATGCACACACAATGCTCACACACACATGCACATGCACACACATACATGCACATGATGGTGTGAGATCCAATTTATAAAGGCAAGACAAGGAAAATTTTTGTGGCTCTACTGTGAGCCCAGTAGCATGAGATTGCACCTACAATGATGAACACAGCTGATCATGTGCCCTCACAGCTGATTTGTGTGCTCACAGCTTAGGTGGCCCCCAGGAGCCTCTCACAGCCTTACTGTGTTCTTACCACCATGGAGACTCTTGTCATTTGCCACCAGACTGCTGCAGCCCACCTTCTCTAAGAGAAAATAATGTCTCTAACAGGCTCACTTCAACTCCCAGCCATCAGAAGACGTTGCTATCCATTATTATTGTGTGGTCACCACCATTGGAGGGAGGCAGATGAGCCATATCCAATGCCCGGAGTCTGGATGATCAGACCCGGCTTAAATTTGTACTCGATATACAGAATTCTATAGTCCGCATAGAAAAGGAGAAGAACTAACTCAGACTCATGCAGGCTCCCAATGAGCCCTTTTCTCCTGTATTTTATTCTTTCTAAGTTAAGGGGAACATGTCCAGAAACACATACATGTGCAACACACATTGTCTCAGGGTTTCTGTTGCTGTGACAAACACCATGACCAAAAGCAATTTGGGGAGAAAAGGATTTATTTCATCTTACACACTCACACCATACTCCATCACTGGGGAGAGACAGGGCAGGCCCCTGGAGGCAGGAGCTGATGCAGAGGCCATGGAGGGAGCTGCCTGTTGGGTGGCTCCTCATGGCTTGCTCTGCTTTCTTACACAACCCAGGCTCACCTGTCTAGTGGGCAGTACCACCCACAATGGGCTGGCCCCTTCGCAGTTACCATGCCTCACAGGTTAATTTAAGGGCATTTTCTCAACTGAGACTCCCCCTTTTCAAATGTCTCTACATTGCATCAAATTGATGAAAAACTAAACCAAAACAATCGGCCCCTTGTCAGCTTGGACACAGAAATACTTTCACTATCCAACTGTAACCTTTCCTTTCTCGTTTGCCCCCAAGACTACATGTTAATAGTAACATCATAATATTAAAACATTTAAGCTGTAAAAGTTCCCCAGTCTTTTAAAAAAAATCCAAACACTTTAAATTTTAGTTTCTTCAAAATGCCCAAGTCTTTTTCAGAGTCCAAACTTTCTCTAAAATACCCAGCATTTCAAATTCCAAAGTCTCTTAACTGTGGGCTCCTATTTTAAAAACGGTTCCAGACTTTCTTACTTCAAAAGAAGGGAGATCGAGTGCACGGTCTCAATCATTGCAAAGCAAAACTGAAACTTCGGCAGCATAAAAAGTGGAGCGGTTGATGTCGAGGTCGAGGTCGCTGTTATGAGCCTCTGGGATCCAAGGGGCGCCATTTCTCTGGCGCTGCGGTGTGTGGCACACACAGCCTGTCTGCAGGCTCAGGTGAGCGCCACTGTACAGCCGCTGCTGTCCTCCCTAAGCCAGGCCACCATTGTCCCTACTGCTCATCGCTCTCATTCCAGGGTCCCACACAACCGAGCTCTAAGCACCCAGTAGCTTTTGCAGCCCAAACTTCAAACAGCACCACAGCTCTTCCAAAAAACACACCATCAGGTCTATCACGGCAATGCCTCCACAATGGGGTGCCTACTTCTGTTCATTCATCATTTCTATTGCTCTGCCAAAAGAAACTTGGGAAGGTTTATTTCTTATTGTTGCTTGAAGTTCATCACTGAAGGAAGTCAGAGCAGGGAGCCTGAGATGGGGACTGAGGAAGAGGCCATAACGGGGGGGGGGGGGTGGGGGGTGGGGGGGCGGGACTGCCTCCTGGATTGCTCTCCATGACTTGCTTCACCTGCTTTTGATACACCCCAAGACCACTCATCTAGGTAGTAGTACCACTCACAATGGGTTGGGGCCTCCCACATTAATCATTAATCATGAAAATGGCCCAATATATACATGTATATACATAATACACACACACACATTTTCTCAACTGAGGGTCCCTCTTTTCCATTGACTCTAAGTTGAGTCCAGTTGATTTAAAAAAAAAAAAAAACTAACCAGGACACACCTACACATGTACAAGCACACACATACACAGTATATGCCCACATACACACACATACATACATACATATCAAATCATCAAATACTCATGCAAAAGAAATGCCCTTGGAAAGAACCCCCCAATCAAATTCATCCACCCACACAATAGACATTTATTTGCCACCTGTTGGGTGCCAAGTCTGGTACTCAACGCTGGGATAGGCCTGTGTGTAGGACAACGTCCCTGTTCTCGGGGTTAATGCAGGTGTGCGTTTACACGCCTGTACTATGGATCTTTAAACGTGTATGCATGGATTCCTAGAGGTCACACAGGCTGTATCCACACCTACCTGAACATCCGGTATGCACTATTGCCCACGCCTTCACTGCTCGGCCTCTGCCTCCCTGCAGGTGGATGAACAGCTGTACAGGCTGCAGTTTGAGAGAGCAGACCTCCTGAAACGCATCGATGAGGACCAGGATGACCTGAATGGCCTCATGCAGAAACACAAAGACCTCATCGCACAGGTCAGAGCCCTCTCCCAGCTTGTGGGTTTGGTAGATTTAACAGCCAGGAGGTAGGTGGGAAGTGTCAATTCCATGCATCCCTGAGGAGTCATGGTTTGTGCTCTGGAGGGCAGCTGCAGCCGGAAACACTGACTTACTCATACAGCCACCTCTTTGTTCACACACACATCAGCCACACACACTCACACACACACACACACACACACCAATCCATCCATTCAGCTGTATCTTAGTCACTGGTCCATCACTGTGAAGAGACACCCTGACCGCAGCAAAGGAAACGTTTAACTGGGGCTGGCTTACAGTTTCAGAGGCTTAATCCATTATCATCAGGGCAGGGGGTATGGTGGCATGCATTGAGTTGGAGCAGTACCTGAGAATTATATCTTACTCTGCAGAAACGCACATTCACAGAGAGAGACAGAGATGACAGAGACGGGGGTGGGGGTGGGGAGGGGGATTCTAATCCTTCTTAAATACTGCCATTCCCTGATGACTAAGCATTCAAATCTGTGAGCCCATGGGGCCATTCTTATCCAAACCACTGCAGTCTGCCTTTCCATATGCCCGCACACACATCCCCACACCTATCCACTATCTACTCACTATACCCATCAATCTAGCCACCACCCATACACCCAGCCATCCAGTCTGTCTGTCTGTCTGTCTGTTTACTGAGGACTTGCTCTGTATTTGGCACCATACACAATTTCAAGGACACTTTGGTAAGCAAAGGGACATCTTGATTTCCCCTCCTGCTTGTGGCTTTGTGAGCTGAACAGATGTGGCCACGGAGCAGAGCCAGAGCGGGGTGTGGTGGGAGGTGGAGCTAGCAGACTGAACTGAGAGTCCAGGAAAGGACTGAAATCAGGCAACACTTGCTTCCCTCAGGGGGAGGTGCCAGGTGGAAAGCTGATTGGGGATCAGGAGTTAATGAGTCTGAGGTGGAACTGAGGGATCTGGAAGGAGGGCAACAGGTGTGTGTGGGAGGGAGACACAAACAAAGAGTCTGTGGAGCATTGCAGAGGGGGCACTCAGGGATGCCAGAGAGGAAGGATAGACCAGGCTCCCAGATGCAGTTGTTTGAGGAGTGGTGGGAAGCACTGTCAAGTGTTGTGGGAGCAGAGCTGGAGAGGTACAGCTAGCGTGCTACTCCACCCTGGATTGCAAAGGTGTCCTCTGCCTTGTCCTACAGGAGGGGGAGCTGAAGCGTGGGGGTGGGTACTCAGAGCCACAGTGTCAGGCAAAGCAGAGGGAAGATGAGAGGTGTGATGTGGACTTGGGCAGTGAGGAGACAAGGTGGCTTGGGAGAATGGAAGTGTTGTCTGGAGTGGGGGACAGACCGAGGCTCCCAGGAGGTCTCTGACCATAACCCAGGAGCATGGAGCATCTCCCACTCACACTCATCCCCAGAGGTGATCCGTGCCCTCTGGCCTCCAAAGGCCAACCCCAGGATTGTCTGCAAGACAAAGAGATGTAATCCATATTAGGAATAGAACCAGGAGGGTTATAGCCACCATCATAGAGAGCCTGTGCCTGAGTTGTAGTTAATTTCGCCTGGTGTGGAAAGTGTGCTGTTCGGTCATGAGTGGAGAACTTGCATGGGCTGTGATGGCAGAGCAGAAGCAGAAACCTCACTCCTCACAGACTGCCAAGCTTGGTTGTTGCCTCCAGATCCTACAGGGGCCTTAACTTCCCTCTCTCTCTGACACTGGAACTAACCAATGGAGGGGGCCATGTAGACCAGTGTTAGATGAGGAGGTCAAACAGTGGAGAATCCCTGGTGTCCAAGTGCAGGGTCCCAGTTCCTTTCTTCATTGCCTTGACTGGATAGACGCCACCGAGGGGCAGGATCACCTGGGTTCATGATTTCAAGAGTTTGGTGCCTGGTTGCTTGATCCCAGGTACTGAGGAAGGACGTTGCTGTAGCAGAAATGTGTGGCTTTTGGCTGACAGGAAGTAGCAGAGCCTGGACAGGGCATACCCCCATGACCCCAGTGACCTTCTTCCTTCATCTAACTTGCACTTTCCACAGTTCCACCAGCTGTCTGTTCAAAATTGAGATCCATGATGGGTTAAACCATGCTTGAAGGCAGAGTCCCAACAAGCAGCTCCCCCTGCCACCCAGACTGTGGGAGATACTTCACGCTCAAAGCACGGTGCCACTCTTGGAATGTTGTCCGGGCACCACAGGCAGCACTGTTTGTTCTGGGCTCTCCAACACGTGTCATCAAGACCTCTGCAATCACTGAGTCCCTGGGCTGATATCATGGGATGACTCAGCAAACAAAGATGGGGTGTTGGGAAGCTATGACTCAGCAAACAGAGAGAGACAGGTGTATAGAAACGATGACTCAGCAGACAGAGATGGGGTGTTGGAATGTTGTTACTCAGCAGAGATGGGGTGTTGGGAAGCTATGACTCAGCAAACAGAGATGGGTTGCTGGGAAGGAGTTAGAGGCAACTTTTAAGAACCAAGCGTTGTCACAGAAATTCTGATACTACGGGGATCTGAGGGTCAAGGAAGAAGTGATTCTTGCAAGGGGCCTCTTCACCTTGTTTTCTGCCTCACCAGTCTGCTGCTGATATTGGGCAAATTCAGGAGCTGCAGCTACAGCTAGAAGAAGCCAGGAAGGAGAAGCAGAAACTGCGGGAGCAGGTATGTGCTCGGAGCCGCCATGCTGTGGGAGAGGTAGGAGCTGGTTTGTGCTCGGAGCCGCCATACACTGGGAGAGGGGAGGTTCCCCTTGAGCCCAAAGGATCACCACCCAGTCATTCGCTCAGCTTCAATCATGTGACAAGTGAATGGAGAAAATTCTAGTGAGCAGAGGCCTGTCCCTGACTCACACACAGATGGCCCATGCACCATTCAGTGCTGCCTCGTCCACCTCCTCTCTGCCTGCCTGAGAAAACGGTCCTAGGAAGAGAGGACACCTGTGAGTCATGCCCACACCCCTTTGGGGAGTCTCCCATTGGATTCCCCATCCCTCCAAAACTCAGTATCTGCCTGGGCATTCTATCCGAAAACTTCTCTAAGCCCTGCTAGAGCTCGTGCGCATGCCCGTCAGAGCGGCTAGGTCTTATCACACATGGGTGTGTACCAAGTCCCATCGAGCAGAACAAAGATGGCTGTTGGTCTCCTTCTGAAAATGGAGAAATGGAAACTCAGGCAGGAAATGACATGCCCAGGCTCACATAAACAAAAAGCAGACAGTAAGCTTGTCTCCCAACCCCCCACCCCCCACCCCCCGCTGTGTCTTCAGATGCAGGAGTTTCTCCCTAGCCAGCTTGGCCCTTTGTCATAGCAGGACAATGATTGAAAGTCTTGCTTTGTACCCAAAAGGCTCTCTGGGTCAGGGCTAACGTGAGGGTTGGCAGTGCTGGCCTGTGTGGACTGTCAGTGTGTGGCAGTCGAGCCAGGAACTGGTGCCAGGGGTGGGACTCGGGGCCAATGGTGCCAGTAGACTCCTCTATGTGTTCCAGCTGCAGGTGGCCCAGCTGCGCATCCAGTACCTGGAGCAGTCTACCGTGGACCGCGCCATTGTCAGCAGGCAGGAGGCCGTCATCTGTGACCTGGAGAACAAGACAGAGTTCCAGAAGGTGCAGATGAAGAGATTCGAGGTACCTGGGATCCATGAGCCGCTGGGGGCTGGGGCAGGGAGAGCTGTGTGAGTTCCGCCTCTGCCAGGCATCACTTGGTTTGCATGCCTGGCGTGAGGTGAGTCCGACGGCTCCGTCCGTGGGTACGACTCTTCCCTTCCCCTCCCGTATACTAAGCATTATTTGTGGGCACTTTCTTTCACACCCATCTGTGAAGCTACATCTTGGTACAAACAGGACAGACATATGAGCACAAGCCGAGTAAGGCCATGACTGTACAGATGGAGCCTTCCAGTGTGGAGAGCCCAGATGGCTTCCAGGATGAGGTCTGCAGTATAGCAAGACCCTGGTGGGCTTGGATGGGGTTTGTCAAGGACATAGACATCAATCTTGAGCTGATAATTTCAGTGTCTTCATTTCGTCTGTGCATTCCTGCCAGCCTGGTCCTAGTGCCGTATCAGCCCCAAATAACACACAGAGACGCTGTATTAATTATGAAACTGTTGGCCTGTTACTAGTGTTTCTTATTGGCTAGCTCTGTCTTAAATATTAACCCATTTCTATCCAAGTGTTTCCACGTGGTCTTATCTTACTGGAGAGAGGGTCCAGACCTCTTCTCTCACATCCTACATCTTGACTCCTCTTCACTACGTCTCCCAGAATTCTCCTTGTCTCCTAGGCCCACCTATCTTGCTCTCCTATTGGCCAACAGTGCTTTATTCATTAACCGATAAGAGAAACATATTTGCAGAATGACGTCTCCCATCAGACCAAGGGCACAGGACATTTACAGAGGTCACCTCTATTGTTGAAATCCTCCCCCATACCGCCCTGTGCTTGACATTCAGTAACACTTGCAGGACAGGTCTCACCATTGGAGTGAGACCATGGCCCCCAGGAGGCAAGCTGAGATTCAGACAGCAGAAGCTGATTGACACCTGCCCTGACCCTCCCCTCAGGGCCTGAAATGTAATTTCTCTTCAGCCCTCACTCCTTCCCAGCAGCCTGTTTGGATGTGAAAGGCCATGCCCCTCATTCTGAAACTCTCCCAACCCCAGGGCATGGGGTCTTTGATTTAGCTGCTGTGGATAAATGGGAGAAATTCTCGTTGACTTTGACCTCCATAGATTTTCCAAGCTGCTTCAGGGACCACTCAGGCAGGGCCCTCCAGACCCCTGGAAATGCTGAATACTGAACTTCATGGTTGCCTGCGTCATGCTGGCTCTATGGAGTTCTACCATAGACAACTGATAGCAGGAAAAGAGAACCTGAAGGACCCCAGCCTTGTATCCACTTGACCCCTCTGTCACCATTATCTAAACAGCAAAATCCACGTCCCTGCTGTCCTGGGTCCTTGGAGACACTGTCCTGGGTCCTTGGAGACACTGTCCTGACTCCTCTTCATCCCCTCCCTCCCCACAACTATCTCTCAAATGGAGCCTAACAGGGCAGCACCTCTTTTGGGTGATAGTGTGATGTTGTCTGACCCTGAATGCGTCTTCTCCAACCACGGCTCCCACAATTCCCAGCAAGGCTTGAAACAGTCACATGGCAATAGTCATGTGACCCTTGTCTGTCTCAACACTCTGTTTGCCCACTGGGATACCACAGATCAATGGGTTCCAGGCTTGTTGGCTATCTAACAAATCCAGATAGCCCTGAGGTTTTTCTAGCGTCCAAGATGTTTTGGTCTTCATCCCTTTGTAGTGAGATGTCCACCCCGCCCACACCTGTTGCACTGACCACGCCCATTGGGGGCATGGGGACAGGTGCAGGCTTGACCTGTGGGGTCTAGGTCTGGAATCCTGGACCCCAGCTCACTCTCTTAGTTCCTGGTTGGAGACAGAGAGCATGGGAGGGGCATCTTTTGAGCGGGAACACCCCCAAACAAACATCTATCAGCCTATATTGTGTCCCAGAATCTTATTTCCCACGCAATATCCCTTGGTTATGTGTGATGGGTTTCTGTCCCTGGGAAAGGCAGAGCACTGAGGGTCCAGAGGGTCCCTGACAACAGGGTCAGCTCTAGTGTGCAGCCCAGATGGGAACCACAGTTCTTCCCCTGACTCACTTGGCACAGGCATGCAGAGGCCCAGGGAAGAATCTGCCTTTTTGGAGCGCTTGCTCTGGACCCCTGGTTTCTCCAGGTGAGACCTACACTGCTTCCCACCCTCCCCAGGTCCTGGTAATCCGGCTTCGGAACAGCGTGATCAAGATGGGTGAGGAGCTGTCCCAGGCAGCCAAGTCGGAGGCCCAGCAGCGGGAAAACAGCCAGTATTATCAGCGGCGCCTGGAGGAGCTAAAGGCAGAGATGCAGGAGTTGGTGCACCGGGAGGAGGAGGCCAGCAGGCGCTGCATGGAGCTGGTAAGGCCCAGCCCTCATGGGCTCTTGTGGAGTTGAGCATTTGGGCTAGCGTGGAAACTTCCTTTTGGTGGGTAGCGATGCCTTCTTGACGGGCTTTTGGGGTGGGTTACCAAGAAGGGAGAAACAGAAGGCATGGGCTGAGAGATGACACTGACATTGGCTGCAAACTCTTGAGGTGTACCCTAACCCCGCCGAAGGCCTTCTCTACTGATAGAAGCATCTAGACTCAGGCCAGTGTTCTGTCCCTCATATAGGGGATGCTAAGGGCAGGGTGTCCTCAGGCAACACGGAGGGAAACACTATGTATTTAACTGTCTTTCCTGGTGATTCAGCAGCCATCTCAGTGTGGAATGCTCACGGTGACTGAGGGTAGGGAAAGTCGCGGTAATTGCGGGTTCATTTCTGGGCTTGGAGCAGAGACAGGAAACGTGGGAGGTGGAAGAGGCGCCCAGAAAATCAGGGTCCGATCATGCACACTGCCCATTCTGACCGAACGGCTTCCAGTGGAAATCCTGTGTCCACTGTGAAGAGGTAAACGGAGGCCCTGGGGCTCTCCACCATGCCAAAACCGAGGCTTGGCAAAGGCACAGTTACTCACCTGAGGTCACAGGAGTCTGTAGCTCTAGTCTCACTATTAGTCACTGGGTCTCTTTCTATCCATGGCATGGACCAAGTACATGTTTTATTTTTTTTTTTTTTTTTTTTTTTTTTTTTTTTGCCTTGTGGGAATTTTCTGTCTTTTGAGGTATTGTCTTAAGAACGGTTCCCTTTGGGGATCGCAGGGCACCTGACAGCGTCAGTCTTGGGGACAGTCATATTGAAGGGTTCAGGGTTCTAATTCTGCAAAGGGGACAGCACCCCCCTTTGCCACTGTCACGCAGACTTCCCGCAAGTTACCCTACACTAACACTGCCCCTAAGGTCCCCAAAGTGAGGCCACTTCCCCGTGCCAGGGTTTACCCACCGCTGTCCTCCGCTGCAAATGAGTTTCTCAAGCCACCGTCTTCCACAGCCAGAGTGGAGCTGTCAACTCCACCCTTGACAGGCCAGCTTCCTAAGTGGTGACAGGCGAGGTGCTATACAAAGACTGAGGTCCCCAGACAAGTCCAGGTCCCCGACTGGAGTTTCCTTCCCCACCCCGAGGGAGAGGGAGAGAAAGGCTTTCCTCCAGTTGACAAGCAGGGTTCATTAGCAGCCTACTTCCTGTGACACAGCCTGTCTGTGTCAGCCACGGGGAAAGTGACCCTAACCTGCATCTCCAGTGATGTCTTTGTTAGCTGGCTGCACATGAAGGCACACTGGCCGGAGAAGTGGCATTTTTCTTCCCTCTGCTGACTCCCTGCTCCCAAGTCCCCTAGTCCCCTTTCCCATTCTCCCCTCCGTGCCCCTATTCCTAGTGTAATGTGCATCTCTTTAGAAACCCTCAACAACTGGGAAAAAAAATTAGTCAGATGTCACTGTTGCAAAAGCCCCAGGCAGTTTGGAACCTCTCAGAGCAACCTTGAGATGCGTCCACTGTGGACGTCTTTAACACATGACTGCAAACTGGGTGTGGCTGAAGTCACAGACGGAGCTCTCAGTTGCTGTGGATAGAGAGATCAGAGCCTGAAATGGGGTGTGCTGGGCCACACCCGCCATGAAGACCCCCTTCCCATCCTCCCTGCCTCCTGGTGGCCGCAGGTCCTCCTGGCCAGTGGCGGCTGGCAGCAAAGCTCGAGTCTGTGTCTCCATCTCCACAAATGTTTTTGCCTGAGGGTGCAGGCTCACCTGCCCCTCTGCACTTGTGAGGACCGTTACCCCTGGGTTTGGCGCACACCCTAAATGGTGGTTGTGTTGATCTCAATCCTGAGTAGACGTGTGTGAGAGACAACCACCCAGATCTCATCCGAGGACTGCAGGTGTCACCCCTGCTCAGCTGCCATGACAAAGGCATCTGGCACATTCTCTGGTCTCTTCGGGGCTTCTGGGGGTGAGCAAGGCTCACCTGGACAGGTTAACTTGGTGGTCTGTATTGGCTACTTCTCTCTTGGTGACTAACACACCCCACAGAGACATCCTCAGTCCAGCAGAGGCTATCTTGGCTCAGTCCTCAGGGCTGGGGGGGGAGGCACAGGTTGGTGATATCATCACACAGGGACAGTAAGGGCATACCTGAGTCAAGGAAGGATTTAACCTTCAAAAGCCACCCACAGTCATCTACTCCAGCCCACCAGGGCTCACCGCCTAAAGGCTCTACAACCTTCAAAGTAGGGCCACAAGCTGGGTGGGCCCAGGAGCTCAAAACAAGAGCCCGAAAGGGATATTTCCCATTCAAATCACCACATACAGCCTCTTGCTAAGAGTGGCTGTCTCCGGTTTATCTGGTACACTCTTAGCCTTTGCGCCGCGCCCCCCCCCCCCACCCAGGACTCTGCTTCAGGAAGAGGTCTGGGCTCACACATGTGCTCAACAGGCACAATGAGGAAGGGAGGGGTCTCAGGGTCCCCTCTGTATGAAAGTGAGGGACACAAAGTGCTTGCTGTCATTTGAAGTCACCTTGTTGCTAAGGCCAGTCTCTCCGCTCTATCCTCGTCAAGGTCCATGGCCAGGGCCATCATATCTTCCCTTGTGTGTTCTTCCACAACTTTATGTAAAAGTCAAAACTGTGGTCCGTTCATTCATGCTAGATGTGTCCTCAGAGTGCCCACTGTGTGTGAAGCACCATGGTGGGCTAGGTATTCTCAACAAGTCCACACATGGGAAACACAGAACTGTTACAGCTGGGGTCCTGGCACTTGCAAAGTGAGGTATATCAGCAGGCAGGAAGTTAGTGGGTGGGCATGCCCTTGAAGGGGATATCAGGATTCCAGCCCCTTCCTGCCTTTCTCTTTGCTACAAGGCAAGAAGCCATGGATGGCTACCTCTGAAACCGTGAGCTCAAACTAACCTTTTCTCCTTCTTCTTTACCTCGGGTATTTTCCCCCCACAGGAGCAGAAAGCTGGCTAACACAGTAATCATCACTAGTGTGTTTTGCACAGATGCAGTTTCCTCTACAATGAGCCAGAATCCTCACAGGCAAAACTCAGAGTCATGTCCCATTTAGCACCGAGTCTTCCTCCCATGAACTCCATCACCATCACAGATTCATGGTCTAGAGCTAGAACAAAGTGTTGCCCTCTGCTCCTGTTTTAGAATCAAAGTCTCCAAGAAGGAAGAAAGTTGATTTCTTAACTCCATAATTCAAGCGTTCGTTCATCTATCCACCCACCCTCACGCTCACCTACCCATCCATCGACACATCCTTCATTCGTCCCCCTACCCAGCTACTCATCCCCCTGCCCACCCACCCACCCATCTATCTATCCTCCCTTCCATCCATCCATGCATCCATCCATCCATCCACCCATCCATGCATCCATCCATCCACCCATCCTTCATCCATCCATCCACCCACTCGTCTATCCATTCACTGACTCTCTCAGTTTATGTTGAGTTTGTTGAAATATTAACCATCAACTCTGCCAGGCCAGGGACATAAAGGGGCAGAGGTGGGAGGCTGCGCAGGGCAGTAATACCTGTGGTGACAGATCTGGGGCTGCTGACCTTGTGTATCTAGCAATGAAGTCTTCCCTGAGATATCCCTGCCCTTTCAGTTCAGCCCTGCTGAAAACAAAATAGCTCTACTGTAGGAGACCAAGAAGGATTCTAGGCTCCTGGGACCCGTGAGCCATCACAAGGGTGCTGATGGATCTTCTGTCTGTATTCCTTCCCGCCTGTCCCTGGCTAGCTCCATTTGTCACAGCTGGTGTTGGTTTAAAGGGCTGTGGGCTGTTGCATGTGAGTGATTGATCCCCCAGCTGGCTTGCTGGCACGTCCAGATCAGCATCCATTACCCCACCAACGGAAATTCTCTCCTTTCGAAATAAGAAAAATGAGCTCTGCCCATTAATTTTAGTGGATGTACTATTCCTGGCAACTCCAGGCGCCATTGTGGAGAAAAGAATACTCTGGCACTAAATCACTCAAGTTCCTTTGTCGTCGGGGTAGGAGACAGCTCGTCGCTGAATTTATATTCTGTTGTTTTTCTGATTGTCACGGAGCCCAGGAGAAACACCTTGGACCTCGGATTGGGCTTCTAGAGAAGTTGTGGGGCTGATGGTGTTAGGGAGCCTATCCACCATCTGCTTCCATCCTGACATTCCCTATGGTGAGATCCACGCCTCTCGGGGCTGCTCACAGGTTTCCCAGTCTGAGCAAACTTGCTGGGCATTTGTCTGTCCGGGAGCCCTTTCCCTGCAGGGTGATGGTTTCAGAGCCTTTGAAATTCAGCCCTTGTGGGCTTCACAAGCTTACCCCCACACTTCAGCATTGAGACCCCCCCCACCTTATTTCTTGACTTGCCTGTACCTCTGCCTGTGGCTTCCTCGGTGATTCAGACCAGGTGGCAGGTGGCATGGCTCCTACATCTTGCTGCGCAGATAGATTGGGTTTCACTTGCTGTGGGAGAAGGCTGACCACTGCAGGAGTGGACCCTCACGAGGAGTAGTTTGTCTCCGTGAGTAAAGGTGCCTGACACCAACACTGCCGGCCTGAGTCCCATTCCCACATGGAGGAAGGGAAAAAAAGCTAACTTCTGAAAGTTGTCCTCTGCTCTCCATAGGCTCCACTGCTAAGTTTCTTGTCCCACCAGGTCCCGCCACTTCAGCTAGCTCTGTCTTAATTATTAACCTGTATTTCTATTATTAACCTATTTCTACATGGCCTTATCTTACCGGAGAATGTCTGGTGCATCCTATCCTCCAGATCCCTACATGACATCTCCTCCTGGCGCTTCTCTCCTACCTTTCCCAGAATTCTCGTCTTCTAGCCCTGCTTATCTTCCTGCCTCTATCTGCCAAACAGTGTTTTACTCATCAACAAATAAGAGAAATACATACACAGAAGGACGTCCCCCATTACTGCATCTCACACAGAATTCAGTAACAAACGAGAGAATGGCTGCTGTGCGCCTGGGCCCTGCCCAGGTCCCCTGAGAAAGAGACTGGCTGTGTGGCTGCGAGCCTGACTTCCTGTCCCATCTTTCCCATCCCAGATCCTTCCACCTCGTGCCTCTCCTCCCCAATTGTCCTCCCTCCGTCACTCATGGAACTGCTCTCACATGCATGGGAGATCAAAGTGTGTGCTCACTCTGTTGGGCTTTTGTAACAGTTACTCGGGATGTCCTAAAACAAGAAAGATACCTTGTGTCCCAGCTCAGAAGACCAGAAGTCTGAAATCAAAGTGTTGGCATGGCCACCATCACCTGCCACCCCCCAGGTTCCAAGAGGGCTGGGTTGTGCTCTTATCCGTAGTCCGGTGGCTCTAGGTGACCCTTTGCAGGTGGCTGCACCAACTGGTTGTCACATGGCTTTCTTATGTCATTGTGACCATTTGACTCATGGCTCTAGAGGGTCTGACATGGTGGGGAAGCTGTGGTGGAGAGTTTGGTTCATGTCGCCATGGGCCAAGAGGCAGGGGGTAAATGGGAGCACTCGGGGGGGCAAAATGGGAGCACTCAGGAGCGACATAAATCCTGAGCACCTGCTTCCTCTAAATCGAACTCATCCCCTGAGTTTTCAGAACCTCTTCCAAATAGTGCCGCCAAGACCTTCTAAATTGTAAGCCCGTGGGGACATTTCATATTCAAGCTGTTATCAGACTAACCCAGTCTCATCACCTTCATTAATCACTTTTGCAAAGACCCTGTTTCCAAAGTGACACACTTTAAGGCTCCAAGTGGAAATAAATGGGTGTGGGGGAGCACCATCTCTAACCATCTATAGGGCAGCAACAGAAATAACAAACCTCCAGATGCGGATGCCTTAGCTAGGATTGCATAACCTGCTCCCACCTCTGAAACACAGGGTATAGACACTTGCCTATTATTGAATGACTGGAAAGATGAAAGAGACAAGTACGCAGGTATGCCAAATAATTGCATACAGTGGATGCTCATTAGTTGCCATTTGGTTTCTATCTCTCTCCACCCACACCACTGCCCTCAGATTCTGACTCTCCCCTTCCCTCTGATGTGATCTGCCTCACCCCTGTTCTATTTCCTATCCCAAGGGATAGTTCGTGGTTTTAGGTGGCAGTGATAGCTAGTGCTCTCTGTTTTCTTCCCGCCGGGCCCTGGGCCAAGGGCTTTACATCTCATTCCCATCCTTTATTTTTACCAATAAAGGAACCAGGCAGCTTCTCCTAAGTCCTAGTAAGTGACAGAGCAGGAATTTGAACCCAGGCCTGAGCCTCATAAGGACTATCCTCAGACTCAAACATCACCGAAGTTCATTTCCAAGATAATCACAAAAATCATCACTTTTTCATTATGTAATTAAGGGCATCCCAACTGTCGTGTTATTAATTCTCAGGAGTGGGGGTCCATGGTGTATACGCTAACTGCCTTGTCCTTTATACACAAGGAACAAACAGCATCCCCACTCCAAGCCATCGCCATCAAAAAATGGCTCCAAACGTTACTGAACACCCCACAGTCACTTGCTACAGATGACCTGGTCAAGTCCTCACAGCCACTGTGACGGTGGCGTCTGTGCAACGCCCCACCTTACAGATGACTCAGTGGAGGCTCAGGGACACCAGGGAACAGAAGAAGGGGCCACCCACACGAGGAGAGGGTGTCAAGAATGGGCAGAGGGAGAAACTTAAGTTCCTATACAGAGACAAAGGACTGTCGTGCCCATCAGAGCCCAGTGGTAACCTTTAGAGACCCAGAGGCAACATCACAGTGATTTCTAATTCTGGATGGAATTGAAAGCCTCGCTGCAGAATGTGTACTTTTAATAATGCTTAAATAAAACATGGTAGGAGCATGGGTGTGATGCCCTCCCAGGTCTGGCTTGTCAGCGCCCTGGCGGGCTCATAAATAGTTAATGGGCAGCCACTTACAGCCCTCCTTCTGTTAAACCCAGCATCAATTTTATATGCCCATGAATTATGGATCTGCCATTGCTTTGGGGTGCATTTTCCACCTTCAAATAGGAAAAAATAAAATAAAAAGAAATCCAGGTCTTAAGGAAATGAGGGGCCTGACCCCGCCTGTGTCCATCCATTATGCTTTAACAAAAAAAGGCTTCCCTGGGTGTAATGCGTGAGTGAGTTGGACCTCACAGTAGCCACCAGACTCTGGGACAGAGACCGGAGTGGCTTCCAGTGGCTGCCCGTTCCCACATTGTAAGACCCAAAGCTGAGTACACAGCATCCCTAAACCTACAGTGGGGACCCAGGCACACAGGACACCGTCATACCTCATGACCCCAACAGATAAAATAGAAACTCCAGAAGACTGGACCGCAGGGAAAGAAAGCACTGGCAAAATCATGGGGGGAAGTGAGATTCTACTTCATTTTTAATATAACCATCTCATCGTCAGTTCGTATGATTTAATTTTTACTAATAGCGGTGTTTGACACCTAGCTTGCAAATCTGCTGACAGTTTAATAACAAGCACTGCTAACTTTGTGCTGCCTGCGAGTCTCCCTGGAGTGGGAACTAGGTGGGGAGTGGGGGACTCCAATGCTCTGCTTAGGAGGTTACTGGGGGAGTGGAAGGAGAGTCAGAAGGCTGTGAAACCGAATCTCAGGGCCCACTGTCTCTTCAAAAGCAAGCATGCTACTCCAGAAGGCTTGAGTCCTAAGGCTCTGTGAGCTCATTATAATCCCAGCTGGGGCCGGGCTCAGTGGGTCAAACGCTTGCCATGCTGGCATAAGGATCTGAGGTCCATCCCCACCCAGCACCCATGTGTGTGTGGGGAATCTGGTCATGGTGGTACATACTTGCAATTCCAACACTGTGGAGACTGGAAGATCTCTCTGGAGATTGCTGGCTAAGTAGCTTAACCTGATTGGACAGCTCCAAGTCCCAGTGAGAGTCCCTGTCTCAAAAAAAAAAAAAAAAAAAAAAAAAAAAAAAAAAAAAAACAACAAACAAACACACACACACACACACACACACACACACACGATGGGCTATCTCTAGAGAACCATATCCATGACTGACTTCAGGCAGGCATGGACACACACACACACACACACACACACACACACACACACAGACAGACACAGACACACACACACACACACAAAGCCAAGCAGTGCAGGTCACTCTTTCATTGTCATTCCTAGAGCTCCCCTTTTCTCTACTTTCTCCAGAGTCTGCCCACATCCAAGAAGAGCCCCGAGAAGCCCAAAGCCATCCCCTGCTCCATGTTGGGCTTCTGTTTCTTTATGTTGTTTCTGTGCTCAATGAGCCACGTGTCCAGTGTTCAGACCAGCCCACAGTCTCTCTACAGCTTGCCCCAGGCGTCCACCAAGCCCGTGGCTAAGGGTTCATTTTACAAAAGCTCTGAGCGTTCCTCTGCTTGCAAATGTGAACTCGAGCTCTTAAAGATGAATTATTTGGGCTGGCAAGCGAAGTATTTAAAAAGTCATTCCATATGGAGGGCATTTGGGGTCGCAAGCGGGGTGTAAATAATGTGCTCTATGGTCCCCCAGCAGGGAGGAAGTTTCCTAATTACTGACCGTTACCATTATCTCGGTGTAATCCAAATGGCCAGACATGTGTAAGGCTCGGCATTCACAGACTGCTCTACGTTCTACTCTCAGAGCCTCCCCCTTCATGCTCAGAGCTGGCAGAGCAGCTGTGGGGCTTTCTACCCTGTCACTCCAGTCACCACAATCTCTGATAGGCTCCCTGGCCCCTATAAGCCTTCCAGTACCAAAGCAACTAGGTTTTAAATGGAGGTAAGGACCCAGGTTCCCCAGCCTCTGGTGTTCCTGCAATAGGTCTCTTCCACGCCACCTTGAATCGCAGACACTTGGGATGTGCTCGTCACAATTCAGAAGGTGTTGGCATCTAATGAAATGAGTTTCTCTTCTTCTGCCTCCAAGATGAGGCATCCGGATAGTAAAAATCTATTACTGGAAGCATACCTAGGAATAATTGGGTCCATTACTCCCTGGCTTTGTGGCTTTGAGTCTGCAATTGGAAAGTGACTCTCTGACAATTAATCAGAATTTACAGTTGCTAATACCAATTACAGACAGTGCGTGTAGTCTCGGGATGGTATTCACAGAGGAGCAGATCGCTATCGCTGTCCCCCGAGACCTCATCAACGGCTCTTTTGTCACATTGCTGGGAATTAAAGTCATTTAACTCCACAATGTTAATTACTTAAAAAAGGGAGGGGGGGGTAGAGGCACCGACGGCGTATTGCAGGTGTACATTAGATTATTCAAATCAATCCAAGGTGGTTTGCTTAGATGAGATCAAGCTTCCCTCCACCACACATCAGGGAAGCCCAGCAGACTGGTGTCTAGGAGGGCAGTGTCTACACAGGTACAGCTGCACATCCTTCAGAGAACGGTGGTCCCAGGGAAATCCAGGGTTTTGTAAGTCAGACTTACTCCCTTGTTGATCTTATTCTCCGCTCTGATTGGTAGGGATGCCCTTTTTTGGTGATTCTGAAGCTGGTGTTGGTCTTAAAGGTGAAAAAGATGAACCTTAGAACACGAGGCCGTGCCAATGGATGGGGCGGCAGAGTGGACGGGACAGGGAGGATTCCTGTCCTTAAAGGGGATGTATTTATAATGAAGGACTAGTGAGTTTGTTAAGGCTATGACTCTTGTTGTTGTAAATAATCTAATGAGGGTATGCCAAAGGGAACTCACAGGGTCACTTAACAGAGCAGCCTTGGGCTTCAAGACTGTGATGGTTACAGGCTCCATCCATGCTTCTGGGATCAGTTTGTACCAACTTGCCAGAGCTGCTTGAAAGTGCGGCTCAGCACTTTCCAACGACATTGTCATAGTTACTGGGTGTTAGTCACCGGGGGAATATTTACACTCCTGGAATCCGCATACACTGTAACTAGTGCTCCAATTTTAACACTGATCAGCACACCCCTGGCTGGATCCTTCTCCCCATCCTTCCCTCCCCAGCAGGCTTCCCATCTCGGTGGCCATGGAGCCACACTGAGAAATGACTACTCCATTTAAACGCAGTGAAGAGAGGACACTTCCTAGCCAACTGGTGATGGCCCAGAAGCCCCCAAATATGGATGGAGTTTTGTTCATTTTGACCACTGGCTTGGGTTTGTTCTATGGCCACTCCTAAAACACTATGGCCACTCCTGAATGATGCGATCTCCGACTTGGATGTTCTAGGATATGTGCCCCACCTTGACTCAGAGCAGAGTCAGCTCCACAGTAACCACACAACAGGAAGTCAGGGGAGAAGCTCCGACCGGGAGAATATTAATGCTGGGAGAATACAGGGTGGTTTCTAGGGAGGGTAGCTCCTGCAGTGCCCTTGCAGAGGCCATGGCTGTATGCCTTGGCCCCTGCTGAGACTTCTGGTGATCAGTTTAGAGGTTCATCTTCCATCTCATTGCGTGAATCTTCCTTTCTCTGCTTCCTATCTGTCTGTTGGTTCTAGGGGCTGGGTTGCATCGTGGGCAGAGTTGCTCAAAGAGAGGGGAAGGGGGAGTGGAATTTCCCTTTTTACCCCTCGGGGAGCAGATGGCTGCTGCGTATGACTTTGCCTGGGGAGACAAGACAGCATGTATGACAGACTAAAGGAGGGTTCCACCAAGGCCCAGCTGGTAGAGTCGTGAGCTTGCGAGCTTGTGGGTGCCCGAGGGAATGTGGTTACTTACAGGAGAATGGGCGAGCAAGTTTTCTTTAGAAAGAGAGAGACTCACGTTCATCCATCCAGTCACCCGGCCTTAGGTTTGATTTTGTGTGTAACTAATAAACCACGACCACCAGTAAGACCACCCTCATTACCATGACTAAGCCACACCTTCGTGAAGATCACCACACCACCATTATCATCACCATGGCAATCACCATTTGCATCACCATCATCACCAAACCCACTATCGGCATCATCATAACCGCCTGGACCAGGTTTTCTCTTACTTTTGGACCACCTACCAGCTCGAAGATCTTGACACAGAGACTTACTATTTGTTTCCAGTGTTTGGCTTACTTTAAGGTTGGCTCTGGCTATCTCTTTTAACTTAAATTAACCTGTTTACCCGTTCCCTTGGAGATTTTTCCTTTTCTTTCTGTATAACTGCTTCTCCTGTCTGACGGGCTGGTTGGTGGCTCTATGGCTTCTTGCGCCAGATGGGTCCCTCATTCTCTCCTCCTCCGTCTGCCGTTCGTCTTCCTTGCCTACCTTTCCCCTCCTATTCATTCTCTCTGCCTCGCAGCCACACCTAACCCTCTCCTGCCTAGCTATTGGCCGTTCAGCTTTTTATTAGGCCAGTCAGGTGCCTTAGGCAGGCAAAGTGAAACTGTAATACGTCTTTACATAATTAAGCAAACTTCCTTATATTGCTAAACAAATGCAGCGTAAACAGATGTAACACATCTTTGCCTGGTTAAATATAATATTCCACAACAAGCACCATTTTCTGTAAGGAGTAAGGTTTTTCCTGCCGGTCTTGTCCCACAGCTGCGCCAGCCGCAATTAACACAGAGACTCTGTATTTGGTATTATGCTGTTGGCCAGTTACTAGTTTCTTATCGGCTAGCTCTGTCTTAAGTATTAACCCATTTCTATTAATCTAAGTATTTCCACATGGTCTCATCTTACCGGAGAGAGAGGCCGGCATTTTGCTCTCTCTGTCTTCCATCTTGACCCCTCCTTCCTACTTCCTCTTTCCTCCTTGTCTCCTAGTCCCATCTATCTTGCTTTCCTATTGGCCAACAGTGCTTTATTCATTAACCAGTATGAGAAACATATTTACAGAATGACATCTCCCATCAGTTCTCACCATCACTACCATCACCACCATCGCCATCATCGCCATTATTACCATCATCATCACTATCACCATCTTTCCAGAGCTTCCCCCTTCCAGCCCCTTGGCAGCAGGTGGAAGCCCAGATCAGGGCTCCTTTCCAGTCTTCCCAGACTCTATGCCCCATAACCTATGAGTGCACAGACACCTCTTCCCGGCCACGGCGCCAGCAGCTTCATTGCACACCCTTCTCCAGCTTTTCCTTGGCTGGGCTCCAGGTAAATGACTCGGAGCCTGGCCTGCCACTGGGCTCCTTTGATGCCCACTTTGATAATCAGAAGGAACACATTCATTTCCCTAATGGCTTTCTCATCTTCCCCCTTGTGAAGTTTTCAGGCGAAAGAGAAAGCAGAGACAAGCTGCATCTGTCCCTGCTCAAGCGACTTGCAGCGGTCCATGCTGACATCCACCCAACTGGGTGCAGTCTCTGCATCCTGTTCCCTTGCGAAGGGGGACGATGCGGTACCATGTGATTCGTTTGTCTGTTCCTTAGAGACCACTATCCTGCTGGAGAGAGACGTCTCTTATAAACAGACCCTCCTGGGGAACCCTCCAGCCTCCTGTGTTTGTGAGATAAAAGAGAAGGAGGCTAATGTCACTTTTTACCAAACCAAAGGCAATAATAATAATAATATAAAATAGAAGATTTTTCACCTCCTCCTGCTTCCCCTGTCCCACCCTAATGGTCAACACGTGTTTGCTATAAAAGGTCCAAGAGCAAACAGCCCTTCCACTGCGGCGCAAAAGCCTCAGCAGCCATGAAATAGTGGGAGGCATTGGGCTCCAGGACCACTTGATCTGCATGGCTGGATTGGCCACTGGCACTTACTTGCTGGCTCCTGATGCCTAGAGCTGGACTGAAATCCTCACTAAAGCTCTTGCATACTATCCCCTGCCTAGTGTTTCCTCTCGGGGCCTCAAATAAACCGTGACAACCAACAGCACCATCCTTGGTACCATGAGCAACCAACGCCGTCATAAGAATCATCACCCTGCCACCATCACCACCATCATTATCCTCATTAGCACCATCACCACCACCACCATTTTTATCACCATCATCATCAATACTATCATTATCATCACTACCATTACAACCATTAACACCACCCTCATCACCATCAACACCATCAACACCATCATCATCACCGTCATCACCGTGTCCAGTCATAGATGTTACCTCACCTGTAAGATGGATTCTGAGGCAGTGAGGAGACAACCCTCTGCACCTATGGAGCCATAAGTGAACCTTCTAGTCCACCCCGCCCCAGCCTTGGTCACAGGCTGCTGCTTCTACAGCTCACTTGAATATCCACGGATGCTGATTTTTCTCAAGAATGGCCTCTCCATTTCTACCAGGCACCTCCTCTCTCAGCCAGGCTCAACCGGTCCCTTCCTACTACTTCACAGAGGTGTGGTAGCACCTGGAAATGCCCAAGTACTTACAGAAAATTATTGCTGGAGAGAACTGTTCTCTTTGTGGTTTAAGATCCAGCAGACCTGCAAGGCTGGGCCTTCAAGCCAGCATACTGGGAACCAATCAAAGAAACAGGTTACGTATTAGTGGGTATGGTGCCTATGGACACGTCAGGCTTCCCTAGGATGGCATCTGACAGCCATGACTGATTTGATTGGAGCAGAGGGAAAGCGGAGTGTAACAGAACCCAGGCTAGTGGTTTGCTTCAGCTGGGGCTCATTTTAACCTGGGTGGTGGTTATTTGCATATGCAAAACCGCAGTGGTGGGTGTGGCTTCCTTCTATATTGACTCAGGAGTGGTCCTTGGTTCTTGTTTCCATAGCGTCCTATTACTCATCCGACCTAAGCATATTGTAGGCCTCCCTTGGCTGAATTCTCTCAAGTTCCCTTTGATCTTTGACCTCAATGTTTGAAGTGTAATAGTGGGTCTGTGGCTCTGGCTACAGAAGGACAGACTCCTAGTCCCTCTTCTACCCCAGACTCACAACCATCCTTAGTGACTCTTGGTGACTCCTGATGCCTTTGTTACCTCACAGCTGGGGGAGGGGAAATGCAAAGTCTCCTCCATACAGATCCCAAGCACATAGTTTGGTTCGGAGTCGTCCCCCGCCCCACACACCTCTGTTTACACATCTGTCTGGTTTTCCATCCTGTCTGCTGTTCCTATTACTACCAGCCATTACATGGCTTCCCAAGTCAGCCACATCCACAGGCAGAGACAGACAATTATTTGCTGCCTGTTGAGTGGCTCTGTGGCACATTTGCATATGCAAAACAGGTCGCCTTCTCTGTCTTAGGAAGGCCGGGGTGTCAGTGGCTGTTTGCATCAGTCTGTCGGGTTGCCAGGGTACACCTGCCCTTTGTGTTTTAGAAGGCAGGACTGCAAAGCCTTTTAGGGTGTTTGGCATGGAGACAGTGTGTATAGATGTTGAGGAGCCAAAGGCTCTTGGTTGGCATTTCTCCAGTTTTCTCCCTGGAGTCAAAAAGAGCAGATGAACACAGTGCTGCCCGCCCCTTTATGACATGTGGATGCCAAGGTGTGAGGAAGGTAGCTCAGCAGGCACAGACTCTAGCTTTGTGAAGCCAGCTTGTGTTGGCAAGTGCCCTGTAACCCGGAGGCCCACACAGCCGGCAAGCCTCTTTTAATTTGGGTGGTGTCAACCGAGACGAGACGTGACATCCAGCCGAAGGTCAAGGGCTCAGTGGCCATGTTTGGCCTCCGTATAGGACAGCAGGCACCCACCGCCTCAAGTTGTGTGTTTTGGGGCGGTACCCAAGTTCTCTCCTTCTTCCGGCCCGCATTCCTGGACTTCTCCCTAGCTGGCCAAACCCTTCCTTCCCTTTTAGTTTCCATCTTCACTCTGTTGTCACAGACAGTTCCATTATAAAGAAGGGACCTGTTTGTGGAGCCCCCCCCCCCAGAGTAATGTGCGTGCTCAGGTGAGCTCATCTGGTCCCCCCTGAGCCTTTGGGTCACACCCCACTTGTGCCTTAGGAAGGAAGTCCAGGGCAAAGACACTGTCAACTCCTGTGTGTCATCTTTTCCGTACAAGGGAAAACCGGTCTGCCCTTTTGAAAAGATTAATTTAGTTGCTGAACTCTAACGCTGGCTAATTAGCATCCATGCCTCCTGCTCCCTAAGTACAGAACTTGCCTAGTTCTCCATATGTCTGCTTGCTGTTTAGACCCATGAAACCTTAACATTTAGGATGACAGCACCCTCGGCCATTAATGCCTGAGACCTTGGCATCTAAAGACCAGGAAATGAAAGGAGAGGCCCTTCACACACAAACCAAGGTTAAACCCTCCAGTTAAACCCTGTGAACTAATGCTTGTATAGATCCGACGCCCCCAGATGCAGCTGACTCCAAGTGATTCCATCTAAGGCAGCCTGCAGTACAGAAACCACAGCCAACATTAGACCCCCAGGCTCCAGGTGTCATGGAGACATGGAGCTTGTAGGTGTCTGAAGGGTGACTCCAATTCTTGTCAGCATGGCTCTTTCTCAGATTTCAAGTTTTTCAGACCACATGGTCTGCTTTGGCCTCTAAACTGTCTGCCATCGGAGCATGGGTGCACCCACGGAGAATGCACATGGAATAGCTGTGTTCCTGCAGAACTCTACTGACAAACACACGTGTCGGGCCGGGTTTGACTGGTTGACTATCATTGCCTTTATGTGTTTTGGAGAATAAGTCTGAAAAGGCTCTGACACCCACTTAGGTTTGTTTAATGAATATAGAAGTTCCTCCTGGGCATGCGGTGCATCTGCAAATGTTCACAAATAAATAAAACTACCAACACCACACACATGCATGCACACACACACTCGCGTACACACCACACACGCATATCCCAGACTCTGATACAGAGTCAAACTGAAGGACAGTTTCTCTCGGCTTAGGCCATCATCTTCCCCACAACAGTGGCTGATCCCCAGAAAAGGGACAGGAGAAGTATCTTGAGAGCTAAGGTAATATCTGGACCCAGAAAAGCATGGGAGAATCTTACTGCCAACTGAAAAAAACTAACAAGAGGCCCTCGGTGGCAATGCATCTCCAAACCTCATCAGACTCAGGCGTCCATTCCCAAGTGCCAGGGAACTGCCGGGCTGCAGGGCCCAGTCGCCCCCAGCTGTGAGGAGCGTGTGATGAATCTGTTCCTGTGAGAGGCACGCACAGCCCAGCCATCACCTTGAGATGTAGAGGCAGAGAGCACACTGCTCGGCCGTTGTTTCTCTTCCCCGTGGAGTCAATAAATGGATAAATGGACCGTGAGTGACCAAGTGGCTGTTATAATTTTAGAAAAGGAACATCACAGAAGTGTGCAGAGGGAGTGTCAACAGCTTCATGCTCCGTGCAGTGAGCTGACTTCCCAATGTTGTTTAGGGAGGCGTCCGAGAGGACAGGGCAAACAGCCTCCTGGGAGCAGCATTGGTCCTCTGTCTCCAGTGATGTAGACAGGGACACTTTCTGTGGCCCTTTTGATTAAATCTGAACTCCTGCCTCCTGCCCAAAGGACCTCTTAAGGGCTCTGCTTACACAGTGTGAGGGAGAGGCCCAAGGCCAGAGAGTGGGGGGGCTTGGCAGTACTGTCACCAGTGGCCTCTGCTCCTAAGCCTGTACATTCCAAAGGAAACAACTCACTGGGGGAGGTGGTGGCTGCAGCCAAACTCACCTGACAGGAAGGGGCGGGCCTCAGCACTGCACTTTCTTAGAGAGGAAAAGCTTTAAAAATGTATCACATTATTGTGTGTGTATGATCCTGCCATGTCATATTCGTGCAGATAAGAGGATAACTTGGGGGAATTGATGGATCTTTTCTTTTACCATGGGGGGGGGGGGACGGGGTGCCCAGAATTGAACGCAGGTCTTTGTCGGAACTGGGGACAAGCAGCTTCACCTGCTGAGCCATCTCACCAGCCCTGGGGAGGGGGAAGGGGGCCCTTTTCATGGTCATTTTGGTTTAGTAGCGAGCACACACTTTCTCCTGGGTGTGCGCCATTGTTCTTTGCTTGCCTCTCCCATGATTCTCTCTTGCTTCCTCCCGATACTTCTCCCCCTCCCCAAAGTGGTTTATTTCCTTCTTCATGTCGTCTCTCTCTCTCTCTCTCTCTCTCTCTCTCTCTCTCTCTCTCTCACACACACACACACACACACACACACACACACCTCATATACTTGTCACCCGTGTGGCAGAAAAGATGATATTTCTCCTTCTGCATCTGGCTTTATTTATCTGGAGATCCCCAGTTCCACCCAGAGTCCTGCGTAGGACGTGGGTTCACTCTTTGTGGCTGAACAAAGCTCCGCTGAGTATGGCACCTGGGCTGTTTCTGTCTCTCACTCTGGGCAGTACAATGGTGAATGTGAGCTGAGCTCAAAGGTGGCTCCATAGATACTGTCTTAGTCCCCTTAGGGTACATTACAGGGGCACAGCTGGGCTGCGAGGCCGTTCTGCACTTCTGGCTTTTGAGAAGTATCCTGATTTCCATAGTATTTGGATTTTTTTTTTTTTTGAGTCTCACTGTATAGCCCAGGCTGGCCTGGAACTTATAACCCTTCTGCTCCCAGCATCCAAGTGCTAAAGGTCATAGAGAGGTTCTTCATTTATAGCCAGGCAGCACTGGTGGTCCAGGGGTCGCTGGTGCCAAGCACAAGGTTCTCCTACTCCAGAGCTTCTTTGTCATGGAAGAAAGAGGCTTTGCATCCTGAAGGGGAGGTCCCACAGTGAGGGAGGATGATCAGGGTTGGGCTTCACACCTGGGCTCTGATATGCCCTACATCCAGGCTCAGTGTCCTTTGTTTCAGAGAATAAGAACTTCTCCAGAACCTCTCTGGGGACTGCCTAGTACCCCCAAATTAGAGGACAATAGGAGTATGAATGTGGCAGGAATAAAATGCTAAGAAGTCCCTTTGCAATGCTGGCACTTTGAGCCTGTGACATCCGATACTGCAGAGCATCTCTCACCCCAGCAGATGGGAGCCCATCATGCCAGACGCCATTGTCTTATGCTGTCATTACCATGCCTGGCCGCACGCTGTTCACTGGCGTCCTTTGCTGGTAATGTCACAGGCACCACTGTCTCCAACAGTGGCCCCCACCCCCACACCCATTTCTCAGCTAGACAGCATTGACTGTTCCAAGTCCCGGGAAGCTGGGGTCTAGTATCGATCACCAACGCCAGCAGCAACTCTCTGTATCCTCCCCGATCGATGTCCTGGGAGAACAGATGTAACAATACAGGACTATTGATGAGGATTAGCCTGCCTAGGAGGCATCTTCTCTCCCTGCTCTCTTGAGTATTTGGGAAATTTCCTGGGCCTTTTGGAGTAGGTAGCGTTCGTTGGCTTGGTTGTTAGGGTAAGAGGGGAGCCTTGTGATTTATGCTGTCACCTGTCATGGCTGAGGGAAGGACTTTGAGACGTACACCAAGCCAGTTCTTTTGGGTGCAAACCTTGAAGACTAGGCCCTTGCCTAGACCTGTGCAGCAAGGACAGCCATTTCACATGGTCCCGGTCTGAGCGAGAGAGTCGTAAATAAAAGGAAGGTGTGGCTGCTGTCGGCATAACCCAGAGGATTGTTGCAGCGTTAACTGCTCCTGGGTTAACCTTGACTGTCAACTTGATACAACCTAGAGTCGCCTGGGAGGAGTCTTACTGAGGAGCTGTACACTGGGGTGGGTGGCATGGGCCTGTCTGCATGGTGGCGGTGGGGAATTAAGACACAGTCCACTGTGGGTGGCATCATTCCCTATGCAGTGTGGGGAGTAGCGGAGCCGAGCGTGAACAAGTAAGCATGCACATACTCATCTCTCCTCTTCACTCTGGACGTGATGTGACCAGGTGTTCAAAGTTCCTACCTTGACTTCCCCTCACAGATGGGTAAGATCTGGAAGCGTAAGTGCAAACGAACACCTTTCCCCCATAAGTCACTTTAAAAAAAAATCAGGTTGTATTTTATTACAACCAACATAAAAACAGAACAATGTCTTTTCTAAATTGGAGTGCACTCGAATGACGACTGAGAGCCTGGCCAAAAGAGGTGCAAAGCCGGTGACACCATCTCTCGATGCTGCCCACCATTCTGTCCTGCACACAGCTAGGCTTTCACGTGATTGGCACAGGTGTGTTAACATCAGTGTCACACAAGTGCACTGCACGGGGAACACATCAAGCCACCACATCCCAGGGGCTCAGAGTCACCAGTTTCCAGAACAGTTTCCTGCACCGTTACATCTTCTGGTACCACTATCACATGTGTGGTCCATTTGGGGCCCAAATGTCACTGTGGAACATGGACTGTCATGACCTCATTTGCATACGGTGCTTCTGAAGGTCCCTGTGCTTGGAGGGAAGGAGCTAGAGGCCACTGTAGAGCTGATAGACAGGCGCACTCCTCGGTGTATGGGAAGCAGACAGATGTGTGTCTTTTTCCAGGTGCCGTCACCCCGGGGCCGCTTTCTGCAGGGACACTCTTCTGAGCCCTGTGTTTGCAGGCTGTGTCTGCCATCCAGTGTTGTGTCTCTTTGTAGTCAAGGACAATCTTGCAGTTGTGATTCTCTTGCGTGATTGCTGGGGGTCCGGGTATGCATTGCCACACACAGTTTATGTAGTGCTGGGGACTGAGCCAAGGCTGCGTGCACTCTATGGGAGCACGGGGCTCAACCCTGACAGAGCTCCCTGGAGATGCAGCTCAGGGGCCACTGGAGAATTCAAGGAGCCTAATTTCTCTCTCTCTGCAATCGTGCGAGCCTGTGGGAGGAGAAGAGTTATGAGCCCATGGCACCTTGACTCGATTTGAAGGAAGCCAGAGGCCGCTGGAGAATCCCTAGCTGGAACAGTGGTCTCTTCCGTGGGAAGCGCCGTGACGGTGTGTGTGCTAAAGATAATCTTTGCATTCGAGACTTAATTATATTGATATAATTATTCTCTTGTCAGGGAGATTGGGTGGTTCAGATGTCATATTTGCATTTGAGCAGAAAAATTGAAATAGCTTTTTTCTTTCATTGGGAAGCAGCAGCGTGGGTGGATGATGGGGGAAAGCTAGAGCCAGGAGGTTGAAGTTCACTCCAGGTCAGGGAGCTTGAATGTTCCTGCTGTACGTGTGGGCACTGGGAAGGCTGGTTCAGCACTACCCTTTGTCGCCCTTTTTTGTGGTTACTGAAGCAGAGGACACTGGATGGGGAGTGGAGTTTGGGGACTGGAAGGCTGTGAAGGGATTTAAGGAAGTGCTTCTTTTTTTATTTTTTTTTTTTAGTTTTCAAAGACCCACAGCTATATCACACACCCTGATTCTAATCCCTTCCCATCGACCAAAGGCCCCAAACATCTTTACCCACACCCCACTCCCTGTGAAGGTCTTCTTTTATAATTAACTTTTGAGACGGGGGTCTCACTTCCAGCTCTGAGTGCCCTGGGACTCACTATGTAGATCAGGCTGGCCGCAGACTCACAGAGATCCACCTGCCTCCGTCTCCCAAGTGCAGGACCAAAGGTGTGCACCACTATATACAGGTCCCTGTCGGGGTCCCATTGCTCCCTGGAGACTCCATGAGTCAAGAACAGTGACCCCTGTTCCCCATCAGAGTCTTTGGCATCTCCTTGCTTTAAGTAGACAGAGTCTATGCAGGAAGAAATGGTAGAGTGTTTGCCTGGCAGGCAGAGGGCCAGGGTTCTAGCCCCATCACCATTAAGACAGCACAGTGGGAGCCAGGTGTGCTCTTAGAGAGAGGGGAAAGACCTGGGCTCCATGCACATCTAAGTTGTGCACAGATGGGCATAGCATGCTATCGTACCAAGGGTAGGTGGGTAGGACTTCACTTTAGGTCTCTATCGCCTAGCCCTTAAACAACTCAGCTGCCTGCCTGTTAACTTTCCACAAAGCTGTAAAGGCCTTGAGGAAACAGCTGGGGGCCTTTTTTAAACAATCAACTTGAAACAGAAGAAAAGACAAAGCTTGCTGGCAGCCACCTGGAGCTCCCAGTCCTCTTATTTTGCTAACGATAATAAGGCAGAGGAAGAGACCAGGGTGTTTCTAAGGTCGGTAGAGAAAACTCTGGGTTGCCTTTAAGAGAACTCGAGCACTGCTCCAGTAGACACACCTACACAAATGCATGTTTACATGCGAACACAGCATGGAAACATGGCACACCCATTAAGAGCAAGTGTCCCCAAGTGACAGACGTAAGGGTAATTTTAAGATGCTTTCTTTCTACTTTATTTCTATTTGCGTGCGTGTGTTCTTGCGTGTGTACGCGGGTGTGCAAGTACACGTGCGTGTGTGTGCACGAATGCTTGTGGAGCTCAGACATTGACCGCTTCCCCTGTTGCAGTCCTTCTTTGCCGGACTGGCTTGTCAGGAGCCCCAGGAACCCTGTCTCTGCCTTCCTAGTGCTGGGACTACAGAACAGGCCTCTTACAGGGGATTCATACTCAGATCCTCAAGCTCCTGTGGCAGGTACTTTACACGCTGAGCCATTGCTTAGTCCCTTTGCTTTCTTTGCTTTCCAAAGGACACACAAAGTGTCTATGGTTCTGAGTTTGCTGGAGCCATAACATGGCATCCGCACAGGGGGGCTTAAAACAGCACACAGGTGCCAACTCCAGTAAAATAGCACTGGGAGCCAAATCCCAGCCCCAGAGGCCAGGAGTTGAACCGCTAAGGTGTTGCAGGTCCCTGTGGAAGCCACGCCTGCTTCTGGGTGGTTGGGAAAAATTTGGATACTGTTGCTCTGACACAATCTTGCATGTGTCCCACGCTGGTTTCAAAGTATCAGTCATCCCCTTGTCTCAGTGCTGGTATGACAGGGGTGGTACTTTGCCAGGCACTGGATAGCAGATATTGTCCCTCCAAGGGACAACATTGTCCCTTCTGCCTGGTGCATTTTCTGTCCCCTCCGTGTGTCTCTGGGCCTGCGTTTGCCATCTTAGGATGGCAGGAGACTTGCCCGTTTTGTGGGGTTGGGACCCAGATTATGAGTTCGTTTCTGTGTGGAGGCCCCTGTTAAGGACAAGATGGCCATACCCATCTGCATCCTGAGGTATTAGGACTCTGGACTTACAGGGACATTTTTCAGCAGTTAGCCATTCTAGGCTCAAGGTCACAATGGACACAAGGTTTCCTTTATAAGTGAGCTTTCTGACTGTGAAGATCTGGTGTCCCTCTGGTGGCTAGCCTCCAACAGGCTCTGAGGAACCTCTGTGTGGCTCCCCTGTCTGGCCTGAGTGAACCATAGCTTGTGCCTACAGAAGTGACATGCCCCACACAGGCTAGGCTATAGAGGATTCTGTTTCTGCCTTATTATCTCCAGTATGTTTACGTCAGGGGGCATTTCTTTGATGAAGGTTGCTCCAGCATCTTGGTGAGGTTCTACCCAACCCCAAGGTAGAGAGCACTGAACTGCTATCACCAGATATCACCTGCAGCCACAACCCACATCAGTGAGTATCCTTGAACAGAGGTCCCTGGGTGCAGTCACACCTGATGTCAGACAGGCCCTGCCCTGGCTGACATCATGATAATAACATTAAGTGACCCCTTGAGACTCCTGCTGCTGCTGCTGCAATATGCCCACGTGGTGGCATTAAACAGTGCAGCCTGCGTCTTGTATAGAAACAGAGGCCAGAAGCCCAAATCCAACACGAAGGGATTAAAATCAGGGCCCTGGTTTCTGGGCTCATGCTATGGTCTCGTTACTTTCTCTTCTGGTTCCCAGAGGCATCCACTGTTCTTAGCAATTGTCTGCATCATTCCAGCCTTGGTTTCCATATCTGAGGCCATGACCATTCCCCACAGGCCCTCTTGCCTGCCTGCTTCCTACGAGGACTTTTTTGATGGCACTTAAAGATCATGTGAACAATTTCCCCACCCTTAGATCCTTGTCACAACTACCAGGTTCTTTCTTTCTTTCTTTCTTTCTTTCTTTCTTTCTTTCTTTCTTTCTTTCTTTCTTTCTTTTCATAATGTAGCACCCGGGGAACCGTTCTTGGCCCTACAAAGACACTGAGCCAGAACCACCCAGCTAAGCCAAGCTTGAACCCTTCACACTATAAAAAGCACACGAGATAATAAATATTTACTGCTCCCCAGCATTGGGTGCTGAAGTAATTTGTTACACAGCAATAAATAACTGATACACAATACAGATTTGTAATTTTTCACTGGGTCGCCCAGCACCGGAAAGCCATAATTTTGGAAATCTTACAAGCTTTCCCTCAAAATTTACAGATGAAAGGTCTGGGCAGATGGTGTGGTGGGTATTTATAAGCTGGAAGCATCACTTGTGTTTTGAATAATGAAGCCAGGGTGCTCTGACCATGGAACTCTTAGCTATCTGTTGCCATCAGACCCCTTCCCAATTTCCCCAGCTCGGCTGTTGCCTAGCAGGAAGCAGCCGAGAGCAGTGGACATGAGAAGGGGGCTCTGCCCTGGGGCACTCTTGGAAACTGTCACATCTTTTTATTGCAGATCTTCTTAGGGTCCTCCTGCTCCCAAAGACAGCTTCCAACAAGGGGCACTCTTGGAGCCTCGCCTCTCCTGGAAGGCCCCATGTCCAGACTTTGCCTTCCCGAGTCCTGCATCCTGCCTCACTGGCTTTAAGGTTCATTAGCCACTCTTAGCTCTGGTCTGTGTCACCCCAACCTTGCTGCCCCCCATTGTGGTGACAATTGTCCCCTGTAGACCCTCTCTCTCACTTTCTCCAGCAATCCTGGGGTCAATTTGACTAATGATCCCACCTGGAGACCCTTGCCACATCTGCAAAGGGCTTTGACCATGGGAAAGTAACATCTGGACTAAACTGGCCTCAACTTCAGGCTTCAACTTTCCCACCATGAGGGAAACTGATCGCCCTGTTCAATTCGTTTATTCAGTCCCCTGTATTAGATTCCAGGGACGGAACGACACGGTTTCTATTTCCCTGATTCATCAGACTTCCTCGGTGTGAGTACTGAGCCCCTCACGTAATGTGCTTTCTGACGCACCTGTGGCTCTGGTGTTCCCACGTCCTTGCCAGAAAGAACCGTGCTGTGTGTGAGGTGTGTGAGGTTGGTGCCTCTTGACATGCCTTCATTTTTCTTCCCTTGCAAGACGCTTTTGGCAAAGAACAAGAGCTGCCACTGTCACCAGGAACTGAAGGTGAAAGACAGGTACCCTCTGCCATGGTTCCCACAGAGAGGCTGGCTTCACGTGGTCCACTCCGTCCACCACAGTCCCCCTTCCTGATTGTAAGGCTAACGAGGAGCTGTGGCCAGTGCTGCCCGGCACTGCAAGGAAGGCTGGCACTGAGCGCCACTAGCTCAGGAAAGGATCCAGGTTCAAAACCCAGAGCACAGTTCGTGCTGAATGTGCGTTGGTTTTCATCGCCTCGAAGCCAAAGGATGATATGTTAGGTGTCATTAATGGGGACTTCCCGTGTCTGTGTGTGTGAGTGTGAGTTCATGGGTGCGCAGGCCTTGCACATGTGTGGAAAGTCAGGGGACAACTTGGGGTGTGCGTCCTGGCCTTTGTTTTGAGACATACGCCAGGCTAGCTGGCTTGCGAACTTGCTGGGCTTCGCCTGTCTCTACCTCCCTCCTTCTCCTAGGAGCGCAGGGATTACCAGCGCTCATAATCTGCACTGGCTTCTTACATGGCTTCTGGGGATTGAGCAAAGTCATCAGGCTTGGCTCTGCAAGTGCTTTGCAGATGGAGCCATACCCAGCTCTTGTCATTCAGACATTGTAACAAACAACGGGAGGAAAAGACAGATTATTTATTGTTATTCACGGTTTCTATCTTAATTATCCTCTTTAAAAAGCTCCTGAAAAGCCCATCAATCTTATGCAGGAAGCTAAAACTTGTAATAAATTGATATGAATTGATTATGACATGGCTTCCCCCTCCACCATTGTTAGCACTGTTTTTAGAGTAAAGATGGACTTCATCATACACGGATTTTTGTTAAATAGGAACATTCCGTCCTGGTTCATCCTGATCCACCCTGATCCACTCTAGTCCATTTTCTGTTGCTGTGGGAAACACTGTGAACAAAGCAGCTTGAGGAGGAGGAGGTTTCTTTGTCTTGCACATTCCAAACGTAATCCATCACTGAAGGAGGTGAGGACAGAAACTCAAGGCATGAATTGATGCACAGGCCAAGGAGAAATGTGTCTTTCTCGCTTGCTCTCCATGGGTTTGTGTCAAGTTGACAAAAGCTAACCAGTACGATTGGCCCCTTCTCAACTTGACACACAAATACACCGCTACCAAACCATAATCTTTTCTGTCTTATTTGTTTCCAAGAGCTCCAGTCGATATCACAACATAGAACATACTATAACTTTTAAAGTGCCATGGTCTTTTTTAAAAATCCCAACACTTTTAAAGTCCAAGATCTCTTTAGAAATGTAAAATCTCTTAATTGTAAGCCCCAGGGGAAAAAAATGTAAAGTAAAAATAAAACAACTTACATACTCCCTTATTATAAGAAGGGGGAAAAAACCAGGGCCCACTTATGGGCAGGATCAAAAAAAAAAAAAAAAAAAAAAAAAAAAAAAAAAAACAAACTTCAACAGTATAAATAACTCACTCGTGATCTGGGTTCAGGGCGCCTCGGTAACCCCGCCTCTCCAGCCATGCCATCCACAGCTTATTTCATGGGCTCAGGTCAGCTCCGCTCCATACCTGCCTCTATCCTGGGTGGTCCCACCATAGCCTGGTATCTCGAACATCCAGGAGTTTCCAGTCCAACTGGCTGCCCCTTCACCAGTGGTCTCTCATGGTCTCCTCGAGGACTCTGGCCCTGCCACGCGGTACCAAGCCTCGGCTTCTCTTATGACCCCTTCAACCTTGAAGCTTCCATGTTTCCAAAATCATTACCACACGTGGAAGATTCCTACACATTACTGAGTTCAGCTGCCAGCTTGGGATACAGTTTTGCCCTCCTTCTCCCCGACCTGGACCACCAGCTCTGAGTAAACATCTTCCAGAAGATTTCTCTGATTTCTTGGGCCCAGCTGACCAGCATCAGTTGTCCCAATAAAGCAAAGCTTTCCCTTTCAGTGGTGCTGGTCCATGGTTAGTGGCAGCTGACTCTTCAGCCCCAGATAACCAGAAACTACAGATTCTTAATTGAAAACACTGCTTGGACATTTGACAGTCGTGATGGGGTCGGAACTTCTCTGTCAGGCTTCACGAGCCAGCCTCCGTGTCTCTTGATACTCTTGTCCCTGAGAGCCCACGGAACAGTTCATTAAGCCATAGGCTCTCAATGGTTAAAGTCCCAAATGACTCTACAATGCTCCCACAGCAACACGGCCACCACCACCTCTGTCACAGCAATGCCACACAATCTTGGTACCAACTTTGTCCCCCTCTGTTTTCTCCTGCTGTGAAAAATGTCATGGCTAAGAGAAGGAGAAGGAGGAAAGAGTTTATTTGACTTACATTTTCAAGTCATAGTTCATCAATGGGGGAAGTCAGGGCAGGACTCAAGGCAGAAAACTTGAGTGCAGCTGCCTGGCTTGCTCGGCTGTTACAGCCAGCAACTACCTGCCCAGGGGTGGCCCTGCCCATGCTGGATGATGCCCCCCAACATGCCAGTCTGATGCAGGTAATTAATTCTTCAACCGAGGTGACCAAGTTTGTGTCAAGTTGACAAAAACAAAACAAAAACAAAAACCTAATGGGCATACACTACTTTGTTGCCCAATGAAAAAGGAAGTCTTTTTTGGGTGTCTTCCCCAGTCCTAACCTATGTTTGTTCTCTCCAGGGGCCTGGATTTTGGGCTGTCTGAGGAAACCCTCTCCTGTAGCATATTCAGGCTTGGGTTTAAATCAGTTCTTATTGTTGTTAGGCCCTGTAGAGTGTCCAGGATGAGCCCTGAGCCCTGTGGTGGGCAGAGTGTCAGAGTGGAAAGGGTTCTTACCTCCTGGCAATCAGGAATCGGAAAGAGAGGCAGGAAATGGACAGGGGGAGAGCTCTGCGGGGACACACACACACACACACACACACACACAGAGCAAACAACTTCCTCTAGTTAGCCTGTCTCCTAAAGTTTCTAGAGCTTCTCAATACATTTCCCCCCAGCCAAAGACCAAGCCCTCAGCACAGGAGTGACACTTCACACTGAAAGCCTAGCAGGCACCATATGTCTCACTGTGTTCTTTGAGGACCCAGGGGGCAGTTCTGGGAAGATTGCCATCACTTAAGGCATGATAAGGGCCGGTGTTCTGGTTGCCGCTGACAGATGAAGCACAGGCCAGTCAGGGGTCAGGGGGGCACTCAGCTGGGCAGTGAAGAGAAGAGTTGGTCCCTGGTTGCTAAAGTGTGTGCAGTGACCGACCCATCAGACAAGCCCGGCCTGGATGATGAGGAGCAGTTAGGTATTTCATGCCCCTGTAATCATGTCTGCATGTGTTCCTGTTCCTCTCCTCCCCTTTCTTCTTGTTGTAGTTGTTCTTGAGACAGGGACTTCTCTGTGCGTAGCCCTGGCTGTCCTGGAGATCCCTATGCAGGACAGGCTAGCATCGAATTTACAGAGGTCTGTCTGCTAGGATCAAAGGCATGCGCCTCCACACCCCGATCCCTGCCTCTTTCTCGCTGTGTGTCTTTGGGATCTGCTAAGGTTTGAGTTTGATTGTTCCCAGCAAAGAACAACTGGAGTTTGGTCTCCAAGGAATCCAGTTAATAGTGCTGAAAGGTGGTAAGATCCGTGGGAGGTGGATCTATGGGATGGTTGAGATTTTACACCCCCCACATACACCTGAGTTCTTCTCTCAGGGGATCACGGTGGTTGCCTCCAGAGTGTCTGTCAAGAAGGGAGTCTGTCCTCACTGGAAGCGTCTCAGTCCCTTTCTGCTTTTCCAATTTTCTGTCAGGTGCTTGGGGCCTTTGGCAGGAGCCATGTCAGTGCCATGCCCTTGGACTTGCAGAACCACGGGCCAAAATAAACATCTTCTCCATATAAATTATCCGGTCTTGGGTGTTCTATTATAGCGACAGAAATGAACTAAAATGAGGTCTTTGATGAGTCTCTCTGTGTCTATTACTGCACCATAAAAATAGAATGAAACAGTGAGTTTTCTGGACGGCTAAGGGAATGACCTCGTGCAGGAGCGGCTGCGTGTTCCCAGGTTCCTTTTCCTGCTGATAGCTGGCTCTTTCTTACTCTTGAGCAGGTAGAGGGGGGCTCAATTGCAGTGGGCCAGAGAAATGAGGCCTATTTTCCAAGTTTCTCATAATACACGGAATTCATAGCCTCTGTAGAGAATCTGGAAAAGCATAAAAAGGAAACATAAGCGTGTTTTGATAGCTCATGCCAAGGAGAATGGCCACAGCCAGTAATTTACTGTAACATTCTCCAATTATGTTCTGTTTCCACGGTGCTTGGATCTAAGGAACCTTATTAATATTAAGCAAGATTAGATATTTCAGCCATTCGGCAGACCACCAGTCAGAGTAAGAGCCATGGGTCAGCTTGCTCCTTCATGAGCTAACGCAGTGGTAGCCACCATGTGCTCAGGTATATAACAAGCACGTGTGATGTGTATAAAAACCCTCAGAGTTTTCAGCATGTCTCAGGGTGTTTTGAGACCCTCTTTGGATTTTACTTTGGAGAAGGATCTGGGTGTGATAGTTGAGGCCTGTAAATCCCAGGTACCAAAGGGGCTGAGGCAGGAGGATGAAAAGTTTAAAGTCAGCCCAGGTCTCAGAGTTGAAGTCAGAAAGACTTGCCAATTGCTGATTACACAGATGTTGATAGGTGTGCCCATGTATTTATTTATACAGTTGTTTATTTATTTTGGTTTTTTCGAGACAGGGTTTCTCTGTAGCTTTGAAGCCTATCCTGGAACTATCTCTTGTAAGACCAGGCTGGTCGTGAACTCACAGAGATCCACCTGCCTCTGCCTCCCGAGTGCTGGGATAAAAGGCATGTGCCAGCCACCACTGACTGGCTGTGTGCTTGTGTTTACTAAGCAAGCCACTTGTGCATCAACCTGTGCACCTTAACACCCATGTCCTACTGAGCAAGAAGCTTCTGTCTGTCCTTACTGTGTTAGAAAACAGAGATGGATGAATTTCAGGGGTGTTGGGAGATCTGTCCTTTCAGGCAAACCGTGGCGCAAGTTAACTGAACCTTGAGAGGCTGCCTCAGGGGCAAGGAGCCTGAGGGGCTCATCTTAGGCAGGAGAGGTCTCTGGAGAGCAGAGTGCTCTGGGTAAAGCAACAAGCAACACACAATGGCACTGGTATATTGGCATTAGCCTCTAATTGAATGTCATGAGCAGAGGCGATCTTAATTGCTGGCGTTAATTATCTTCTGAACTGCTTCCCACGTAGCGGCTGTGCTTGGAGTACCCCTGGGAAAGCAGCAATCTGGAAGTCTAACGGGCCCCCGATTCCTTCCAGTGATGCTGGGCCAGAAGCACAGACTGCCCAGTGTTGTCTTTGTCTGGGTAAACGTGATCTGTGATGCATCACACCCTGTCCTTTGTTACCTACAGTCGCATGTAACATGGACGATCTCTACCCTACGTGTGTGTGTGTGTGTGTGTGTGTGTGTGTGTGTGTGTGTCCGCCTGCCATGTGCCAGGTGTCAGCAGTACAGATGGATCGTGTTCTGTGACAGGCTGGCACACAATAGGTGCTCAATAAACGTCCATTGAATGTGCACATGTATGATTGGACAGTGGGGGAGTCTGTAGCACATGCGTGTGCATGCAGAAGCCATTTCTGTCAGTTCCTTGTCCTGCTTCACAGCTATAGGTCTGTCTGGCCATCGGGTGGTTTCCTGTGGGTGTTTCTGCCATGCATATATGTAACTACATGAATGGGCTTATACCTTACTTGTGTACTTGTGTTTCATCCCTGAGCTTCCCCGTGCCCTGTGCTAACAATTGAGGATGCTGAGCTCATACAGACTTCAGAACACAGCTACGCTCTTGAGGGACAGTCTAGTCAAGCCCCAGTGTGATCACATTTTAGCATCCTGCCAGCCAGGTATCTGTCCCCAGAGGGCACTGGGAGGCTGAGGGACCCCAGCCTGAGTCAACTGTCTCTAACTGGCCCCTTCTCCCTCTGTGTCGTTATCTAAGTTCCGACAGGGGTGAGGGGGGCTTGTTTTTTAATTCCTTTGCTGGGCTCTGCAGTGCTGGAACATATGTCTTGGTTTCCATGGTCAGCAGACTTCCCCAGATTCTCAAGCTTAGGCAGATAAAGGATGGGCAAGCTTGTGTTCAAGGCCCTGCTTTGCCTTCTGATCCATCCCCCACGGAATTAGTTCCCAGAAGAGAGATTCCAGGTGCAGCTAGATGTGCCTCTAACTTGGGGAGTCTGGTGCATTGTGGGATATAAGGACATCTGACCTGCTATGTGTCACAGTGTACTCCAAGGCATGGCAGCCAACTCTCTCTCTCTCCAGACTTAACCTAAAGTCCCCAGGGGCCATCTCACCTTCAGTCAACAAGCTCCGTGTTAAAGGATAAGCTGAGAAATAGATGCTCCGTGAACATCAGAGATTTTTCCAAAGAGTCAGGACAAAACTGAGTCACAGCAGCACCGGGGAGTATTATTCTGGCACCTGTGCTGAGTCCTAGATCTGGAAAGGCTGAGCTGCTCAGCTCTGAGGTGGGGTGAAGATGATGACTCACCTGCCAGGCTCTCACACAGTGCGGTGGGGTGGGGGTGTGTGATCAGCTGACTAGTTCTGTGCCTGCTGGGAATTGTCACTCTACAGGGGGTCCCACCAGGGAATCCCACTTTGTCTAGTCTATTAGTTATTTTCTTTTGCTCTGAACATGGCCATGGCAACTCTTATAAAAGAAAGCACTTACAGTTTCAGAGGCTTGGCCCATCCCATAACCATCACAGTGGGGAGTGTTGGAGCACATGGCCAGGCATGACCTGGATACCGCTGAGAGCAGAGAGATGGAAGGCCAGGCGGCAGAGCCCTGGTCTGTGCTGCCCCAATACAAACTTTTTATGCCAAGTCCATCTCTCATGCTGAGCTTTCCCAGGAACCTCTGGCCCGGTTACTGATCCATTTAAGATGGCTGAGCTCTGAGTAAGGTGGTGACATAAATCCAACCATGGCTCTGGGCTCGTACATACATGAGGAGCAGTGCCCTGCGTGGATGACCCAGCTTTGTACGCCTGGGACATTCCAGGAGGGTCCCCTAGAGTCTGTCTCCTCCTCTGTGTAACATGTTGTACTTGCCTGGGACCCCCCCCCCCCAGAGCTTTACATTTCCCCCATCTGCAGTGAGAGCCTGGAAGGATTTGCTAATGAGGTGTAGTCTTTGCTCAGGGTGTCCCTTCAGCCCAGGAACTCTGGAGAGGGGTGGGGCTCTCACTCAAGGCCCATGCGTTTCTGTGGTTTTTGTCGCAGGAGAAGTACATAGAGGAGCTGTCAGCTGTGAGGCAGACACTGCAGACAGACCTGGAGACATCCATCCGGCGCATCGCAGACCTGCAGGCAGCCTTGGAAGAGGTGGCGTCTAGTGATAGTGACACAGAAAGGTAAGCGTGGGCGTCTGGGTCAGAGGTGGGGCTGTGCTCCACAGAGCTCTGTAGTCCCCAGAGGTCGCAGGCTGTGTCTTCTGGGGCTCCACAAAATGCCCCAGGGTTGAAGGCGTAGCTGGTTTGTTCAGACTGAGAGGAGAAGAGAGGCGTTGCTGTCCTGTCACCTGTGAACCGCCTGGCTTGAGGCAGATGGAGAGAGACGGTGAGGTGTCCCAGAGAAGCAGCTTGTCCAGTCGGGGCCTGCGCTCACAATGCCGCTCCTGAGCCAGGCTACTTAAGTAGGCTTATCTCGATGAGTGAGCGCTCAGGGGCTACGGTCCGTCGTGGCAGGAAGGCGTGGTAGCCTGTTCCCATGCTGTCCCTGTCACTCCGGTGTGTCTGTCCTGCCAGCACTGACCCCATTTCTGCACTGACTCTGCCCTGGCGCAGCCACTATGGTGGAGCCTGTAGCATACATAGGCTTGTGGTAAGCAGCCTGAAGATGTGGCTCATTCCAAAGGGTCAACAGTGCCCAGATCTGCTGTTAGCCTCTGTCTCGGTTAGGGTTTTAATTGCTGGCCATCACCATGACCAGAATAAATTTGGTGAGGAGATGGTTCATTTCAGCCCATGGAGGAAGTCAGGGCAGGGACTCAAGACAGGTACTAAAGAAGATGCCATGGAAGAATGCTGTTTACTGGCTTGCTTCTCAAGGCTTGCTCATTTCTTCTGACATCCATGACCACCTATCTGGGGATGGCACCATCCACATTGGGGTTGACCCTCCCACACCCATCATTAATAAAGAAAATACCCCATAGACCACTCTGATAGAGGTAATTTTTTTTTCCAATCAAGGTTCCTCTTTCCAGTTGACTCTAATTTGTGTCGAGTTGACAATAAAATAACCAGGACAACCCAGCAGGGACATCATTGACTAGTAAAGACAAAACAAAAAGAAGATGGGTTGCACCTATTATAGGTCCACTGCACCAAGCAAAGTTCCCAGTTCCTGCCCTGGTGCCAGCCCATTCCCCACATAGTCAGCTCTGAGCTGTAGCTGCTTATCTGGACTAGGGGGCTCAGATAGGAGCCCGAAAGGTTGGTCCTGAATAGTTCTTTATGAATTCTCAGTGGGGGCTTCAGACCCCTGGGGTGGGGAAGGAAGAAAGAGAGGAGAAGGAGAAAGGGGAGAGAGAGAACCTAACTCTCCAAGCTGCCACGTGAGAATCTTTCGAGCCAAGCCACAATTCCACAATTCGCATGGCATCAGATCTGAATGGAGCAGACCTTGCACGCTGAACGTGGAAGCTACAGGCAGCACACAGCAGTGCTTACGCCCATGGGGCTCTGCACTGGGGCCTGGCATTGTCGCTTAGACTGTGGCAGCATCAGCCTTCTTAGATTAATGGGGGAAATGTTTTCAGTTCGTTCCCAAGGCTTGGAACGTGCTCATCAGTCATGGAAGGAGGACTCGGTTGGCTGACAGGTGACCCCATCCATTCCTGGCTCCAGAGTCTGCAGCTGCTCTGCCTGTTGTCTTGCCTGGAGATGCAGTGAAGTGTGGAGGGGCTCAAAAGTTACCCTTCACTCCATAGTCACACACAAGAGTGTGCGGTTTCTGCGGGGCCCGTCCGAGATGAGCACTCTGGGAGTCAGCAAGCGTGTCCTGGGGGGACCGGGGAAGCACAGGGCACTTTCCAACACTGTACACCTTCTAACAACCTATTTGATGTCAAGCTATGGAAGAGATGGGAACACATGTGGATGGAACCTGAAATGTTCCGTGGACACATAGTGAGCCAACCACTCACTGTGGAGCCCTGTCTCTGGCCAGAATGTGAAGTTTCCCACCGCATGAGAGGACAGTATTCTTGCCACAGCTCTTTCCTCACAGCTGGCCCCCACGAGTGCTGAACATGACCTGACCTGGAGTGAGCGCTCCATTTATCTAAGAAGGTTGACACTCAGCTAGAGTCACTGCACACGTCTCCGTGCCCTGTAGCATGTGTTTACGTGATGGTGTGCAGGTTGCCTGGCTTTCTAAGCATGGCTGCATCCAAGACCTAGCTGACGAGATAGATTCCCACAATTCACTTGTCTATTTCCAACGGTGCGGTAACTGACCATGATGATGCCATGTGTCCCTTCTGGAGGACAGTTGTAACTGCTGGGCACTGGATGCCCTTGCAAAGTCTCTGGGCTCCCGTCATTTTCCTTTCCAAATCACAGATAAGAAAACTGAGCCTCACGGGTGTCCAAATGATGCTCACATTAAGTGATGAAGCCATGTCTTGGTTTTAGTGCTGGCCTTACTGCCACCATGCGTGTGTTCTTCATCTCACATCAAGGTCTCTGCTCTCTTCCGGGCTGCCATGATGGTGTGAGCTCATGTCAGCCACTGACACAGAGCCGATGAATTCAGGCATTGCTTCCCGGGCTGTATTTGCATTTAGACTGTGGCTGTCTGGCAAAAGTGTCCCGAAGGAAGACATTTGAAGACACTTAATCAATTACCTTCATCCTCACCAACTCCTGCTTAAAAATTCCTGGCACAAGCTCAGTTTGGAAAACAACACTGACCACAAAGAGCTGCCCACACCAGTCAAGGGCAGGGGTTTGAGCCTCGTCTGTTCCGCCAACCAGATCAGCACCACGGACAGCTCCTATGGTCTCCCGCCTCCACTTGCCCTTCATAGAGGAAGGATGACTAACTTGAACATGGCCTGCTCCTAGCACTGGCTTGGGTGGGCCACGGGCAAGGAGGTGGGTGGCTGCCGTAATGGTGGCCACAGTTTTGTTTCTTGTGAGATGGACTCAGATACATTACCTTCCCCGGACAAACAATGGTAGGCTACATGGTGCAGTCATGAAGCATAGGAAAGCCAGATCTCCCTGCTCAGCTGGAGACCAGCAGAGAGTCTGCTGGAGTGTGAGGGCCATCTCCAAATGGAGGTGCTGTTCACAAAGCTGTGTTTGTGGAGTTGGAGCCACAGTGAGAGGCATCTGGGAGCGGTCAAGAACCAGCACCAATAACTACCACTGGGTCACCAGGGCAAGAGAAGGTGCAAATGCCAAAGAGGGGGATGGCCACATAGAGGAGGCTGCGGCAGTGTCCTGCCCGGTGTCCTACAGCAGAAAGAAAATCGGGGAATAAACGTCATGGCTACTCTGCCTTAGTCAGCTGATGCCTCAGCAGCTGAGCCCACTGGGAAGCCACACAGGCAGGAAGCATGTGGAGGGGACTCACACACTCAGGGGGTTCTGCTCCTACAGAGCAGGTCTAAAGTCATCACACAGCCAGTGTGGACCAGTAGAGAGGGCAGTGAAATCTGACAGCAGAATGTAGCCATGTCTCTATAAGAAAGAGTCCTCCTAGAGGTAGTGGTTCTGGATGCTGAGGCCTCCCATGAAGTAGTGGTTCTGGATGATGAGTCCTCCCAGAGGCAGTGGTTCTGGATACTGAGTCCTCCCATGAAGTAGTGGTTCTGGATACTGAGTCCTCCCAGAGGTAATGGTTCTGGATGCTGAGGCCTCCCAGAGGCAGTGGTTCTGGATGCCGAGTCTCCACTGCAGTCTCCGTGGATCAAGACTGGATAAGAATCAGCACCCATGTGTGCGGTTATCAGGCTGGGTGAACTCTCCAGAGCTGTCCCTGCAAAGGATGGTGTCCAGTGGGTCCAATAAATGTAGGTTCCAGACTGAAAATGAGAGTGTCAACTTCCTCCATGGCTCTCACTGAGAGGGAAATGAGTCCTTGGAATTAGACATTTGGTTCTGGGTTCTGAGGACCCTGCTGCCTCTGTGCTGTTATAGGGTTCAAAGGTGAAGGCTTGCAGCAGCTCAGCTCTGCGTAGCACAGAGGCAGTGACAGGAAGTGGCTAGAAGACAGCACAGTGCCCAGAGTGTTTGCTGTACTTCTTAGGAAATGTAAAACGCAGGGGGTGGCACATGCTTGTGATACCTTGTGACCTCTGGGGAGGCAGAGACAAGAGGCTCCTTGGGGTTTGATGCCCGTGCAGTATTCTTGGTGATCTCCAGGCTAATGAGAGACTCTGCCTCAAAATGCAAAGGTTGATGGCTCCTGTGGAGTGATTAAGGCTGACCTCAGAAAACACAGAGATGCACACACACACACACACACACACTCACACGCACATGCTTTCTCTCTTCTCTTCCCTCTCTTTCTCCCTCTCTCTCTCTCTCTCACACACACACACACACACACACACTCACACACACACACTCAATACAAACAATACTTCACAGCAGCTGTAGTGTGATGCCCTCTTGCTATTGAACTGATCAAGTACGGCCTGTGGATTTCTGGTCCGTGAGTCATAGTGCAGAAGGATATGGAAGACATGTTGGTAGTGGCATCTTGTCATGCCAATAGAGTTGAGGTAACAGCTTAGGGTGTGGCTTCGGTGTGCAGACTTGATCCCTTATAAGGAAGAGAAGGGACCTCACTCAGGGCTTTCTTGGGCTGTGGTCTGAGCATCCTGCATCACAGACCCTGTGACCCCAGGGCAGAAGACCATGGGATTATTTACCTTCGTTGTGCGAGCACTCCCCAAATAAATATCAACAAGACTCCACTATGCATTTATGGTCCATAAGGGCATCAGTCTACTGGAGAAAGGTTGCATAGAAATCTGAGGCCTCTAGGGTGGCAGATCTTTAGAGAAAGGGGCTTTGCATGCATCTCCTCAGACTTGCCCAAGCCCCAGCAGACATTGTGGCTGAGGGCCCTGTCTGAGGACTCAGAGTTAATGCAACTTAGATGCAGGGGCTTTGGGTCTTGTCTGTTACCCACTTGGGGTCTGTGTCACCGTGACTGCCAGCACGCCCTGTGGTTGTCACAAAGCTGGGATGGGAAGTTCAGTGGCCTTGAGCATGAGTGTACTAGATTCAGCTATAAAATGGAGGCAGGTAGTGTGAGCAGAATATGTGAACAGTGTTTCTCCCTCAAGAATAGCTACTGGTGTAATTAGATTAGGACTTTCCCACAAAGCCCCGAGAAGCTATCCTGCCCGTGTGTGTCTTGATTTGTTGGCTTTCCAAAGAACATGAGGCAAGCTCCAGGCATGCTGTCAATAACAATATGATTAATACCGGCGACGCCAGTTGCATTTAAGATTTTTATTTTGTTTTGCTTTCTGTCTGAGTTGTGGAGTCTACATATATGTCTGTTCACCATGAGTGCCTTTGGAGGTAAGAAGAAAACATTGGGTCCCCTGGAACTGTTCTACAGATGGTTGTGAGCTCTCATGTGGGTGCTGGAAATTGAACCTGAATCCTCTAGAAGAATAGCCAGTGATCTTAACCAGATCCCTAGGCCAGGCGAGTTTTTAAAGGGCAGTGATAATGGTTGCTCCTGTTTCCCAGGAACCATGCTGAGCAATCCACAAGGGTCACCTCAGGCTTCACAGGCAGAGAGGCAGATGCCTACATGTTAGCAATCACACACATTTTGCCAAGGAAGGCAGAGGGGTCCATCAAGGACAACTCCTTACTACCCTCTAACAACACAGCGGCAAAGGGTGGAAGTGTCGGAGACCGGGTCCCCAGCCCTGGCTGCACAGTGATGACAAGCCTTGTCTTGTGTCTCTTCTAGTGTCCAGACAGCCGTGGACTGTAGCAGCCGTAGCAGAAAAGAAGAGTAAGTAAGCCCCACGAGCCATTGGCTCTGTGTGTGCGGTTTTCAAGGAGAAAAGTCCGCACCCCCCCTGGAGAACTCATCGCAATGCCTGAGAAGTTCTGGCTTCGCGGTCTAGCATGCGCCTCACGGACACACACTCTGTTTACCTGCCTGACTTTGTACAGTCATAGGGGAGCCGTGGGTGACTGTGTGTCACTGTCCCCCACCACCTTCAGTGACTGACTCCCTCTCGCCCCAGAACAGTCCTTTAAGATAGGCACTTGTGTGCCTTTAAGATAGGCACAAGAAGGAAGCCATCTTGAGAACAGTCGGGTTAATACCAAGCCCCTGTCCCATGGTGACCGACTTAGTGTCGCATAAACATACCACACATTGTGCATGTATGGGCCCATGTGCCCTAGTGTGCATGCATGCAAACATGCATGCGTGTGCATGCCCACACACACGTGCGTGCGCACACACACACACACAGTAGCCATGTAACCCTCCCCTGATGCTACTTACACAATCAAAGAGCATAAAGAGAAGACCCAGCTTGCCAAGGTGATCCCGAAAAGGTGGGGGAGGATTGGAGACCTTTATCCCATGCCTATCCCATGAACATATGGCTCCGAACAAAATTCAGTGGCAAGCTGGACCCTCAAGTCAGAGAGGCTTCAGCACCCCAGTGTGTGTGTGTGTGTGTGTGTGTGTGTGTGTGTGTGTGTGTGTGTAAGAGTGCAAGGGTATTGGGATAAAGGCAAGCAGTTTTCCACTCTAACTTCATCAGGCACTAGTCTGGTGGCCTTGGCGAAGACCCAAGTTGGCCCCTCCCCTCCAAACACCGGTGCTTCCTCCACTCACAGGCCAGCACCGGTTCTCTGTCTGTGGCATTGCATGTAGAATGTTCTGCAGGCCCGGGTTCACTGTGTATAGTGACGATCTGGTTATGGCCCTTGCTGTGCTTACCACCGTGATCAGTGTCCTAACTTTGGCTTCTAGGGACAATGTCTCTGTCGTCAGCTCCCAGCCAGAGGGCAGTCTGCAATCCTGGAGGAGCTGCTCCCTGTCCCTAGCCACAGAGACCGTGAGGACCCCCTCTCGACAGTCGGCTGTCAACGGCTCTCTCCTCAGCCCCAGGTAAGAGGCCTCTGCTCCTGCCCGACATCTTGAAGATTCGTGCTTGCAGGCTGATCTGGGGGTGGGGTGGAGGGGGGGCCTGGCCACTTCCCGGCTGTGTGGCTTTAAGTGGGTTACTTGCCCTCTCAGGGTCTGAGAAGTGTTGGTTTGGTGCTGGTCACTGACTCAGATAGCGGTAAGGATACACCGGTGACAGAGAGCTCATCAGTTATTTTGAACAGTTTGGCGTGGACAAAGAATAACTAATCTTTATCACTGTGTCTGTCCCTGGTGTCACACTAGCGGATCTGGATTATAAATAAGTGTGGCCAGTTATGGTTTTGCTTAACTCTTGGCTGCTGTTTTCTGAGTGGAGCCATAAAGAAAATGGAGCTAAAGCCGGGCACACTGGCTCAGCACCAGTTAGCTCGGCTGCTCTGGAGGTTGAGGCAGGAGGACTGAGAGATTTGAAGATTTGAAGCCAGTCTTGTAATGTGGTAAGCTACAGCCTTCACAAGAAAAAAGAAAGAAAGAAAAACCTACTGAGCTGTGCTTCTCACAATGAAATTTTAAATCTTGGATGTAAGATTTTATAATCGTCGGGTGGGAGGGATGGCTCAGCAGAATTTGCACAGCATCTGAGCTCAGTTCCCAGCATCCACAACCACCTGTAACTTCAGCTCCTGGGGGAATGAATGCTTTTTTCAGACTCTTAGGGCAACTGCTGTCAAGCGCACATGCACAATTTAGATACACAAGCCTGCAGATAATTAAGAATACAAACAAAGCTTCTTAATTATTTATTTTATTTTTGTGATTATAGGATATCATTTCTCCTTTTCCTTTTCTCCCTGAAAACCTCTCCTTGATGTCTTTCAAAGTTATGACTTCCTTGTCATTAGTTGTTGTCATACACTTATGTGTATGTGTGTTGTGTGTACCCCTAAATACATAAATACAACCTGCTCAGTCTGTATAATATTAGCCATACATATATATTTTCAGGGTTCATCATTTGATATCGGATGCCCGACTGGTATGCTCTTTCCTGTGGAAGGCTCTCTCTCTCTCTCTCTCTCTCTGCATTCCTTAGTTGCGTACAGTTCTTTGTATAGGGTTGAGACCTGTGGGTTCTCCCATCCACACATCACCCACTTTAGCGTGTCTTGGTGTCATTCCATGTTCAGGTCATGTTTGGGCAGTCATGTTGGTACTACTTTATGGATGTAGCATCTGACATTACTAGGAAACAGCCTCACATCAAACTCCCTGATCCTATGTTCATATAATCTTCCTGCTCCTTCTTCTCGTTGGCCCCCCCAAATCTTAGGTTCAGGAGCGGTTGATGTGCCCATTGAGATTAGGCTGCCCAACCAACTTTGCACTTTAATTGGTTGTGGTTTTCTGTAACAGTGTCCATATGTTGCAAAGACAGTTCTTGACAAGAGGTGAGAACTAGGCTTTATCTGTGGGTGTAAGGACACGTGTTTAGGGTGTATTAGGGATTATACTGGCTTAGTAAAGTGACAATTGTAGTTTCTCCTCCACGATCCATGACTTCACTTGCCCCGAGGTAATTGGTTAGGTTTCCGGTGCTAGGCATGATTCCCCTCTTGGTTTCAGCAAGCCCTAAGGCCAATTAGAGAGCTGTCGGTTACAGTCAAGATATACCGGCCACTACTGCACCTTTGGTGTGATCATGCCATGCTGGTCATTGTTGTATTTCACAGGCGTCATAGCCGGGTAGGACGTTTGCTTGCTGCCTTCATTTGGAGCTTGTCTGGCACCTTCTGTACCATGAAAGCTAGTCCTTGGGAAGGAGGCGTACAGGTCACTCCCAACTCAGGTCCTCTGGGTTCTGTCCAAAGTGCATGGTGTCTTCAGCAATAGGGATTTATCTCTGGAAGGCAGTCAAGGGTAACAGCATGAGTCTAGAATGCTTTGGGGGTCTCTCAGACAACCCTACCAACAACTCAAAAGGAGGCTTCTCCTGCCTGCTGTTGGGGTTTTTTGTTAGTCTTTGGCTCGTGAAGAACACTGTTAGCTCAGATGATGAATTTTTATTTGAACTGTGTATGTATTCATAGGTATTTTAGGTAGTTAATAGCATGATTCCTGACGACTTTTGCAGACGCCCCTGCTGTTATTTTACCCTCCGCCCTCCTTTTTCTGTACGCATCTTTCTCCACTCCCGAATTAGAGTCCCCTTTTCTCGTTTCCTCCCTCAGATCACCTGTACCCTGCTAGACTCCCACCCACCCTCACTACGGTGCCCTTTTTGCTTTCCCGACTTCTGTAGTCACTCTGGGATCTTTATTCGTATCTGAAGATCTTGAACTGAGGGCCTAAGGTGAAATAGAGCCTGTGACGTTAGTCTTTCTGGTCTGGGTTGCCTCACTTAACACGATCTTTTCTAGTTCCATCCATCTGCCTGAAAAGCTTGCGCTTCTTTACATTCCACGGTGTATAAATGTGCCACGCTTTCATTACTCATTGTCAGTTGAATGGTGTTTATGTTGTGTCCTTTTTTATTGGCGATTGTGAGTAGAGCACCAAAGAGCCTGACTGTATCTTAGGAAAGATCCGTGGGGTGGGGTGCAAAGTCCTTTGGGCATAAGCCAAGGTGTGGTATAGCTGGGCCGTACGGTAAATATATTTTGTTTCTTGAGGGCTCTCCACACTGGTTTCCATAGTGGCATCGCCAGTTTGCAATCCCACCAACAGTTTGGTGAGGTCTCAAAATAGGACGCCCACACTTCCGTGAGATCTCCAGCAGCGCAGACCTCTTCACTGGGTGTCACAGTCTTTTCCCAGTGGCATGGCCTCTGTCCTTTGCTATCTGCATTTCAGCTCTGTTTCTCTGTGCCCATTTTATTTTCCCTTGCAAGGGCGGCCCTGGTGTAATCAGGGCCTAATGTCCGTGAGTCGGAAACAGCAGACATGTAACTAAGACGAACCGCTCACCGCTACTGTGGTGACAGGGGACAGATAGGAAAGCCACTGCCATGTGGAACAGACGCAGATAAGACCAGCCTGTTCTGATGGCAATTGCCAGGAAGTACGGTGTCTCGGCAGGAAGGTGACCGGGCGGAGCCTGGCAGACCTCTGGCAATGTCCAACGGTATCTCCTGAGCTCCCTGCTCTGTCCCCTGCTAGTCCTGAGTCAAGCCAGCTGTATCCCAGGACAGGAATGTGGGTGGAGCAGCATGAAGTGTTGCATTTGTAGTAAGGCACCCTTGCCTGTGTCCCCAGGGCTGGTTCACAAGCTATTAACTCCATAAATACTTGCTGAGCAAATGATTAACTGACCACAGCACAGAGCCTGGAGTAGAAACATGAATTACGTTTGGCAATAGTTCGCTATTTGTTGTGACTCAGAGAGGGCCAGTAATTCACTCAATGTCACACAGCAAATAAGAGGAGAAGCCCGGCTTTGAACCCAGGTTTGAATCCTTCCAAAGCCGCCATCTGAACGCACGTCATAGTAGGCTCTCAAATCGCCAGGTGTGAATACCCCGCCTCGTGGAGCAGGTCTCATAAGCAGTCAGGAGGTGGCTGGTTGCCACTGTTACGCCAGTGGGCCATCTTGCCAGCAGGGTGATTCCGCAACATGAAGGGTCAACTAATGGATAAGTTATTGAGATCTTTTCTACATCACCAGACTACGCAGCACCTTCTGGCACTGTATAAGCCAGCCAGCCAGCTGCAGGAGAGTTTCCTGGGCTCCCTGCGTTCTGCAACTGAACTGATTGTGCCCTCAGCAATAGGTGTGTGTGTGTGTACATGTGTGTGTTTGTGTGTGTGCGTGTGTGTGCATGTACTTGTGTGTGTGTACATGTGTGTGTTTGTGTGTGTACATGTGTGTGTTTGTGTGTGTGCGTGTGTGTGCATGTGTGTGCGTGTGTGTACTTGTGTGTGTACATGTGTGTGTTTGTGTGTGCGTGTGTGTGCGCATGTGTGTGTGTGCCTCACCTCTCTCTGTCTGCATATTTAAAACATCTCTCACACTCATGGCTGATGGCACTTCTGTGAGGTTTCAGAAGGCATAGCGGACGGACGCAATGTGTGGTGTGTGCGCCTCATAAATGCTCATGGTGTCCTTCCACCCAGAGTGTGTCTGGGTTCCTTCTTTATGGACCCTTGACTCTATCTTGTCCTCTTCCAACCTCATGGAAGGGGCTTCGCAAGGGACCAGTTGCTTTATTAACTATGATCGCCATATTTCACCTTCTGGTGCTTTTTAGACCTCTGCCACCAACTTGTCAGGCTTCAACAAAGCCATGCTCTTATGTGTTGATCCCCCAGGTTAAAGGGCTCTTGTGTTTTGAACTTGAATGGCTGTGTATCACAAAGTCAGCACCGGTCCCACCCTAGGTGGGGGAGGGCTCCTGCACACCTGGCCCTGTCTCACCTGGTGCTTGGGAGGAGTCCGTAAGTGAGCTTCCTGGACGCTTCCAGTTCTGCTGAAAAGGAAGGTCACTCTAACGACAGAAGAGAGAGAGGGCAGACTTCTGCCAGGAGCTGAGAGCATTTCCCTATTATTTACAAGAGGACTCCAACTGCAGAGAAATACACCCAAAGCTTTGTGACTTATGGCCAGCTGGGACCAAGCAGCTGCCACTGATAAATGTGAGCCTTTCTGGAGACAGACACTAAATTACCTCCAGGGCCCCAGAGGGGGAGCTTATGTGCTGGTGGCAGCATTTGACTTGCTTCAGGAGCTCAGAACAATCGGCAGGGGTGCTTCCATGGCTGACCGGGGAGGGTAGGGGTGGAGGCTGCCGCTCCCTGAGTCCTACTGTGTCCCGTCTTGGTCACGGGTTCTGTTACATGCCGACAGTCCTCCATGGGCCCACCTGCGTGCAGTGCTCAGATGGGCATCAACACTTCTCAGTCACCACACTCACTTGTGAGACAGTTAACACTCTGCTCCCTCCGTCCAGCACCCCGCCCTCCCTCCCGCCTCCCACCCTGCTCTAGGGTCTTCTCCTTCCTGTGTTGGCCCATCGCTTCACAGTTCACCTGACTCCCTTCTTCCTGTGCTCACACCCAGGCTCCTCAAACGGGAGGTCTGTGTACCCCCCTCACTGCCTGTCTCCATATATGTGCCTCAGTTTATCTTACCCAGAAACCCTCGCCACTTCACCAGACCTTTGTTTTTGTCTTCCTTTCCTCCTTTCCTTCCTTCCTTGCTTCCTTTTTCCTCTCTCTCTCTCTTGACAGGACCTCTCTGTGTAGCCTTGGCTGTCCTGTACCTCACCCTATAGACCAGGCTGGACTCAATCTCACAGAGATCCGCCTACTTCTGCCTCCCCAGTGCTGGGATTGAAGGTGTGCTTTACCATGAACTTCCTTATTGTAGCAGCAGCTTTCAAAGAGACGCAGCAGAGCCCATTTCCCGTTCTTGTTCTTGACAATTCCTCAGTGTCAGAAGTGTCCAGCTCTCCGTAGAGCTCTGTTCATAACCTTGCCAACAACTCTCCCCCTAGATGCCACTCACACACTGTTCTGGATCTCCTCCCTCCTACCCTCTCTGCAAATGCTGGGGTGTCCAGGTACTGCCTCCCGCTTGGCTGTCCTTACCTGGACAGCAATTCATTCTCTTGTGATTTTCGACTCCCCAGCTACAAAAGCGTTCGAGTCTAGCACAGTGACTCTGGTGTTACCTCAGGTTTGAATGTCTTTGGTGGTGCGCCCCGGCCTCTTGGGAGTGTGTCTCCCACACTCCTGTCCCCTAAGATGTGCTGATGGCAGTCATCTGCCCCACTCACCCTTGTCATCCATGCCATTGGGGTTCTGACTGTCATCAATCACTCCATTTGATTCCCCTCAGCCTATTATCCCTGTCTCAGCGGGTCCCTTACACTCACAGCTGCCCCAGCACCCGCCATCCAGTGATCCTAGTTCCTCTCCTGGGCTCTGGCAAAGGCTTTGAAATCTGACCCCTCCTCTGTACTTCAGCCTGCGGGGTCCCTCACGATGGTAATCCGGTTTCCATGGCTCCTTTCACCAGGAGCACAGGCCAAATCTGGCCTTCGTCTTGTTTTTGTCAATAAAGTTTTATTAAATCGCAGCCATGCCCACTGTCTGTTTATGATCAACTTCCTTGACCTACGCCCTATGGAGGTGGAGTTTAAACGTGTAAGCCAGCTGGCGGTGCCCCCAGGGAACCCTCACCTCAGACTGTGGAGTCAGCTTCCCCCTTCCTTCCTTGCGACTTTCAGCCTTGCTCATGCCTGCTGCTTTGGTCCTCTTGACTCTCTGGCTCTTTGCTCTAGTGTGGTTGCACTGCCCGGGTTTCTTGATTGCCTTCTCTTTCTCCACCTCATGACTCAGCTCGTGTGCCTCCAGAGCCAAGGGGGCGGACTGGACCTGCTGGTTCCTATCACAGGCGGGGCGATGTGGGAAAGAAAGGATGGACTGACCTGTACATGGGGCTTAAGACCTGAGGTTCAGCCCCAAGAGCACGCTGGCCCAAAAGCAGACAGGGAGCCTGGCGATAGGTAAACTGAGGCTGGCAAGGAATGCACTTGGAAGGATGGAGGGGAGGCTGGTCGATCTCATTTCCTTTTTGTGGTCTGTGGATGGGCACGTGTGTGCCATGGAGCACACGTTGGTGTCAGAGGACAGCTCTAGCGTTGAGTCTTGCCTTCGTGTGAGTGAAAAAGGTCTCTCACTGTGCACAGATGTGTGACAGGCTAGCTGACCCTTGGGCTTCTGGGAAGTGTCCTCTGTGTCTGCTTCCCCTCTTGCTGCAGGAATATTAGGATTACAGACGCTGCTCCCTCTGGCTTTACATGGGTCCTGCTGATCCACACTGGAGGCCTCACCCTTGGGCAGCAAGAACTTTATCAACAGGGTGTCTACCCAGCCAGCCAGATTGACTTATGTCAGTCGCGGCATGATTGGTCAGCTCAGCCCTGTATCTCAGCCTCAGCCTCACCATTGGTAGGATTCACAGGCTGCTATGACCTGTCAGTCATCCATAGTCAGCACTGTGACCTGTCAGTCATCCATAATCAGCACCGTGACCTGTCAGTCATCCATAGTCAACAATGTGACCTGTCAGTCATCCATAGTCAGCACTGTGACCTGTCAGTCATCCATAGTCAGAGCTGTGACCTGTCAGTCATCCATAGTCAGCACTGTGACCTGTCAGTCATCCATAGTCAGAGCTGTGACCTGTCAGTCATCCATAGTCAGCACTGTGACCTGTCAGTCATCCATAGTCAGCACTGTGACCTGTCAGTCATCCATAGTCAGAGCTGTGACCTGTCAGTCATCCATAGTCAGCACTGTGATCTGTCAGTCATCCATAGTCAGCGCTGTGACCTGTCAGTCATCCATAGTCAGCACTGTGACCTGTCAGTCACCCATAGTCAGTGTTGGGACCTGTCAGTCATCCATAGTCAGCACAGGTGACCTCTTGGTTAGCATTTGGTCATTTGGAGTTCTCTCTGGGTTCTCTCCTGTGGATGTGTCCCAGCATGCTGGGCTGGTGGACGTCACTGTATGAAAGATTCTACCTCTCAAAATCATAGGGCTCTTAATTGCCATGTAATCCATGCTAATTGCTGCCCAGATTAATTGCCTAGGTGTGGCTAAAAGATGGCATTGCCGCTTTGCTCCTCTCCTGGGGAGTGTTCTTTATTAACACCCTGCCCATACTCTTGGTTTGATCTTGTTTCGTATAAGAAAACAATCACCCCACCCTGCCCCACTCAGTTTTATTTTATTTGTCTGCCTTGAATTAGCAAAAAAAGTCTAAATTGAGGGGTATTGTTTGTTAAGTAAAGTTGTATTACTCAAGGAAATGCAATTACTCTGCCCCAGACTAAAGCCAAGGGCCTGTCAGGAGGGCTGCTTCCATGATTAGATAAGACTCACTTGTAATTAGCTCATTAATTATAGATATGTGAATGGATGGGTCTTAGCTTAAAAACTTGTATTCAGCGTAGGCTCAGTCTTCTCTGCTGATCCTATTTCTACAGCTCGGTGTTTACCCTCTGTATTCTTAGAACTGGAGCACAGGATGATTTAATGCACTCTAAGCATCCTTAGCAACCATGCCTCTCGTGTGGAAGGCTTTGTGTCTTTCTAGGGCGTGAAAGTTCTTTACAGACTCATTGGTATGGGGGGGGGGTGTGGCGGTAGAGACGGTGCTGAGACCAGAGGAGAATGTTCAACGTAAACCCTTGGCCCCGCACCATGGACAAGAGAGACCAAGGCAGTCTTTGGGGTTGCAGGGCTCATCCACAGGACCCGTGCCACTCCTGAAGGGATTCCACACAGAAGAGGAGGCGTCTGGCCTGTGTGGAAGCCTGGGCTCTAGCTGGTGAGGCCCGTAAAACTTTCACAAAATAGGAAACGTTGGGCTAGGCGCGTGGCTGAATGGGTGAAGTGCTTACTGAACATAAAAAGCCCGTGGCTGTGTGGGTCTATAAGCCTGTCACTGCAGAGACAGAGATGGCCAGATCCCTCGTGCTCACTGGCCCAACAGCCTAGCCAAACTATAGCTCCAGCCTCACTGGTAGCTGGCTTCAAAAACTATGGTAAAGAGTCATAGAACAAGACACCGGATATCAACCTCTGTCCTGAACAAGCAAGTCGGTGTGTTTGTGAACATGTATACTTGATATCAAGAATGCATGTGTGCACACTAGCACACACACACACACACACACACACACACACACACACACACACACACACGGAAATCTAAGGCTCACCTAAATGAACTTCTAACTTATATAAAACCATTGGAATCAATCACTAGGGATTCTTCCGGAGTCTTATTGACTTCAAGTTTTGTTAGATAAACGTATTGTTGAAGTATGGATGCAAGCAGGTAGAACTTGGCAAAACATCCAAAAGCTGATCAAAGCCGTATCGGTGCCGCCTATGTCAGGATCGGGTAACACTGGTGTCCCTCAAGATTTCCTGGCTCTTTGAAGTCCTGGTCTCCTTTCTCTGCAGAGATGGACCTCCAGGTAGGTGCTGGCTTCTGATGCCCGCACAGCAGACAGGCGTGGCTTTGAACTTGATGAAGGTGGGAGTCCCTGGTGTGTGTACTTCCTGCCCCAGGCTTCCTCCCTTCCATGTCTGTGTTTAGTCTGTGAGGTTGGTCACCAGTGTTGTGTACCGTGACAACTTGTCACATCCTGGATGGGTTAGAGCAAGGTGGCACCATGATAACATTCCCAGGAAGCTCCGGATCTTCTCCCAGGGGGCAAGGTTGGCCACATGGGGGACAGTCCCTACTTGTCTCTAGTATGCAGAGTTTGGGGACACTGCTAGACATCTTAGGACCCACATGATGGCACCCCCTTCCACCATAAGGAAGCTTGCCCTGCAATGCCCCATTGTGAGTACTTAGTAACTTTGTTATTTTGATGGCACCCCCTTCCACCATAAGGAAGCTTGCCCTGCAATGCCCCATTGTGAGTACTTAGTAACTTTGTTATTCGCGCGGGGTTCAGGGCCTTCTGAGACATCACCACCACCTTTATGTCACATGCCTTGCCTCCTTATGCTGGCAGTGGTCCCTTTTGATAAAGTCAATCCAACAGTCAGCCGAGTTCTTCCAACAGCAACACGAAGGCTGGTTTCCTCCACGGATGCCCCACATGTTCATGGTTCAAAGGCCAGGACAGCCTCGCTGGTCACAGCCCACCTTTGTTTGGCTCAACACAACCCCTTCTGCCTCCAGTGTGGGAACCCTGTCTTGCAGTGGTGACCTCCAGCTCTGTCCTGATCCCCAGGCGGCACCTTTCCCTCGCAGTCTGCTGTCTTTGCTGAACTGTAGGTAGCAGTCATTGCCTGCCCTTCCGGGAGCCTTGCAGATGGAATCAGCTAATAACTGGTGGGCGGGCGGGACCTTCCATCCCTCATCCCTTGGGTACTTATCCTTCCAACCCATCAACGCCACTCACTGCCTCCCCTCCTCCAAGGCCTGACTCATCCTCCGCCTCCACACAGCCTGCACTCCAGGCTCGGTACAAATGGAGAGTTCCCTTTGCCAGCCCCCTGCTGCATTCATACTGCGGGCTTCCCATTTTACCCAGAACACCTTGCACAGCAAGCCCTTCTTCATGAACGCATTCCGAACTTGCATTCCATTCCAAGGGGGGAAGGTTGCCTGTCTTATACTTTCGTAAGTCAACCCAGTCTTGAGACAGACCAGTCCAGACCAGACCAGCATCTCAGCTTTGTGTGCTTCCTCAGCAAGCCTGCAGGCCCCTCCTAGTCTCGAATTTCTCACTTGTAAAATGGAACAATGACAGCTAAGGCAGGAGAGGGGCTGGGAGGTGAGGAGCTAAGCCCTTCTCCTTCGGCTTACCCCTTCTGAGCTCCATGTGTGCAGAGGCGTGTGCCTCAGGGAGCACAGTGCCAGTTCGACAGAGGAATGTATGCTTTGTGCTAAGTCCCAGGCACAATGCCAGTTTTCAGCATTTTCTCTCCTGGGTTCGGTTCCTGTGTCTCCCCGACATCTTCACCGATTCCTCACCCCAGACCTCACCAGTATTAAAGAACTGTAAGACCTTTTTAATTATATCTGTGTCTTCAGGGTGTGGGTAAAGAACGGGGGTGACAGCTCACCTTTGGGAGTGACTTGTGGTGTCCTTACATCTGCATCAAGTCTCCTGCCACTCCAACTGGCTCTGGCTCCAGCCGGACACTGAGGCAGGAATCACAAATGCCACCACATGGTTATGTCTGATGCTATTGCCAGAGGCCTGTGAGTTGGACCTGACCTTTCTCACACACTGTGTCTTGATGGACTTTGAGAAAATACATGAGAAACGGGACCTGGCTATGGGCCCACCCCACCCCTCAGCCTTCAGGGCATGGGGCCTGGGAAAGACAAGGAGTGAATGATGTTTGGTCACTGAGGGCCCTGGTCCAGTTCCTAACCCACTTTGCATGGAGACCATGAACAATGGTTCCACCGCAGCGAGCCTCAGTTTGCCCGTACGTAAGGTAGGGCAACGATACCGGGATGAGGCGGTACAATGACTTCATCAACTGTAGTCGATGTCCGTGGAGTGTGCTGTTGTGGTCACGCCCTGGATAGAAACACAGGAGTCACATCCACGAGACAGCATGGCAGGGGGAGGGTACGTCCCGTAGCTGTCTCCACAGCTGGCTTCTGAGCGTGAACCACAGCCAGGGGTCGTTGCTACCTCTCCTCTGCTATTCTGCAAGGGTAGGGTTTGTTTAATTCTGTAACAGCTGTGCTCAGCCTGGGGTCTTCCTCAGCCCCGACGCCAGAGCTACCAAGGACAAACAGGCAGACAGGTGTTGATCAGATTAGGTAAGAGCAACACCTGGAAGCCAGTCGGCAGCACTCAACCCTGGGTATTTGGGGACTTGGCTTCCGAACCCGCACAGGTACCGACACTTCTGCTGTGGTGCATACCGACCTCACCCAGGGAACCCCTCAGCCCTCAGCCACTTTATAACACCCAGCACTGACCTCCCTGACCTAAGGAGGGGTCAGATTGTTCAAGGGAAATGACAATAAAGAATACCTGTGCATGTTCAGTGTAGCCACAGCTGCTCTCCAGATGCTTTTTGATCTGGCTGAGCTCACCCCTGTGGTCTATAAGTTGCCTCTTCCTTGCTCTGCCCCATCCCCTCTCACTCCCAGCCCTCCTCTGTGAAGGTGCTTTCCCTTCCTCTTCTCATCTTGCTCTCTCTGCCTTCTCCTCCACCCCGATTAGACAGACCCAGCATTGACTAGACACCCGCTGTGAGCCAGGCTGAGTACTGGATACAGGGCTAAAAGACAAGAGCCTGCTGATGTACGTTTGGGGTCTTTGACTCTTCCCTCTCCCTTCTCCTGTGTGTGTGTATGTGTGTGTGTGTGTGTGTGTGTGTGTGTGTGTGTGTGTGTCCTTCCTCCCTGTCTTCCTTCGGCTTCTGGCCATTCCTTTGCCTCCTACCTTGGCCTGGCATCTGAAGCCAGCAGTCACGGTGGGAACTGGGACGACAGAGTCCTAGGAGAGCAGGCAGCAGGCACCCTTGATGTCATCATCCACTCCTAGTGGCAGGCGATGGATGAGACAGAGGCCTGAGATACATTCATCACCCCCACCTCCCGTCAGGGACACGACAGCACGGAAATGACTTTCGTCAGCTTGGGAGCAGCCCACTGGCCCTGACAGCTCAAAGCTGTTTATTAAAAAGGAGAATGAACCGAAAAGAGAGTGAATGCCACTCTGCATCACGTGTGTGTGTGCATGTGCGTGTGAGTGGGTGTGTGTATGCATGCATGTGTGTGAGTGTGTGTGTGCATGCACGTGTGAACACGTGTGCGTGTGTGTGCGTGCATGTGTGTGAGTGTGTGCATATGCGTGTGAACACGTGTGTGCATGCACGTGTGCACAAGTGTACGTGCATGTGCGTGTGTGTGCACGTGTGTGAATAGGTGTGCATGCATGTGTGTGCATTGCATGTGTGTGCACACACGTGTGTGAGTGTGTACGTGTGTGTGCGGATGTGTACATGTGTGCGTATGTGTGCATTGTGTGCACATGTGCAAAGAGGTGTACGTGCATGTGTGTGCGCACATGTGCGAGTATGTGGCTGTGTCTGTTAGATGCTCCAAATACTGCTCTCCACAAGCACGCCTTTGGATGATTGGAAAGCAGGCACTGGGCTCTGCAGGCAATGCTCAGCCAGGTCCAGCTGTGATGGGACAGGAAATGACAGGCAGGGACATGGACAAGAAGACAGCTGCTGTGGGGGAAGTGTGAAGCTTTTGTCTTAACACACAGGACCGTCCACATCTTGGTCGCTGCCCGTGTGGTGGCCAGTTTTCCCTGGCTGTGTGGTGGGTCACATCTGGAGGTGGAGGGTTATGGATGCGACGGTAATAACCAAAGTCATTTGCGATCGGCTGTTATTCATCCCTGCCTTCCTCTTGATTGAGGAACAGGTACCGAGCACAGAATCAGGAGGTTTCCCTTTGTTTTCCCAACCAACTGCCCATGAGGCCGACATCACAGATCAGAGAAAGCGGGGCTCCCTGAAGGGTAGGAGGACGCATAGAACGGGGGCTGAGGATGGGGAGGTCCTGGCTCATTGTCATTGCCCACGCTTGCTCTGCCCAGCGCAGCCAGCCGTTCCCTCCATCCCCATGAAACCGCAGGCAGGACCCACGATGGTCTGGCGGCATCTCATATGTGTCATGCTGGCAGGATCCTTTAGGAGAGAAATCCATGGGATGGGTGAGGCTCTGGCCTCAAGCATCCTTGGAGCCATGATAACACAATGCCATGGTCCAAGCGGCTAATAAACCATGAAAGTTGACTTTTCAACATCTGTAGGCAAGCAGATTCCTTGTCTGGCTAATGGGTGGCTCTCTTCTCTATCCTGGTTTGAAAGAATGGTGTGGGGCATTTGGGTTGTCTGGGGGTCCTGTGTGTGTGTGCGTGCGTGTGTGTGTGTGTGTGTGTGTGTGTGTGTGTGTGTGTGTACCAGAGGTGAACTGAGATGGAGACTCAGGATCCCCCACCTTGGGTTTTGAGATGGCCTCCCTCTCTGGCCGGGAGCTCACCAATGAGCACAGCTGGCTGGCTAGCGGTCTGCAGGGCCCACCTGCTTCTGGCTCCTCAGTGCTGAGATGACAAATGCCAGCTGTCACACCAGCCTTCATATGCCGGTTTAGGTCCTCACATCTGTGTGGCAAGCACTCTACCAACTGAGCCATTCCCCTAGCCCTGGGGTATGGTAAAATGGTAAAAATGGGGCACTAATCCCATGCAAGAGGCTCATCCTGAAAGCTAGTAACCCCCAAGGCTCCACCGCCTAACACCTGTGGGCTGTAATCACAACCTAAGAATATGGGGATTGACCAAGACCCAGACCCCTAGCCTAGTGGCGCCTTCCTGGCAAGGCTCCACCGCCTAACACCTGTGGGCTGTAATCACAACCTAAGAATATGGGGATTGACCAAGACCCAGACCCCTAGCCTAGCGGCGCCTTCCTAACTCCTGTCGGTCATCTCCTCTGAGGATCTCACTGTGGCTCAGATCCCTGAGTACCGCACCTCATGAGCTACCTGTGACTGAGGTGGAAGTGGGAAATTCCAGCCAAGAGCAGGATGCTTTTCTCAATGATTTTTACCAGCACCCTGGCCATCTTTGGCCTGAGGCAGACCTCCTACACTTGTCCCCATTGTCACAGAGCCAGCAAGCAACTGGAGCCTGAGTACACCTCACCTCCCACCTGGCCAGTTCTGGCAGCTTTGCCTGCCATTCCCAGCCCTGACATCCAGCGGTTCCTTTCTGTTTCTAAATATATTGTGGTATTTCACTGGTGGGTGGACAGGGCCTTGTTTCCCTAACAGGAGGGCACAGGAGTTTTTATTAATGGAAATGCTGCTGGTCTGTCACCTCTCTCCTTTAAGGAACATCCTTTATTTTATGGTCTATAATTCCCTCACACACACAGCTCAAGGCTGATGCTCAGCAGCTACGTAAAAATGGATAACGCTGCATCCCAGAATAGAGACTGCTCGTCGCCATCACCCCACTCCCCACTGCCCCCTACATCTCCCCATGTAGAGATCTGGCTTTGAGTTGATTTTATGTGAACCTTTTCCTTTAGGGGAAATGGTTTTTAACAGCCACCCCCATCCTCTACTCCATGAAGCCATCGTAGGTTTCGTGAAGACACAACTATGCTACAGCGCTCCACTTGCCATAGCTGCCCTCTGAGTCTGGCCTTGAATAAATAAGTCATCCTGCATGCTTCCCCTCCAAGCATGGAAAAATTAATTACTTACTCATCACACACCAGGCTCTGGGGCGACGTTTTATCGTGTCAGATAGAGTACCCCATAAGTCCAAGTCACCCATAGTAGCCAAAGTGTTTATCCACTCAAATGTACTTAGCTGGGTTTAATTATAGATAGAAATTGCATCTCAGAAAGCAACACAAAAGTCATTTACACAGCTGGAGTTTCCACATGAAATCACATGACTCGCTCTAGGCTGCAGCAGGGACCGCCTTTACAGAGACAAAATAACACTCACGCCCAGGCTTAGTAGCTCTCATGTGGGTCTCGAAAACCGTATGAATTGTGGTTTCTAGCTGTTGCATCTTTCTTCTTGGCACAGGGCAAGTAAAGAGGTCGGAGATGCTGAGGAGCCAAGGCCAGCTTCGTTAGTGCTGAGTGAAGCCTGGGACTCTCCCAGAGAGACCTCGAGGAGCGCTTCTGCGCCTCTCCACCCAGTCTTCCCACAACAGCCCTACCATTTGGGAGATGGGGAAGGCTTTGCTGTCCACAGAAAAACCACCCCAGAGAGATCAGGTGCTCTGTCTTCATCTCCCAGTTCTCAGAGTGTGGCTGTGTCACCCGCGCCCAGGGACAAGCTGCCCAGCCCGTCTGCTGCTCTCTCGGAGTTTGTGGAAGAGCTCCGCAGGAAGAGGGCCCAGAGAGGCCAGGGTTCCTCTCTGCACCTGGGGGAAGGACCCACGCTCCCCATTTTCCAGACCACCGGAGCTTCCTCCCTTAGGAGGGGCAGAGCCAGCAGCGATGAGGGAGACCTCGCACTGAGGGCTGGAGCAAAATCTCCTCTGGGGGCAGAGGGGAAGCCCAGGGCCACAGCTGGTCTCTCGCGGTCAACCAGTCTCAAGTGTATCTCCTCGGAGGGCACCGAGGACGTCACCCTGCCACCTGACAAGCAGCAGACGCGGTTTGGTTCCTGTGAGTCCCTCTTAGAGTCAGGACCCAGCACAAGGAGGAAGCTGAGCTCTTCGATGGCACTCAGGGACCCTCTCTTGTCACCCGCCCTTCGGCCCAGGAGGCCGTGTCTGGAGTCCTCGGTGGACGACGCGGTCTGCCTAGACCTTGGGAAGGAACCTCTCGTCTTCCAGAACCCTCAGTTCTCTCATCTGATGGAGGAAACTCTGGACCGTGACCCCTGCAGCTGGAAGCTTCCGAGCCTCGATTACAGACGCCAGACCAAAGTGGACTTCGACGACTTTCTTCCCGCCATCAGGAAGCCCAGCTCCCCCTTGTCCGAGGCTGCCAGAGAGGCGAAGGAGGCTTCGAAACACCCGGACGTCCACTTTGAGACGGAAGAGGCCGACCGCTCTTCTTTTCTCTCAGGGATCAAAACCGTTTTGAAAAAGAACCCAGAGTCTAAGGAGGACCCCGCTCACCTCTCTGACTCCTCCTCATCCTCCAGCTCCATCGTTTCCTTCAAAAGTACAGACAGCATCAAGAGTTTCCCAAGGGCGCCAAGACTCCAAGGTGACGGTGGCGAGCGCATGTCCCCTGAGCACAGAGAGTCTGGCACGGGGAGGAAATGTGATGATGTTGAAAGTATAATGAGGAAGTATCTCCAGCAGTAAGGACCGGTGCAGGTAAGGACAGCAGGGGAGCTCACCCCCCAGGCCAGGCAGCCTTCGGGGAAATGGGGCTCTGCTGTAATCTTGGGGTAGCTTGCTCCAAGGTGTCAGGGCTGTAGCTGGAGTCACAGATGGCCCTCTATGGTACAGGAGGATGCGTGGGAAACCAGAAGGTTTGATGCTAAAGATGGTGACAGAGGGACCGGGTGGGCAGCTCAGTGGAGCAAGTGCTTTTCCAACAAGGACGGGGACTTGATTGTGTCCCCGGCACCCATGTGAAAGCCAGGCAGGTGTGCTGGCGACGGGCTAAGCAAACGGATAAGCCCTGTGTTCGAGGAGACCCTGACTCGACGTATAAGATGTAAGAGGAGCTCAAGAAGACACTAGTCTCGGCAGGCATCTGCACACACGTGCATCCACACGCATGCAAATAAGTGAGTGACAGGTTTAGGTGGTGGCTCACTCAATACAGTGTTTGCCTCGCGAGCATAAGGACCCGAGTTCGATCCCCAGAACCCATGTAAAGACCTCTATGTGTGGTGGCTCGCACTTGTGACCCCAGAACGGGTGGAGTGGTGGCAGTGAGTGGCTGTGGCTCGCAGGTCATCCATACCAGCCCAGTTGAGACACTGTCCAAAAAAGGCAAAGTGGGTATCCATCTCCTGAGGAACAACTCCCGAGGTTGTCCTCTGGTCCCGACAGGCACGCACATGTGTGTACACATACAGCTGCATGCACACAGTCTCATGGTGTCTCGTTTGCTTAACCTCTTTCCACTTGGGGTGAAAGGGGCTGGTGTGGCGTTCTCCCTACAGGAGGTCCTCACTGAATCACTGAAGGTCAGACTGGAGGATGCACACCAAGGGGCGGAGTCAGCGTTTGCCTCATCTGCAGGGAGAAGTTGGGCCAAGGGTGGGGGATGGGGAACACATGCGGGAACAGAACCCTGAGCAAAAGTAAAGGGAGAGCAGCCAGGGTTTTCTGCACTCCAACTCTGCTCCCTGCTTCTTCAGACAGGCATCCCTCACATGAGCACTGACCTCTGTCGCACGCATGTATCAGCCATGGGTTACGGCTCACAATAACCCAAGAGGTTGTTAGCACTGGTTACCATTTACCCCTGTTTCTCAGGTTCACCGACTAAGGATCAGAGAGTTCAAAATCGCTCAGGCAGACCTGAGACCCTGAACTCCGTAATCTTCCCATCTCTCTCCAAGGCTCGCCGTGAGGTCCAACACCCGGGCGTCTTAAGCAAGGGTATCAGTGCCACTCTGCATTGTCCTACTCAGCCAACACGAACCTCCCACTACAGAATCTCGAAACCCAAGGCTGTGGTACGCAGCTGCTCAGTGCGCATGCACGCACTGTAACAGCCCCTAGGCCTCCTGGAAGCCCATGCTCAGACACCTTCGGCCCATTGTCAAGTCACTGCCCCTTCCGCAGAGACTGGCTCAGGCTGCATCCGAGCAAATTAATTTGACTCGGGATGGCCTTCTCTCTGCTCTCAATTACCAAGTAAAGATCTGATATTCATTTACATTATTATGCTCTCGGGGACAGGGGAAGCAGTTTCAAAGGCCAAGTAAAGGGCACACGTCCACAAGGAGATGGTACTTGGTACACACCGGCGCGGAACACCTTGTCTCTGCCGTTATTATTATATTTTTTTAACTCAAGTGTCCTCTTCCCTCTCAGGGATGTTCTCAGAGGATATTCACTGTACCGGGAAGTGTCGGCCCCATGTCTCCCAGATTTCCAGGCTGGGGTTCTAAACCACACCAAACACTCCAGGCAAACCCTAGGCCTGGCTCCTCCATCCCCTACTGCTAGCCATGAGACCACGGGTGAACCATGTGGCCTAACCAACACCTCTGTCTCCAGTAGGGTGGCTAGTGGGCAGTAACCAGTGCCTGGAGGCTTAATGAGAATTTAAAGGATCAGCTGGGTTGGTGTTCCATACCTGTCATCCCCATGCCGGAGGGGTTTGAGCAGAAGGGCCACAAGTTCAAGATGAGCCTAGGATATGTAGTAAAACCCTATCTCAAATACACACACACACACACACACACACACAGAGAGAGAGAGAGAGAGAGGAATGTGCACACATATACATGTATATATACACATACACACAGATACATACACAAAAGTACATATATATAGAATGCACACATACATGCATGTTCATGCACATGTACATATATACACATATCCACTCATATATGCACACATTCATGGATGCATATACACATTCACACATACATAAACATTTTTCTCACACACATATTTACACACACACTTTCTCACACACATAATACACACATTCACACACATAAACACATTGTCTTACATACACTCACACACATATAAGTACACAGACATGCGCACATTCACACACAAACACATTTTCTCACACACACAAACACATTGTTTTACACACACATTCATACACACACACACACATATGTACACACACATACACACATTCACACACACTAGAAACTGAAACGGCCTGGCCTCAGCTCAGTGGCGAGCAGGTTGCTTTAACTTTGACACTTGGATCCCATGTGGGCCTACTTCCAATTCCTATGACCCACTCAGCAAGAAGGAAGACATCAGTGGCTGGGCTCTGGAAGTTCCCGTCCATGATGGACGGGCTCTGTGGTTTGGGGCCTGTGGAGACTACTTCATGGCATAGCCAGTCCCTCAGGACGAACAGGGAGGAGGAAGACGAGGGGGAGACTAAGGTCCACAGTGACCTGACAGGGCGCTCCCCCGGTGGCCAGAAAAGCCCATGGGACCCCTACAGTTGACATTTAACCACCTTCCATAGCCTCATGCAAAGATGATAAACCTGGATCTTCGGGTACCGTCCAGATCCAAATACCACCGTCCCCTTCGAAATCTGTCCCCCAGTTCCTCTCCTAAGTTCTTCTCCAGGCTCGGAGAACTCCAGGTTTTTCTCACAAGACCTTCCCAGCCTGCACCTCATTCTCCATCTTCCCTGTGTTTGTTTCCAGCCTCCCCAGATACAGCCGCCACCAAAGACGCCCTACTCCAAAGTTTTGGAGAGAAAGAGAGAGAACCCCTGGCTCCTGGGGCCCGCCATCCAGAGCCAGACAACCTGGCCACCCTCATGACATGGGATGGGCCCAGGGAGACATGCTCCAGCAGGTCACCAGGCCATACCTGTGCTTGGTCTGTATTAAATAAAGTTGGCTTCCCTGGAGTCCGTGTGGTTTCTGGGATCTGTCGGGTGACGGGAGTCAGGGAGCGAGAGACCAGAAGGATGGGGCTTAGTAACAGGTTTGAATGTCACCAATTCCCTCCCACTGCGTCTACAGACCCTGGCCTGCATCTTCATCAGACCATGGCCTGGTCAACTTTGGGTGTCTTCTTCTGCCATCCTTTACCTTGTTTTCCAAGACAGAGTCTCTCTGAGTTTGTACTACCCAATCCAGAGTGCCGGGCTGGCTGGCTCCAGGCATCTGGGGCAACCCCCCTCCCTAGTGCTGGGATTACAGCTGTGCATCAGTGTATCTGTCATGTGCTAAAACTCCTTGACCAAGAAGGGAGGGCTCATGATTCCAGAGGTATAAGAATCCGTTGCCACCCTGGTAGCAAGTGGCAGGCATGGCAGCTAACCCAGGTGCTGCCAGATCTCATTTCATCAACCACGAGCACAAAACGAGGAAGGCAGCCAGAAGTGGTGTGAGTCTTTAAACTCCCAGAACCCACCTCAGTGACGCACTCCCTCCAAAGGCCATACTTCCCAAGCCTTCCCAAACGATGCTGCTCAAACGCAGCGCCTACAGTGGACATCCATTCATACCACCACAACCACCAAGCCCAGCTTTCACGTGGGTGCCGGGGAGCCACGCTCAGGCCCCATGCTGGTGCAGCAAGCACCCTACTGACCGAGCCGTATCTCAGGCCCAGGTCATTGTCCTCCATTCCCCTGGGTCCCCGCGTGTGTCTCTACCCTGCCTTGTCCTTTCCATCGCTCTGCTCTGTGAATATCCAAGAACGTACAAGCCCACACACGCCTTCACTCTGTCCGTCCTCACCCACCTTCTCTCTGTCCGTCCGCAGTCTCTCTGGGTATGCAAGATCCCTTTCACAACACTAGGGATGGGTAGGAACCCACCCCGACAGCTTGGTTGAAGGCAATCCCTTCTTGGAAGGTCCCAGCTATTAACATGACCTGTTTAGATGGTACCAAGATCGCATGTGTTTTTACAGGATCGCAGTGTGACCTTTGACATGAAGAGCCCCCTGAGATTCTCTCCATACCTGCAGTCCATTCAACTGAGATTTACAGTCACCTACTCAGTGCCAGGCACTGGTCGCCATGCTGAGGACAGTACAGGGAGGCAAAGAAAGGACCTGCCTTTCTGTGGGGGACTTTGTAGTCGCAGAGACCCAGACAAGAAGGGGGGGACAAATCTGCCTCCGGAGAGAGACACACGGGGTGGGGGTGTAGAACAAAGCTGAGAAAACATTTGTTTTCTGAAACACAGTTTTATAAGGAAGAAAGCCGTCATCACTCTTCCGTCATGTACACTGACGCCTCCAGAAAGGTCAACCCTGCTAACAGCAATCAGGCTTTCCCCCTCCAGTCAGGAACAGAGATTCTAAAGAGGGTGATTAAGAGTCAATTTGCTGAACCAGCCGCGGTGGCTCACGCCTGTGATCCCAGCACCCGAGACGAGGCAGGAGGATGGCATGCTGGAGGGCAGTCTGTGCTATGCAGATAAAGCTAAACAGCAACAGAGGCAAAACACGGGGCAGGGAGAGGGGCGGCTCAGCCAAAGAGCCTGTTGCACAAGCATGAGTTCAGACTCCCTAGGGTGGGTGTGAAAAGGCAGGGAGTAGCCTCACCCAGTGCTGGGAGTCAGCCCAGAGCAGCCACTGTGGAGAGAGCATGGGAGGGGGGTGCGTCCCACATGACCCTGGAAAAGGAAACACCACCAACTGCAGCTGCACTTTCCAGCTCCTGTTCACCGAAGGCAAATCCAGACTAGGCACCCCAAGCAGAGGCATGGTTAAGAAACAGGCCTTGAGCGCGCACGGGCACACACACACACACACACACACACACACACACACACAGAACGCCTTCAGCCATAAAGAAGGGGCTGTTACACCATGTGTGGGTGTGCAGCGAGATGGTCGAAACTGGGGACAAACATTTTAATTAAGTGAATTAGACCCAATCACAAAAGACAAATGTGTGTTTTCTCTCGCTTGTGGACCCATGATTTTTCATCGTTACATAAAAATCGTGTGCGTGTGTGTGCGCATGTGTGTGCGTGCGTGCATGTTTGTGCGCGTGTGTGCATATGTGCTCGTGTGTATGTGCATGTGCATGCTTGCATGTATGTGTGTGTGTGCGTGTGAGTGTGTGTGCATGCGTGTGTGTATGTGCATGTGTATTGTGCGCGTGCATGTGAGTGTGTGTGCGTGTGCGTGTGAGTGTGTTGCGTACATGCGTGTGTGTGCATGTGTGTGCACACGCGTGTGTGTGTGTAGAATACTAGTACAGCTGACTGAACAAAGGGGCCTACAGAGAGGCAGGGGTGGGACAGGGTGGGAGATGTGTTGATGTACAACGAATGCTTGTTCAGCATTTTTAAAATGGAACTCAAACAAGTACCAAGTGTGGCAGCGGCCGCTCCCGGTCTGGGACCCACACTCGCCTCTCCTGCCTTTACCTCAGCAGCTGAGCCCCTTCCTCAGGCGGCAGCCTTCCTCGACCTCCAAGTGGGGGCTGGTCTCTCCACAGCCCCCACATCTGTGCTTCCCCGTGATGGCGCAGAAAAGCCCACAGCCCTCTGCTTGGTTAAAGCCACTCAGGTCACCACGGTGTCTGCCCAGCTGTGACTCCCAGGTCGAGGCTAGAGAAATTCACTCACAAAACACTGTCCCAATGGTGGGCACAACCTCACTCACGGGGGGGGGGGGGGGGGGCAGCGTGGGCTCAGCCCAGTTAAAACAACTCTGCATGGAGTGAGTGTTCCAGGTGAGGAGAACGGTGGTCACGGAAGCAAATGTAAACTGTGGGAGAGAACAGATCACGCCTGGGGGGGGCGTTTCCCAGTGGGGGGGGCAGCCAGTGCCAAGGCCCTCAGGCAAGAGCAGCCAGGGCCTTTTCCTGAATACCTTTAAGGGCTTGGCTTGGCATCCAGGGAAAGTGAGGAGCAGAGAGCAGCAGGCAACTCCTGAGGGAAGTCCATCCTCTAGGGCCATGTTCTGTATGGTCCAGAAGAGAAAAGATCTGCATGGAAGGGGACGCCCTTCTGCGTATATGTTTCTCTTATTGGTTGATGAGTAAAACACTGTTTGGCCAGCAGAGGCAGGAAGATAGGCGGGGCTAGGAGATGAGGAGAATTCTGAGAAAGGTGGGCAGAGAGAGACCGCAAGGGGACACCATGTTGCGGAGGAGGGAGCTCCGGGCTCTTCTCCGGTAAGATAAGACCACGTGGAAGTACTTAGATTAATAGAAATGGGTTAGTAATGAAGACAGAGCTAGCCGATAAGAAGCCCTAGCCATCGGCCAATGGTTTCATACCTAATATAGCGTCCGCGTGTTTATTTGGGGCTGAGAAGGGACCTGGCGGGACCTGGTGGGACAAGAAAACACCAGCAAGGCCACATGATCTACAATAGCCAGATGTTTAGTTCTGAATAAGCAAGTGATTTATTAAGTGTATGTAGCATGCCAAAGTTGTAAAAGGAGAAGGGGGAGAGAGAGAGAGAGAGAGAGAGAGAGAGAGAGAGAGAGAGAGAGAGAGAGAGAGAGAGAGAGAGAGAATAAAATACCAAATCAAGGGCTGAAAATACCCAGCAGATGCCATCTGGGTAAACTGAGGCATCTGCAGACTCCCGAGTTGAGCTTCCATGGCTGACCTTCTGCCTCAGACACTTAGTAATCACAGGTGAACAACAGCCACCGTTGGGAATGTCTCACTTCACAGCTGTTCTCAAGACACCGCGTCCACTGCACGGCCACTCTGCCATTCTGTCCCCTGCCTGTGGTGGAGTCCGGGAAGCAATGTATCCCAGACAAGAGCCCTAGAGGACAACTAGCACGCACCTGCTTGGGTTTGAGGTGTATGTGTGTGGGGGGAGGAGGCAACCCAGCTTCTCAGTGAGCTCAAACAGTCCATGACAGTGTGCCAATATAATATACATCACAGGTCATATGGGACTTGGTAGCAATCTTTGCTCACCTCTGGGTGAGATGGGAGGAATTCAAGGTAACCAACACACACACACACACACACACACACACACACACACACACACACTGCCCAGGATGGAAAGAACATGGCCTTCACCAAAACTGGGTCAGCGCCTGGGTTCACACACCCTCACCGTCCACTGCTCAGCCCTCAGAGGTGTCATCCGGGGAGTGGAGAGGGCAGGTTCAGCTAGCATCCGGTGAGGAATAGAGAGTGGCCAGGGACAGGCACCTGGAGAGCACCCAGCCCATAGAAATGGATCCAGCATCCAGTTATATGCATACAGCCTCCTTCCAGGTCCCCTCACAAGTGTGGCTGCCTGCCCTGCAGGTGAAGGCTGCTTTTCAACCTTCCTGGGAGCCTGCTAGAGCAGTTCTGGCCGCAGGGTATGGAATATTTATGGCCTCTTTCTCTAAAGGTAAAGGATTTCTTAGGGACGGTGATTAGCGTGCGAGCGGCCCCCAGGCTACACCATAAGTAAATACGCAGAATGGAGTGTTGGGAGCCCCCCCCCATTTGTCGGGAAAGCTAGAACAAAGATGCCTGAGGGCTATAAACACAGGGCAGGTCTCACCCAGCTGGGAACTTTCTTCCACTCGGTTCCCTGCCCTTTGTCCCTCATTTGATGGTTTATGAGTGCACTCAACAATGGCCTCCTAGATGTTTGCTGTGCACCGGGCACTGGGCTGAGCAACAGGGAGCAGCACAGTGTGGCCACAGGGCCTACCCCTACATCACCTAACAGCGAGGACTCGTGGAAAATTACGACAATACTGCTAACAGCGACCTTGTTTTAAACTGAGGTCTGCTCTGTATGCAGTGACACCCTCCAAGCCAAAGCAAGCTGCTGCCTGTTTTGACAAATGCTTGTCGGGACTGATAGATCGCTCCTTAATCACTTCGGGCACAGGAGAGGCTGCTCGGTGGTTAGAGCATGTGCCAAAGCATCCTAGAGTTTGGTTCACATCGCTCACGTACATGCTGCAGCACCATGTCCAGGGGCTCCGACTCCTCCTCTGGGTGTATTTACATGTACGCACTCCCACACACAGACTTACGCACATGAGTTAGACCTTTGCATCGCTTCACTTGGCCATTTCCTGTCCCTTCTCTTAGAAAGCTGCCTCCCTCCAGCCGTTGCCACCACCGCCATCCCCGCTATCACAAGTGAGTGTTTCCTGTGGACTCACCGGGGTGACTTTCATCTCTTCTGGATGAATCAGTAGTTCACTTTTTTTTTTTTTTTTTTTTTTTTTTTTTTTTTTTAGCACTGAATAAGATTTCAGTATCTAAGGAAGCCACAGTCACCCTGAGATTTCCCTGCAGACGACAATTCCCGGTTCACAGTGAAGAGACTCACCGTGGACACTGACTACGGGCTTCCGTCCTCTTTCTGGATAAATGCCCGGTGGCTGAACACCAGAATCCTATGATACTGTGCACTTGGTGATAAACCACCAAATGGCCTCCCGTCAGGAATGTCCACTCTATTCCCCTGGAGGATAGGGGAGACCCAGGTCCTCCACATTCTGACCCACGGTGGCTGGGGCTGGCAGTTACGTTTTCCCTTCGGGTGGTTTCCCGGCACCTCCTGTGATTTTCCTGGCCATTTCTCTAATGTCTAATGAAGCTGAATGCCCTTTTCAAGCGTCCCTCAGCCATTTGCAGGAGCTCTTGCATGGAATAGCTGCTCAAGTTTCTACTGACACTCTTGTCTCTCTATCGCCCGGTCATCAGATTGTTTTCACAGCCTTCTGCTTGGCAGGGTTGCCTCCCTCCGCCCCACGCATTGACTATTTGTTTCTTTAAAATGCACTTACGGAATGTGGTTCCGTTGATAGAACGTTTGCTTACCGTGATTCAAAGCCCCAGGTTCAGTCCCCAGCCCTGTGTAAAACTTTACACAGGTAAGGGTCCAGCGGATAAGGGTGGGCAGGAGGGATCAGGAGTTCGGGGTCAACCTCCACTATGTAGAAAATTCTGGACCAGCCTGGCTCACATGAAACCTTATCTAAAAAAATAATAATAATAATTAAAAAAATACGTGCATTTAAGGCAAACACACCACTAACTGTCTTCTCTGTTGACACTGTAAGACACCATGACCAAGTAACTTAGAGAAGGAAGTTTATCTGTTGCTCATGGTCCACGGCCATCGCAGCAGGGAGAGGAGCTGGGTGGCTGTGACAGGGTGGGTAAGATGCAATGTTCAAGTTGGAGGAGAGACGATCTGCAGGGGAGGGAGCCACATGGGCCAAGGCTCCAAGGTTGGCTTAGTGGACATTTCTTCAATGACAATGGCGAGAGATGGCCTCTGCAATGGCCATAGTCTCTGCTCTTTCGACTTCCTAACACTGATGTGTGACCTCAGCAGTCTGGCCAGAAGGGCAGAGACTTTCTCCCCATGAGAGTTTTTGTCTAGCTGATAGACATTGCAGGGAAGAGGGCATACATCCCCAGCCAGGACCTCAAGCAGGCTGCATGCGTTTGTAGATGCCTCGACTCTGGGAGCACGCTCAGGCTTCCTAATTGCTTCACAGAGCACAGCCAGCTCACCCTGGAGCCTCCAATCATGACTTACACCTGGCCTGGCTCAAGAAAGCCAATTTGACGCTATGGCAAAGATGCCCTTGTTCAGACTCCTGGCAAGGAGCAGACACAGCTGGGCTGTGTCTTCGACTGGGCTTAGTCACTAGCCAAGGGCTTGGATTCCAGTCGGCCATCGTTGTCTGGAAGCTGGGGGAGAACCTGGGGGACTCAGCGACTAGGCACCATGGAGTAACCACAGGCCTCGCTGATAACCATGGAATTATTCTTTTTGAGGCAAAACGCTCAACTCGGCACAGAGGCCTTCACAGAGACAGGCAGGAATGCCCCGCCGAGACTTTATAACCAAGCCATGCACCTAGCTAACAGCTCCAGGCACGTAAGCAGTCCACAAGTTCTGCACGCTCTTGGATTACCATGAGTGTTTGTTATACAATATTACTATGGAGAAAAATGAATAAATAACTGTTACAGTGAGTGAGCTCTGTAGTTCACATCCTGTGGGGTGGGGACAAGCAAGCTCAGGGCTCTGCTCCAGCCAGATCAACAAGTACACAGCGGTTAATCTTTGTTGTGGGGAAGCCTGACTCTGCCAGCCAACCCATGGCCATTTAACAATGTCTATGCTTCCAACTTCATTAGGCATCAATTTGTAAAGATGAGGCAATTGTGGCACTCTGGCAGCCTCCAGGGCCAAGGAGGAGGCGAATCAGAGGAAGCAATTGAATGCAGCGGCTGCCAGGGGACCTTAAGGTGTGTGTTAATAATTCATGCCTGTGGCTGTGTACTCTCGAGCTGGGGCACAGGGTCGGCATGGCTGCTGTGCGTTCATTGAGCTTGGGAAATGGCCTCGAGGGAGAGCGGGGACTTTGACTTTCAACCTGCACAGATTCTCAGAATTGTTGTGAGGTGGGCACCACGGCAAGCAGAGAGGTCTGTTGCTCCCTGCAAACATCTTCAGCATCTCTCTGCCACCTTTGGGGGCAGGGGGGTCTTCTGAGCCTACCGTAAAGATGTCCCAAATGGAGGCTTGATGGGGAATGTCCTTCTGTATATGTGTTTCTCTTATTGGCTGATGAATAAAACACTGATTGACGAGTAGAGGCAGGAAGAGAGGCGGGGCTAACAGACGAGGAAGAGGAAAGGGCTGTGGGGAGTTAGAGGCGCTGCGAGGAGACGCCATCTAGCCAAGGAAGGAGTGACAGGTCTGGACCCTCCTCCAGCAAGATAAGACCACATGGGAATACTTAGATTAGTAGAAATGGGTTAATAATTAAGAGAGAGCAAGCCAGTGAGAAGCCCTGGCCATCGGTCAACAGTTTATCAATTAATATATGTCTCTATGTGCTTATATGGGGCAGGCTGGAAAGAATCTCCAGTTACAGAGGTCGGAGAGATGGCTCAGTCGGCAACGCTCTCATCTTACAAGCACAGAGACGTGAGTTCAAACCCCAGAACCTCTGCAAAAGAAACGGGGTGTGCCAGCGTGCCCTTGGCATCATAGTGCTGAGGTAGCAGAGATAGGAATCCAAGCCTCACTGGCCAGACAGCTGCACCTAACTGTTGAGCACCAGGACAGTGACAGAGCCTGTAACAAAAACACCCAAGCTTGGCCTGCGGCCTCCGTGCGCGCGCGCGCGCGCGTGTGTGTGTGTGTGTGTGTGTGTGTGTGTGTGTGTGTGTATGTGTATACACGTGAACACACACAGAGGAGGAACAGGATAAAATATCCCACTTCTGTCCACTGCCACCTGCCACCCTAGTCACTGTCCCCAGCTGAGGGCCCCTCCACTGGAATCCATTTCCACCCTCATCCCGTGGGGCTGTCCCAATCACATGGGGCCACAGCCAGGCTCTCCATGCCCCCACCCTTCCCCGTCTCGTTCCGAGTGGAAGGGGAACCCTGTGCTGGCTTCTGCTCATGGGTTGGTGTGAAATGAACTGCCCGGCACTGAGCGGACAAGGGGCTCTGGGGACCCCCTCTCTTATCTTCCCAGTGCTGGAGGGACAGACTGGCTTTCCACCACCACACCTGGCTTTCCACAGGGATGCTGAGGATCCAAAGTGAGGTCTTTGCGCTCACACAGGAAGTGTTGTGCCCGCTGCTGCATCATCCCCGCCCCCTCCAGCCCAGTGTCTGACTCTCTCACAGCTGGGATCCGCCATCCCATTGTGCTAAGGCGGGGTCCCACATAGTAACAAGAATGAAAACTCAATGCTGCTGTGTCCCACAGAGCCACAAATATGTCACAGAGCTCGCTGGTTGTCTCCTCTGTGTGTGTGCATGCACGTGTGTGATGTGTGTGCATTTGTGTGTTCACATGTGTGTGAACACTTGTGTATATGCACATACTCTGTCCTGCAGGTGACTCCAGACCACAGATCAGGGAAGACATTGTGTCCACCGCTAGAGGACATGATGTCGGTGGATAGCAAAGCCACCCCAAGAACATTTCAGAGCAGCGGAAAGCCAAGGCTAAAGTGAATGGAAAGACAAGTAATTTATTTTCAATGAAATTGCTTCAAGAGCTGCAAACACCAGCCCCTAGATTTGGAAGGCAGAATCGAAAAGATGTGTTTTCAATACCAGGCTGCTCCAAACTCACATTTGCCATTTATTTAGCCATGGAGATTAGAGTGTACTAACTCCAGATGAGATAATGGACATGCCTGATGCATGCATTTATAAACGTTAAAGTGCTCAGCAAACAGGAGGCAATGGTTGTCTCACACAGTAATGTGCTCCTGACCCACAGACACACCTGTGACCACTTCCTTCGCCGCGGGCCTGGGGCTTATGAACACATGTATATTGGAGAGCTGTGTGGCTGAGGGTCAGGGCTCTGGATGCTGCAGCTTGATTTTACACTAGACCTCACTTGGACTCTCTGAGCCTCAGTTTCCTCCTCTGTAGCTATGGAAACCAAGCCAGTGGGGACCCACCTGTGATGTGCAGTGCATAGAGGCTGGCCTTTGGAGAGCAAACGAGACATCTCATGAAGGATGACCTCCAGAAGTACACGCAGCTCTCTATCCGCAGTGCAAGGTGAGATCCGGTTGGGCGTTTGTTAAAGACACACCTCTGACAACTTCACTACTCACATAGCCAGTAGCAGTGTGGGGGACAGGAGCCCTTCACCAGTGTCTGGACCTGGGTACATGAATGTGCCCTTGAGTCGTAACTATGCACCACAGGTTGCAGCATAGGCTCCTGGCGTGCAGTTGAGCCGTGGTGCAGCACAGCAAGGCAGGTTGACTAGGATGCTCCAAACACAGGTGTGGACAGACAGAAGTGCAGAGCTCAGAAGTGCTCCCAGGCCAGGCTGTGGGGGGGGGGGCAACTGCAGGACTCCTTACCCTGAAGATGGGTGATGGAGGTGAAGGCCACAGCATATGGGCAGGCATATGAAGAGTGTGCGGTGCCTGAGCGGGTGGTGGGTGGGTAAGGATAGCCATACAGCCCAGCTCCTTTCTCATTGCCACAGACTCCTACGCCATCATGTTTACCACCGTGCTCCCCATCTGGCTAATGAGGACCAGACTCATCCCCACTCCTGAGTGCAAACATGAACGTTGTGTTTCACTACATGCCCAATCTTTGTGTGTGCGTGTATGTGTGTGTGTATGCATGTACACTCATGTGCCTCTGTACACATGTGTGTGCATTCATGTGCCCCACATGTGAGTGTATGTGTGCATGTATATGCGCACCTATGTGTGCACATGTGTGTATGTACACTCCCGTGCCTCTAAGTATAACTGCATTGTGTGTGTGTGTGTGTGTGTGTGCAATGTGTGTACACTCATGTGCCTCTGGGCATATATGTATTTGTATGCATGTGCGTGTACGTTCATGTGCATCTGTGTGCACATGCAAACATGTGTGCATGTGTATGTATGTACATTCATTTATCTCTGTGCGTGTGTATATTGTGTATGTGTACACGCATGCACTTCTGCGTGTGCATGTGTGTTTACATGGGAGTGTCTGTGTAAAAGGCCAAGATCAACCTCAAGGATTCCCCATCCATCTTACTTTTCAATACCGGGCCTCTCATTGGTCCTGCGGCTCACCACTGAGATGAGGCTGGCTTGCTATGACTCCCAGTAATCTACCTGTCTCCCCCTCCCCTGCACCAGGATCATCCAGGGCATGCCTACTTCTTACATCCGTTCCAGGAATCAAATTCTGGTTCTAGTGCTTGCTCACCAAGTGCTTTACAGAAGAGCCATCTCCCAGGTCTGGGTGTTAGTGTTGCTGTCTATGAGCTTGATGAGGAGCCCACAGAAGTTCTGGCCACTAATAAGTCCCATTGTAGGTCCTGAGGCTGGCTGTAGTTGGATAGAAAAGTTGCCGGAAAGGTCTTCAGGGCAGAAGTAGTTCTGAGGAGGGAGGTGGTGAATCAGTGTCTAGGTATGGGCTGTAATATTGGAGGCAGATATACACCAAAATAGACTCAGTACCATTAATTGAGCAGCTATTATCTTCTGATGAGTGCTGGATATTTTGTCTATATGATGTCACTCAGTTCTTATGTGCAAGCAATATTTAGACAAGTGTTTCCATTTTGCAGAGAGCAAACAGAAGCATCTGAGGGGAGAAATTTGGCCAAGCCGCAAGGCCAAGAAAGGAAAACATTGCATTTGAACCAGGTCTTGTGCCAAGCAAATGTAATTTCCTCCCTAAAGAGAAGTCTTGTGGTTATATTTGACTTTGGGGAAAGCAGGACTAAGAAGGAGCAATGTCACTTTCTTCTGAGCCTGATGCTGAAGGGTAACCACCGAAGAAGCTCCTTGCTTATCATCACTGACAAGCTAATCTCCCTTCATAATTAACAAAATCTGTTATTTTACAAACCTGTTAGACTCTTCATTCACAAGAAGCAAAACTATAAAATGCATGAAATTTTAAATCTGTATAAAAATCACCATCATCATCATCGCCATCATCACCTTCATGATGATGATGATGGTGGTGATGGTGATGGTGGTGATGGTGATGATAGTGATGATGATGATGGTGATGATGGTGATGGTGATGGTGGTGATGGTGATGGTGATGATGGTGATGATGATGATGGTGATGATGGTGATGATGATGGTGATGATGATGATGGCGATGACAATTTAATGGTGTGAATTATGGATGTGCTGATTAGTTTATGTCAATTTGACACAAACCTAGACATATTTGGGGAGAGGGGCTCTCAACTGAGGAAATGACTCCATTAAAATGGCCTGTAGGAGAGTCTGTGGGACAGTATCCTGATTGATGGTGAATATGGAAGGGCAGAGTTCACTGTGGTTGGTGCTACCCCATGGGCAGGTAGCCCTGGGTTGTATAAGAAAGCAGTCTGAGAAAACCATGAGGAGCAAGCCAGTGAGCAGTGCCCCTCCATGGCCTCTGCACCTGTTTCTGCCTCCTGATTCTTGCTTTGAGGGTCTGCCTTAGCCTTAGCTTTCCTCAATGGAGTGTGGCCTGAGTCATGTAAGCCAAATAAGCACTACCACCCTCTACCTGTGGCTTTTAGCCAGTATTTTATCACAGCAATAGCAATCAGGTTAAGATTTGTGGAGTTGGGGAAGAATCCCACTTGAGGCAGCTCCAGCACAGATCCAGAGGAGGTGAGAAATGGGGTTGAATATCTGTGAGACATGAGTTGAGCATTCAGGACAACAGGCACGGAGGTTGTCTTGTGAGCCCTTTGGCTGTTGAATGTCACATTCACAACCAAGCTGGACAAGGTGATGTTCAGGATGTCCTTTGGGTTCCACTATAAACTTTCCCTACTCAAATTGCCATCACTACTGTTCTGTAAAACCCATTTGTGTGGTAAACAGTCATTGATGCTTTCCCTAATAACAAAGTGGACAGCATCACCACCCTTATGTTGTGATGAAAGACCTCCCAGAGACTGACTCAGAACATTGCCTGTGACCTTGTGGCCGGCACCAGCATGGGGACTTATAGCTTTGTCTATGGATCTCAAAAGCATGAGCTCCAGAGAGCAGTGCTTTAGTAAATCTGGCCTTGAGGATGGCTGTCTGTAATTTGTATTATATGCTTTTAAGCCTCTGAGGAATGGAACCCAAGATCCACCATCACCTAAAATTCGCCTGAATTTTCAAATAATTGGAAGATCAGAGCTCTTGTTGGTGTCCAAAGGACAACAGAGCCCAAGTGTGTGTGTGTGTGGACAATGGAAACAGATGCTTTTCTATTGGGGTGAGGAATCCACAGACCCTCGGGAAGGGAGCGATCCAGGAGCTCACAGAGTTAGATGGAGCCCTGCTAGGATGGGATCCGAGTGTCAAGCCACAGGATGTCACTTGATAACAGGACAAGTCAGGAAGTGTTTGGATAGATTTTTCCTTCTAAGGCAACCTCTCCAGAGGCAGAGGAGCTGGCTCTTCAGAGCCTTGGGAGGGGTTGGAGTACAGCTGAAAAGATCTACAAAGAGATGATGAGTAAACCAACAGAGAGAAGGTGAATGGGCCCGGACACTGATGGGTTTGCCGTGTGATGCGGGAGAGGTGCCTGGAGGTGGTGTGCGTTGCTAATATGACTTCTATTGTTGTCCCAGATCACTACATCCTGGGGGGAACAGTTCTACCCCATCCTGAGTGCCATGCCCTGCCCTAAATCAGTGTTCCTTCTGGATGCCACTGATGCATTTCTCCTCCTTCATCAGTTTCTGACGCACGCAAAGCTGCTCTCATAGGGCTCACAGGGCTCCTCACAGGGCTCAATAAAATGAGCTCGGAGCCTACCTGGTTCCCAAGCCCCCGAGTGCTGGGTCAGGTGTGTTCCTTGTCAGGAAAATTTGCCCAGGCAGCATGTGCTGCCCTCTGTTGCTATGATTAATTAGGATAATTGTGCTGTGGAGAAGCCAGAGAGTGAGTTTACTTTTGTAGATCAGCTTCAAATGCAGACGCAACTGCAGGGGAAGTGAATTGGGGTGACGGAGCTCCCACATCCCACAGCAAAGGTGCCAAGGCACCCGGAAGGGTGTGTCCCGCCACACCTGTTTCTGCCATTTTGGTTGATAACCAGAAGCCCTGGAGAGGAATCGAGGCTTATTTTGTAACCCCCGCAGAGTTACAAAAGCATTTGTTGAGTCTGTTTGGTAAAGTTGCCCAGGGCTATCTCCGTGTCTACTGGGGTAGGTACGGATTGAGCCTGACTCTGCCATGGACTATGGGATTCCATCTTAGTCTCCTCTATAAAATGCGTTGTGATGATGACACCCAGCTCACCCAGGGTCGTGAAGCTCTCAGTGTGGAGAGACAGCCTGCTGTTTTTCCAGAGAACCTGCATTCGGTTCCCAGTGCCCACACTGTAACATCAGCTCAGAGGGATCTGGCACCCTCCTCTGGCCTCCACAGGAATCTGCATGCATGTGGTGTACATATCTATACTCAGGCACACACAGTAGGTAGGTGGTAGGTGGTAGGTGATAGCTAGATAGATGATGATGATGATGATGATAGATGATAGATGGATAGATTGTAGGTAGGTAGACAGATAATAGATTATGAAGATAGGTAGGTAGGTAGATAGATAGATAGATAGGTATAGATGGATAGAATCCCTTTTGAAATTATGCTGGAGAAAGGACTCGGTGGTTAGTAGCACTCACTGCCCTTGCAGAAGAACCTGGGCTCCCAGCACCCATGTTGTCTGACCCACACGTGCCCATGCCTGACTGCCTGGAGGGCTCCGTGCACCCCCATCCTCTGTCAGTCATCATCGTGGCACCTCAACCAGAAGCTACAAAGCAAGAGTTCTAGAAACCCCAGCATCTTCTCTCTTTCCTCATCGAGTTCTATTTACCACAGTAGGGAGAGCTGTGCTCTGGACTAGGTTGGGATATTTGCAACCTGGAGCATCAGAAAAGGATTGTCTACTCTAACCCTGGAGAGTGGGGTTGTTAAGGAGATGATTGTCATGCTACATCCGTTACACTACATGGCTATGGCAGAACACAAGAACCTCTCTTCTGGGAAGACAGAGACCCATTTCTTGTAGGGCAGGGGGGTGTGAGCAAGGGTTTGCTTTACTCACTCTGCTTGTTTGGGAAAACTAAAGTGGCAGCATTATTCTGTCCCCTGATTGACGGGGAGCTAGCTTGAATGACTAGAAAGTTCCTATGTGTTGCCTTCTTGCCATGAGATCAAAGAGCTGGGAGGATGGTTCAGTTGTCAAAGCACCATGTAGGCACGGCGACCAGGGTCAGACTCCACCTGGGGAACAACACCTGACATGTCCTCTATCCCTCACATGTATGTGCATACACATACACACACATGCACCATGCACACAGCACATGCACAAAAACATGTGCCATGCGTGCACATGCACACACACACGCACCCACATACATGCACCATCTACACATATGCACTATGCACATACACATATACATACACACACTATACACACATATACACATGTGCACTATATATATATATATACACACATATCGACCATGCACACACCCATGTACACACACACACACACATACACACGTCACACATGTACCATGCTCACAAACACAAGTTTTTGGAAAAAATAAAGAAAGAAATACGGACGGACTAGATGACTTGGAGACATTCCAGGCAGCTAGACTTGGAATTCTGCTCCTGTCGGTGTTGGTGAGTCCAGGAAGCACCTGCATATTTGTACCCACTTTGGAACGGAGTTTCTCTGCTAGCTTCGGCCCACACCACTGCAGATGCAGAGCACAGCACAGACCTCAGCAGGCATTTCTATCCACAGAAGTGGGAGCCAGCAAGCGACAACAACCTGCTCAAAGTCAAAAACCGCTACCTAGGACCCAAGGCCCCTGACTGAGTACCACCTACCTCCACCTACCTCTCCCCATGGCATATGGGGGCTTCACATCCCTTCACTGATGCACGCATATCATGTGATCTCCCCACAGTTGGAAGTACAAGAACACAGCCCTGATACGCCTTCCGTCCTGCTGGTATTTCCTACCCTCCCTTCCCCCTCCCCGTGACTTAGCATCTCTCTTAGCAGCAACTTCAGATTCTTCTTGGCCCAGGTGGCTCCTAACATTCCTGTCCCAGCTGACCCCTGCAGAGCAGGAGAGGGATGTATGAGAAAAGAAGATGGACAGCCACCTGGGACAAATGTCCTGCGATTTGAACTCCTTTGGTGACAAACACACAAAGGGCCAGGCAAGAATAGCTCTTTGAAACAGCATAAATAGGAGCCCACTGGGCCTCCATGCTCACTGCTACAATAATGAGCGTGCCTTTTGCTAACAACATTTTAAGTCGGTAATTGGCCCGACAGGGGAGACAGACTTGTACATGGAGCTACAGAACAGCACAGAAAAATCCCTGGAAGCCTTCACCTCCCGTCTGCAGAACCGCCTGCCTGCTAGGCCCCCATGGAGCTGCATACCTTCATTGAGAAACGCTCAGACATTCAACGCAGGAGGGGCTCCTCCACATCAGAAGTCTTTTAATGACCCTTCCCTCCCTCTCTTGGAGTCCCTGTTCTAAAGGATGCAGCCAGAAGCCCTAACTGCTCTGGTCTTCTCAAACGGATGCAGGTGCCTTGGATCTGTGGAGTCCGTGATTGCTTCGGTGAGGTGGTGCTTCTGAAAGATGAGTGCCCGTCTCGTGTGAACTAACAATCCAATCAGTAAGAAAATGACTCCTTGGGTGCCCAGCAGAGCCCAGCGAAGGGACTCACAGTCTCACCTTGTGAGGTTGTCACAGTGTGGTCCTCGGTTCACAACAGAGGACATGGGGCCTCGGAGGGGTTCCGAAGCTGCTGCCCAGCCAGCTCTGAGCACAGATTTACCCCAAAGTTATTCTAGCCAGAGCCAAAGCCACCCACCTTTACAAAATGTGCTCGGGGAAGCACTTTGGATTTCTTTCATAAGGTTAAATCTTTTTTATTTTGATCTCAGACTTAATAATTAATAGTTAATGCACCGGAGGTTTTCAGAAAGGCTCAGATGCTTGCTCGTGGCAACTGGTTAGTTACCAACACAGCCAGTTTAAACCCGTATTTAAACTGGAGTCCTATGTTCTGAGTTCATTGCAGCTCAAGTGGTTTCAGCAGGTAATCATGGACACATACCAAGGGAAGAGCTGACATATGACAAGCACATCACCACCTTCCTAATCTACACCCAGGGCAGACATCAACAGTCAATCGTGGAGTTCTTTCCTGTGGATCTTGGATGTGGCTGCAGCCAGGAACTCACAAGGAACTGGATTTTCCAAGGAAATAAAACCTGTTTATTTACACTGTTGAAAACCCTCTGTGGACAGTGTGACTGTCTGCTGTCAACGTTTTTATTGGTTACAAAGGAATTCTTCCAATTCAAAGTAAGTTCTTTTGAAAGATAATATAGGCATTCCTATTTGAAGCACATAGTGGGAAGTTCTCCAGACTCTCCAACTTTTTTGAACCCTGTGATTTTCCAAAGCTTGAATTTTGGAGCAGTGTATATTTGTATTGTGTTGGACTTAGGATGTCTGACCAGAGTCTTGGCAAACATTCCCAAGTTCCTGGAACAGAAAAGAAGGGCTCTGAAATCTGAACAGTGCTGGTCCCAAACACTTCATCTGACTTGTTCTCATGCTGGTGACAGGCAGTGCTAGAGCTGATGTCCACAGCACCAAGATTAAAAAGATGGAGACCTCCAGGATGGGACTCGTGTGGGTGGGAGGAGGTGGTCCCAGGGGGAACAGAAAACACAAGGTGTGTGTGATGGGGGACGTCCTTCTGTATGCTGTGAATATTTGTTTTTCTTTTTGGTTGATGAATAGATGCTGATTGGCCAGTAGCCAGGCAGGAAGTACAGTTGGGGCTACCAGACCAGGAGAATTCTGGGAGAAGAAATGCTGAGAGATGCCAGGGAGATGCCTTGTAGCCCTTGGAGGAGTAAGGTGCCGGAGCATCATGGGAAAGCCACAGCCTCGTGGCAATACATAGATTAATAGAAACGGGTTAATATGAGGAGGGAACTCAGTCCGACCTAAAGGAGAGATGAGCAGCTGTGAGGGGTAGAGTGCATGGGTCCTGATGGAAGGGGTAAACAGCGCTCATTTCTGAGGGTTAGGTGTAGCTCGTGGGTAGAACACTCGCCTGGCATTCATAAGGCCGTGGGTTCTATCTCCACCACTTACAAAGAAGCCGTCATGTGTATCAACTCCTCTATGCAAGATGTCTCTCCCTTCCCCTCCTCCCTTCTGCGGGAGTGGCTGTGGTAAGGGGCAGAGTTGCAGGTGGGTCTGGCAGAGTCTGGCCCTGATGGGCAATAGAGTATTGGAGATTACAGATGTGACAGAGACTCACACAAAGACATTACCTGACTCCTGTAGGCGCCATGTGGCCCAGCTAAGCCACACTGTGTCCTCACCTCTCTGGAGACCATGGTCACGGGATGGTGGTTCTTGAAGACATTACCATCAGAGCCAAAGTGCTTAGGGAAGGGAACCAAAATCTGACCAAAACTGGAACAGAGCTGGTGACATTTGATGAGTCCAACCCGGGGCCACCCAGGCTGGTTGGTGAAGACTTGCAAATGTTCAAATGAGTCACCCTGTCTCCTTTAGGAATTTCAAAGAGAATTCTTTAGAGAGGTGTAGCTTAAGGGTCAGGGAAAAGTGTGTTACCATTCTCCTAATCCATATACATGGCAGACATTACCAATCGACCACAGAGCTCTCTCTCTCATACAATGTGGAGTGTCCCTGCAGCCAGGGAGGGCTTCCGATGAGTATTAGCCATGTACCTGATCTTTGAGACACAGGTGACTCCTTCCTGAGTTACTCAGCCAGTTCAGTATCTTTGGATCTATTCCAGCTGGAATCCATTGCTACTGCCTTCCAGCTCCACCGTCAGACCCTCAAGAGATCTCACAATCCCACAGAGAGCATCAGCCTCATTAAACCAATGAAAGATCAGCTCTCTTCTGAGGGTTTATTATGTGAGAATCAAAATCAACCCCCCACTGCTCATGCCCCTCTGCAGAGGCTCTGGGAAGAGGAAATTTACAAGCGTTGACCCGGAGAAGACAGGAGGAGGTGGAAGCTGAGGTTACAGCGTGTCACACGTCTTAGGGATCCGTGTAGTGACAATGTAGTGGCTTGTTGTGACAGCCTGGGACAGATGCTGGTACTTAGAATCCTGGGAGAATCCAGTTTACACACACACCAAGATAGTTTAATGTCCTGCGAGCCCATGACCTGTGTGTCCTGGAAGCAAAGCATCCTTTCGCACGCTCTCATGTGTGAAGGGGCCTGCAGAAACTGTGATCTGCACGTTCAGACCCCGTCTCAGACCTTGAAGAGCAATCAAGGAATCACACGATCAGAGCAGGGGGCGACACATGACATAGTGACAGTCATGGTGACGTCCCAGCCATGTCAGTCGGTTTGCTGGCTGACGTCCTGGTAGGACATCTTAACACCATACCTGTGAGTGTTGGCGTGATGGGAGGTGGTTTGAAATGCCAGCGATAGTCCTGGGAAGTGCCCTGTGGGTAAGTAAAATGTACTGCTCTCCAGTGAACTCAAACAGAGCCAATCAGATCAGCTGCTCAATGAGGGGCTGTTGACATGGGGCTGAGCTATGGGCGTGTGTGTGGGGATTCATCCTAATTACATATATGCAACATGGGAGGGCTCAGCCTCCTGTGGGTGGCACCATTCCCTAGACCGAGGTCCTGAGACAGATGAAGCTGACAAGCCAGCAAAGATGGTTTGCACCCAAAGTTCTAATAAAATACACGTAAAGACATACGGTTCCACAGCACAGCAAGGGCGCAGGACAGATGACTTGGGAATCATGGGTCATTATTTAGTCGAGGACTAATCTGAGACACTGATGGCGGACTGCCGGGGTTAGCCACGGCTACACGGAGCCTTGAAATCCAGTTCTAACTCAGTCTCTTCCCCGTGAGACTGTCTAAGTGACCACCTCCCAAGCCTCAATTTCCCTTGCTGGCAAGAAAGTGAGATTGGAAGCTGGTAGTTGCCATCCCGGACTGAATCCAGCCCTTCTTTTGTGGCTTCTCAAAGCCTGGAAGCATTTGGCAACGTTGTCGTGTAAAAACTGGCAAGTTAACTTTAGGAAATTCCGGTCACTAGGGCTGGGCTGTGGCTCAGTGGGTGCAGTGCCCTGCACCCTTACCCTGGCGTGCACAGAGCTACAGGTTCCAGTCTCAGGACAGTGCAAAACGGGCATGGTGGTACACACCTAGCACTTAGGAGATGGACACAGGAGAATAAGGAGTTCAAGACCACCCTCAACTGGGAAGAAAGTGAGGCCAGTCTGGACTAGAAGAGGCCCTATCTCAAAAACCAAAAGGCAAGTGAATAGCCATATTGGGCCCCATTGCCATGGAAGCCAGGGCCCAGTTTTCAGGGAATGCTCCGGTCTCTGAGACACCCAGATCCCATCTCCCAACTGCCTGGAGCCCGCTCAAATTGGCTCATACTCCTGACTTTTGGCCATGAATGCAACCTGGGTCTGTGTTTTCAATGAACTGTTTCTTTGACATTTGAGATGACCGGATACAGTGGCAGACCACAGGGTGAGAAGTTCTAGAGAGTTTGATTCCAAGAAAGGGAACCCCCACCCAGGGGAGCGTTGTATTATCGTGGCCACATCTGGGCTTTGGGTGTCATTTCAAGCTGGAAAAAATGGCAGCTGACAGGCGCAGAGACAAATAGAAGGTGACCCTCTGCTGTTCTGCCAGAACCCTCCCCAAGAAAAATCCCTGTGTGAAAACCCTCTTCAGAGGCTCTGATGTCCGTCTTCCAAGAGACATCACTTCAAAGGAGAGAGGAGAAAGGCTGGCTGAGTGAGGGAGCCTGGCAGAGACGCAGTCCCTGACTGCTAATTATTTTCCGTTTGTGTAAATAATTATCTGGAAGGGGGAAAAAAAACAGCGGAAGACTGAAGAGCTGGAGATGCCAGAGAAAGACTAAAGCCATCTGGGGTTTGACGAGCCCCCAGGAGCAGTACTGACAGGAAAGCCAGGCCCCAGGGTCCTTCTTGTGTTTGAAGTGCAGCTTTCAAAGCCCCAGGCAGGGCTGTAGTGAAATAGGGGTTCTGCAAACCCGGCGTGTGGTGATTCACCCGTCTGTGTCTCTGACTCTGCAGCCGTGGCCAGAAGTCTCAGAAATTAAGGCTTTCGGAATCAGTCCAGCTTGAACTTGGTTTCTCTGCTTGTCAGATCAGGGACACATTCTTCCCACTGAGGGCCAGGACAACACTGCTCCCTCAGTTAGGAGCACCTCCAGACTTACACATGTGCCATACATCTACCACTGTGTGGATACGCCGGTGCCCCTATTCCTGAGTTGCTCCAGAGCCCCGAAGCAGAGGACGGAAGGCGTGTGAACCCCATTTTGCATGCCCCCCACCCCTACCGCAGCCCGTCTCTCCCCAACAGTGGGCCAGTCGCCAGCAGGCATCTGGAGTTGCCATGGGAGTCAGCAGAAGAAAGAGCCAGAGGGGATCACTCCTCACAACTTCACGAATGGAAAAGGGGAGCTTGCTTTGGGATATCTGTGCCCGGAAGCCCGCTGACTGTAGGCCATGTGCAGTCTTGGGTAGCAAGCTCCCAGACAGCCTATTCCGAGGCCTCTGATCCCTACAGACAACCAGAACCCCCAGCTTTGTGAGGGGACGAGCGACTCCCTCATCTCTCACAGACATCAGAATCCGACAACACTCCAGACTCAGATGCTGTTGTTATTTCCAGCCGAGCGCTGGACCGGCACTGTGCCAAGGCCTCTAGGATCCCAGATCAGATGCACAGTTCTTCTGGCTGCCTCTGATGACCCTCTGTGGTTCAGGTCCATCAGCTGTGCCCCTGATAGAATGAGACAGGACAGGTCACAAGGGCAACTGTGAGCCATCAGTGAGTGGACATGAGCACGGGGCAGGCCTTAGACAAGCCCGGGGTGGGAAGGAGTTAATTTACTTTCTGTGTACTGGGGGAGGCCTCGTTTCTGCTACTGTACCCTGTTGTGGGGTATCCACCAGAGAACACTGTTTGGACACAGGTGTAACTCAACAGAAAGGCTTTATTAGCTGACTACGGTGGGTATCTGGGATCCTGGTGTAGTCCCGTGCCTCTCTGAGAGTGAGTTTTTAAGCTCAAAAGCCGTGTCCTGGGCTGGCATACTTCAGTTGACAAGAACAGTTAGCCAGAAGCGGAACTACGGAAGAAAGAAGCAAGGTTGGTACGTATACACACTTTCCCACGACCGTGGGGTTTGATGGATTAGATCTTTGCTTCCCCTTCGGTGGGTGGTGCAGTCCACATGCTGACCTTTAAAGTCTGAATGGTACTCCCATGGTAGAGTCAGTCGTGGGAAGGTCTGGGGCCCTGCTACACCGCTAAGCAGAGCACCACATTTTAACCCCAGGCAAGTTTGAATTTTTCGTATAGAAATATTAGTGGAGGCAACCCTCAGCCATTGTGCAGGATGTATTTATGTCAAAACAACATGGTTTGTGATCAGAGCTGTCTCCTGTGTTGTTAAGTCAGTCTGGCAACAGTGGATGGGGGAGGTGGGGAGATACTGAGTCTTCAGGATGAACACCTGCAGGCTGGAATGTCTTCGTGTGGCTGGCACGGTACTCCCAACGCACGGAAATTCTGTGTATGTTCCAGCCGTCCACCTTCTCCTGAAATCCTCGATCCTGACTGACTGTTGCCCGCCTTCCCCTCAGGAGCCCTGTGCCCTGAGCAGGCATGACCATCTTGAATCTTCTTCCTGCCGTTCTTGCTTGCAGGTGAAACCTCAGCCCCTCGTCTGCCGTGTGGACTGGCTCACCTCACCCCAACCCAAACCTCTGCCTCCCACTCCATGCAGGGACTCCACCATGCAGACGCACCAAGTTTCAGAACATCTCAGATTCGCTCCGCTGGAGTCTTGAGACCTTTGGCTTGCGGCACATTCCTCCTCCCCCGTCAAACACCCGGTGTCCACATCCACCCTGCAGCCACGGCTCTTCTCCCGGGTCCCAGACAAGATCTCAGTGTCCGATCTCACCAGCCAGGCTCCCAGTACTTGAGCAAAAGTTATTGGAAGGCGAGGCAATGGAGGCCCGCTCCAGGGGCCAGCAGGGTGGCTGTAGGATTTAGAAGTGTTCCTTCCTTCCCTATTTTATGTTGCAGTTTAAGGAACACTGGTGTGTGTCCTTTGAGGGTCTGGTAGAATTCCATGCTAAATGCATCTGGCCGCCTGTGCTTTTTTTGGTAGGGAAATTTTTTTAATTACTGCTTCTAGCTCAATTTGGCTGGTTGCTACAGATCTGTAGCAATCATTTTCTTTGTCTTGGTTTCACTGTGGCGGGCCATTTGCATCCAGAAATTCATCCGTTTCTTTTAGATCTTTTTTTTTCCGTTCCATTTGAGTGCAATATAAATTTTTAAAGTGTGTCCTCGTGACTCGTGGGGTTTCCTCGATGCCTATTGTAATTTCTCCCTTTTCATCTTTAATTTTATTAATCCGAGTCATCTGTCTGTTTTGGTTAATGTGGCTAAAGGTTTGTCAATTTTGCTTATGTTTTCAAAAAAAAACCCAACTCTTTGTTTCATTTTACTTTATTAATTTCTTCCCTGATCTTTTGGTCTTTGCTGTTAATCTCTAACAGCAGCCTTGGGGTTGGTTTGTCTTTGATTTTTCTAGTGCCTTAAGGATCATCATCCGGTTTCTGAGTGGGCATTTTTTTTTTTTTTTTTTTTTTTTTTTGGTATTTTTCGAGACAGGGTTTCTCTGTAGCTTTGGAGCCTGTCCTGAAACTAGCTCTGTAGACCAGGCTGGCCTCGAACTCACAGAGATCCACCTGCCTCTGCCTCCCGAGTGTTGGGATTACGGGTGTGCACCACCAACACCCGAACTGATTTTTTTTTTTTTAAATGCAGGCACTTAGAGCTATGAATGTTTAGGACTGCCTCCATTGTTGCTCATGGCTTTACGTATGTTGTGTTTTCATTTACATTCAATTCTAGGAATTTTTTTGCCCCGCTAAACTTGGTGTTGAGACCCGCTGGTAAAGACATCGTGCACTTTGCTCGGAGGACATGGACCTGATTGGCGCTGATCTGGAAGCTTCTCTGTATCAGATAGTGCTCTGCAGGCTGCTGTATCAGTAGTCATATCCATCGAGGAACATTGGAATTGCAATAATAACCACTGAGACAAGATATGCCCATGGGTACAATAGTGACATGGATGTTATAGGGTAACCAACTACCTTGTGGGTGGATTTAAAGCTCCGTGTCACAGGAGGACACAGATGTGCTGTAAAAACAAACAACAAAACCAAAACCAAAAAAAAAAAAAAAAAAAATCTGGCCAAAAAAAATATAAAAATATTTGGGGGAGCTCAGAGGCATCAGGGGTGAATGTACTCCTATTATTTTGCTAGACGGCATAGTATCAAGCTATCCTATAAATAAATATGTCTCCACCTCCATACATTAATACAGCTTTCAGCAGGGTTCTTTGCACAGCGGATGGTGGTTAACACAGAAACTCGCAACTCACAGCTGGTCAGAGTATAGAGAATGTGCGTTAGAGCCACACATGAGACTCCGGGACCAATGTGAAGAGGGACAGAAAGGTCTAGAAGGACACCTAAACAGTGTCTTCTGGGCATGACAAGACTGCACTAAGCTCATGAACCTACAGCAGCTATGGTGTCCTGCAAAAGACCAAACCATTAGTCACAACATTCTAGCGTGCAGCAGAAAGGCACTCACTCACAAATCCCATCTGAAGCTGAGAGGCTGTTAACCGTCAATAGCTGCTGGGACTTGGAAAGCTTTCTTTATGGGTGTGACCCCTGGTGGGTGGGCTGTGCCCGTGGGTGGTCCCACACCTATCTTCTCCATCCCAGGAAATCTCAGTTAAGACTGGCTTGCTCAGTGCCATCAGCCAGGCATGGCATTCATGCAGGTGTCTACAGCCATCTGTGAGAGGCAGCCCCCCCCCCCAGAGAAGCTTCGGGGCTGGGGAAACTGTCAGGGCCCATAAAGACGGCTCCACTCCATCTTGACTAAAGGTCAGAGAGTTCAAAACTGTCCTTAGTGAGTCATAAGACGTAAAGGTCAAAGGCGTGGCTGAGGGAGGATGTTTGGTCTTGGTTTTGGGTGTCTTATCTAAACAACAACAGACTTGGTCTGGGATGTGATTACCCCGACCCTCAAGGCTAGATAATGAGAAATTAAATATGAGGTGTGGTTACCGGATCCCTGGAGAATTGAGGGAGAAAAGTCTGTTTGTTCCGCATAGATGACACCGTGTTCCCTCTTTGGTGAAGGTATTTAAGAACGGTGAAAAATAAACTCGTGGTGCTCAGTGTCGATTGATTTGTTCCATGTCTCCATCTTTTCCTTTAAAGTCCTTAGCTAGCTTTTCTTTATCCACACCGCACCCCTCAGATACGAACCACGGGAGAGTCTGCTGGCTCCGACTGCAGCCCTGAAAACACACGTATGGCCCAAGGCTCGTGGGCGGGGACCGTGTGCCGCTCACTGTCCCTGCTCTTCGAGTCCTGTGGTGGTTTAAATGAGAATGGCACCTATAGGCTCACAAAGAGCAGTGGCACTGTTAGGAGGTGGCATAGTCTTGCCGGAGGAAGTGTCACCAAGGGTGGGCTTTGAGCTCTCAAATGCTCCATGTGGCATTCGCTTCCTGATGCCTGTGGATCTGGTTATAGAACCCTCAGCTCCTTCTCCTAACCCTGAACACTGCCATGCTTCTCACCGTGACGAAAACGAGCTAGACCTCTGAACCCGTAAGCCAGCTCTAATCAGATGTTTCCTTTGTAAGAGTCGCCTGCTCACGCTGTCTGTTCACAGCAGTAGAAACCCTAACTAAGGCAGTTGCCACATTTCCATGCCGGGACTGTGGCTTCTCTCTGTGGGCAGTGTGTGCGGCCTCAGCCTTCTCCTACACAAGACTCATAAGGACATGGAGTAGAGCCTGAGGGTGGTGACACAGGGCTGTAACCCTAGCACGCAAGAAGGTAAGCGCGGAGCCGAGCCAGACTGTGCTTCACGGTGAGACCCTGCCCCAAAACAGAATCAAGAGGCGTGAGGCCGTGCATGCGTGGTAGAGCGTGAGCCTGGCATTCGCACGGCCTTGAGTCCTGCTAGCACTGGAAGAATTCTTTTGGTGACGAGCCTAAGTGCCGGAATGAGGACTGCCCTGATTCCCTGGACCTGAAGGCTGATCTTTAGGGACGCCGTTGGCAAGGCGGGTGCTGGAATAGGACCAGGGCTTTCCAGGCGTCCCTTCCTAAATGGCAAGAGCGAATGTCCCGAGACACAAGCCAGGGTTTCGGGAGAACATCTGTTCTTCCAGGCATCTGGAAGGTGGACAGCGACACACGTTAGTTACTGCTGAAGTGTGCATCTCCAGTGGGCCGCTCTGGCCATCTCACGTGTAAAACATGTGGCTGAGAACATGGCCCACGCCACCCCGTGAGAGGGAGGAGCCGCAGGAACCTGCCTGTGAATCTCTCTAGCCCCTTTTGTCTTTTCTCTGCCACCTGAGCCACCTGCCAGTGTCACCTCACCTCAAGTACAACCATGCCTCGTGCTTAGGAGTACCTGAGAAAAGCCAGTGTTCTCAGGAGCCCCAAGCCGTGATGAGGCCGCAGGATCGACCGGCAACTCCCCACAGCCCAGCTGGTGCTGGTGGCCACGTTGGCTTGGCTCTGGTACCCCCAAGTTCAGAGCCATTGGGACCCTTCCATGGGTGGGCCCTGGTGCCACACCCCATCTCATTTCCTGGGTAAAAGGGAGCTGAGAGGCGGTGCAGGTCCCCGTCTGACCTCCCTGCGGCCCCTCACTTGCCCCACAAGCTCCCTGGCCCTGCTCCAGTCCGCTCTGCCACCCCCCCCCCCGCGTATAAAATGAAGCGGCTGATCCTGAAACTCCCAGGATCCTTCAGGGCTGGCTGGCATCATAGAGCAAAGATGGAGATTTCTCCAAAGCAAGCAGTTAAATCCTCTCCAGCTCCGTTCAAAGGCAGATCAAACCCACCTCTTGGCGCACTCACAGCCAAGGTGGCAGATGGATGGAGCCAAGGCAGACAGGCAGAGAGCCTGCCCCAGCCTCTGCCAGGGACTGGTCTGCAGGGGTGCTGAAAAGCCCTTTGTCTAACTAACCACAGTGGCAGAGGGAGAGAGGGAAGAGATTTTTATAGCAGGGGCCAGGTAGCACAGCCAGGGGTGTCACCCTGGACGTCTCGCAGCGCTCAGTGAGTTTGGTGGGGCAGAAAAGTGCAGCTGGGACATGCTAGGGTGTGGTGGGCACGGTGGCAAAGGGGACAGACAGACACCCTGTGCGTTCTGTCTCTGGCTGTGAGGAGCGTGATGTTAGCTGCAGAAGAGACAGACAGAGACAGAGAAGCCCGGAAGTCAAATTTTAAATGTTGGCTTGAGGGTCCCCCCCCCCTCCATAAAGATGCTCATGGGTCCCATGGACACCTTCTTGTGTGTGACCTGGCCATTCCTCCACACTCTCCAGTTGTGTGAGCCTCGCTAAAGTGACAGCATGTCTGTCATGAACGCGTGTGCCTCTCTGATGCTGCCCTTCAACAGAACACCAGGGAGACTCTAATTCAGCCTTCAAAACCCCTCTAAATGTGACCCTGCCATTAAAGTTTGCTAGCATGGTTTTTCCCCCCATGAAGCAAGCACAGTGTGGTTGGTTCCTCCAACACAGCCCCAAAGCTCTGAAGCAGCACTCTCCTCCCAGCCAGCAGGGGGCACCATGTGCAGGAGGAGGCAGATGCCCCCGACATCACAGAGCTTCTGAGCTTGTCCTGGTGACCATCCACTTTCACTTTCTGGATGTCTCCCTGGTCATGACAGTCACTGGTAACCATGACAACCAAATGCTACCGTCCCCTGGCTGTGGCTATTGGACACTGGCCTCCTGACTGAGGGCCTGACATTCTGTGTAGATGGTGTGAGAGATGGGTGTTGGATGGGTGAGGGTGGGAACCACTCCTCCTGCAGAAGGCGGGACCTCAGGAAGCCTGGCAACAGCCTTTTTTTTTTTTTTTTTTTCAGGGACTGGTTAGCAGGTGCTCTGCATGGGAACCAGCTCCTATGGAGATATACAATACACCATACACACACACACACACACAAGCACCACACACCCACATACAGGCACACACACATGCTCACACATGCTCACATACCACTGCCATACACATGCATCCCCACCCCCAGGCATGTACACAGGCACATGTGCACAAGCACTCACACGCACATACATGTGCACACACACATGCACACACAAAGGCAAAAGTCTGCCGAGGCCCACACATCCAAGCACATGTGAAGCCCTTCCCAGGTCTCCCTACAGCATCTGTAGCCTGCACTCCTGCTCCCAACACGCATCCCATGCTAGAGCAGCTACCTCCATACCTGCCTGTTGGCTCCCCCTCTAATCACCACCTGCTGCTAACATGTCAGAGAAGCTGGATTGGTGACCCTGGAAAACTTTTATTATCTGCTTTTGAGTTAGGCCAAAAACCACCAGTGTCAAATTAGGCAACTTAATGCTGGGCTCAGAGAGGGGCAGGTACTTGTCCAAAGTGGCACAGCTTATCCACGGCTAAGGTACCCTAAGGTAACCTCCCTCTCATTCAGTTCCTATGGAGACCGAGCTGAGGAGCTCCAGGTCCCACACCACCAAAGCCTCCAGACTGGCATGCTGCCTGGCACACCCTTCTCTCCTTACCACTCTTCCTGCTGTGGTTTAAAACTAAATGCCAAACAACTTACTGTTTAATAAAAATCACAGATTGCCTTTCGTGAAGCTTGTGTGTTCCCAGCAGGTAAAGAAAATCCTGGTTCTTTTCTTTTTTTCCTTTTTTTTTTTTTTTTCACCCAGTTTCCTAAGTAAGCATTTTCTGGAAAAAATAAATAAATAAATAATAAAGAAAATAAATAAAACAAACGTGGAGTCCTGATCCTCGAGCTCAGCACCGTGATGTCTCTTTATTATCGCATCATCAAGGGCTTTTTTCAGAGCAAGCCCTGTCAGCCCAGGAAGTGTGCCAGCCAGGTAAAATGACCCTTTGGGAAAGGAAGGTGTGATCCGGGACAGCCCCGGGCTTAGATGTCCCCAAATGGAAAGTGGAGCACTCCTCTGGGCTCGGCTTTGAATCCTGTCTTTCAGGCATGACAGCAGCCCTGTACTGGGTCATTTACGCCGGCACCCTGGGATCTCTGTGCTCTGTCTAAAGCAAGCCTTCCTTGTTCTGCTGTGTTCTGCTCCCTGAGAGCCTGAGAGCGGCCGTGGTGGGCTCTGAGGGTGACCTCCTTTCTACACAGAGATTCTTCATGGTGCAGAGTAAGCTTAGGAACCAAATTGCCCCAGCTGTTGCTACCAACACAGAAATGGGCCAGGAGACTAGAAGAGCGAGCAATGTGGGCCATGTAAACAGGGCAGCCCACCCTGATCCATCCATCCTGTCATCACCCAGGGACTGTCACAGGCCGTCTCTGGGGGAAGAAACAGGTCCCAGTAAATATGGAATTTTCAGCCGCAAAGTGGTCACCTCCCGGCTCCTTTGTGGGACACTAGGATCAGAAAACAGAGTGTGTGCTGGGTGAGTGTGGTTACTGGCCAGATGAGCACAGACTTGGGGCTCCCCTGAAGTGTTTTAGCCTTACATCATCATCACAGCTCCCCAAGAGCTTGGGTTTGTCACTATCCGTTTTCAGGTGTGGACAATAAGAACGATGGATGTGACTTACAGAAAGGCACTCTGTTGAGCACTGGCAGAGTGTAGATATGGTCCTCGAGGCCAGAGAGTGGAATATCCACCCCCCCTTCACTCTCCTGGTGATGGTGATGATAATGATGATGGTGATGATGATGATGGTGATGATGGTGGTGATGATGATGATGGCAGTTTTGACCATAATGGTGGTGCCGGCAGTAACTTCATTTAACTGTCAGTAGTATTGAGCACCACCTTCCTGGAGCAATCCCATCTGTCCTAAGTGTACCTTCGCTCAGCTGTCATAATAAAGGCTCATGACAAAACAAACAAACAAAAAACAAAAACCTTCACAGCTCCCCACCTTGCATACAAATCATTCTCACAGCAGGTTAAGTCACCAAACTTGGTATGTGGGAATGTGGCTTCTCCCAGAAGGAAAAGAAGGAACAGCATGGAGCTGCATCCTCAGAAAACATCAACAGAAGCATTGGTAGTTTTAGCTGAAAAGGCTGTGGCCCACAAGGTTGGTCTTGGGACAGAACAGAAAGGGTTAGAGCGCTGGATGGCTTTGGGACAGTTTTCTCCGCCCTCGTGTGACCTGATAAAGTCTCTAGCCTTCTCTGAGCCTCGGTTTCTTCATCTGCAGACCCAGCTTGGTGGAACTGGGGCCAACATATTTCTATCAGGGAGAGGACGGCTATGGTGGAATATGACACTGTTGTGAAAATGAGTAAGCGGTAGCTACACACATTAATATGGGTGAACATGGAGAGTTATTACTGACCCAGCGAGATAAGTAAACTCGTGGTGTGTGAGCTCGAGGAGACGGAAGCAAGCAAGCAAAGCTGGGTGTTGCGTGGAGAAGGGAGTGAACCACACAGCCTGTGATGAGTTCAGGAGTGGGGCCCACTTTCCCTGGATGAGCGAAGCTACCAAGTCCCTCCTGCCTCTCTCTGCGCCCGGATAGCAATGCTTCCCACTTCACAGCAGCCGGGAGGAGGAACACAGGCAACTGCGTACTCAAAGCCCGAAGCCTGTACGGCACCAAACAAGCACCGGGCACCGCCTGTCTTTGCTTTTCTGTCGTTACTCTCTCCTGTTGTCACTATCATTGGGAAACAGATGCACAACGATGACACAAAAGAAGCAGGGAAATTATTAAACCCAAATCTCTGTAGTGACTTCTGTTAGGGGCTTGTGAATTATTGATGCCACCGTTTCCTCGTTTCCTGAGCTGAGTGGTGCGTCCGCAGCTGTGCTGGTTATTATTAGGCTTTAACGGGATGCTGTTTTCACTGTTGGGTCCGTATGATACATTTCACAATAAACATTGTAAAACATAAAGCAGGATTAATCATTGAGAAGGGCCAACACCCCCAACATCCCTGTCCCCCATTCCAACTGAAATCCAGACTTTGCCGCAGCTTCTGGATAACATCTCTCTCTTCAGGGACGGATCCTCACCCTCCGGAGGAGAGATCCAATGAGCCTGGCAGTCAGGCCATCCATCATCCCCCAGGCAGCGTGTTTTACATCCATCTACAGATGAAGATAAAGGGAGGGTGCTCTGCCCTTGTTAAGATTGCCTGCAGGGTAAGTGTGGAAAGGAAGGGTTTCACAGTCTACTGTGGGTGCCTCTCTCCACATAGATGAAGCCTGCTTTCTTCTTAAGTCCCAGGTGAGAGTCAACTGTGTGAGAAAATGGACACCCAGAGCCAAGAAGATCGTCTCACCAAGGACATCCTTCGTAAAGAGCACGTGAGTCAACCGGCTTTTCCCAGCAGCTTGGGAGGCTATGATGTCATCGTGGCTTTGAGAGCTCAGAGGCACCAGCAACACAATCGGAAAGGGCTTGTGAGGTGGGGCTGGAGGATGTGTGGCACCATCCCTGCCTTGTGACCACAAAAACTTGAGTAAGGGAGTCGTGATGAGATCGTAACCCCAGCGCCAGGGAGGTGCGGCTCACTGGTCAGCCAAACCAGCCTAGGTGGCAAATCCAGGACAGTGAGCAAAGCAAAGCAAAACAAAACAGGGATCAGGCATGGTGATGCATGCACATCTTCAATCCTAGCACTGGGGAGTCAGAGGCAAGTGGCTCTGTGAGTTCAAGGCCAGCCTGGTCCACATGGTGAGACTCTGTCTCAAAAACATACAAAACTAACAAGAAAATGTAGGCTAGATGGCTCCCAAGGAATCATACCCAAATGTGTCCCGTAGCCTGCCCTAGGTTCATGTACACCCCCCCTACACACACAGGACTCATGAGACCCCTGTACAGCACTGACCCCCAGCCCTTGCATTACAACTACACGAATGTAGTGCTGGAGAACGTGCTGGAGAGGAAAACTATTCTCAGACCTAGATGTAGGATAGGTAAACTGAGTCCAAGAAAGACACAGTGCCTAGCAAAGTGGTACCGGAAGGAGCTTCAAGACTCCACCGCACGAGACCTTGGTCCTTTCTCTTTCTCTACGCTATCGGGAAGGGTGGGTTGGCAATGGACATCTGAGACGGAATGCAGCAGGGAGGCCTTGCATGCAGTGTGGGCAGATTCGCTGGTAGGATCTCAGAACAGATGAAAGATGGTGCAAGAGTTGGTGAGGGGTGGAGAGGGCAGGCTCAGGCGCAGCCGGGGAGGAAGCATGGGCGTGTGAGAGAACTGTTTGTTTGGCAGGACCAGGCTAAGAGAGGCCACAGAGCTGGCCGATTTCGGAGGCTGTTTCTGAGCAATTCTGTAACAGTCAAAGTAGCTCAGTACCCATAAACAGGACATTCTAAAGTTGGGTGGGTGTGGTGTGTGCACACTCTTCTTCTCCAGCCCTTCACCCACTCACTCACCCTGGCACCTTCCACCCAACTATCTGACCAACTGCCCACCCACCCATCCACCCACCCACCCACCCACCCATCTACACATCCACCCATCTACACACCCATCCACCCATCTACACCCACCCATCCACCTACACACCCACCCACCCACCCATCTACACATCCACCCATCTACACACCCACCCATCCACCCACCCACCTATCTACCCACACATTCATCCATCCATCATTTCTTCATCCACCCATCTACCCACCCACCAGTCCACTCATATATCCATCACACACACACACACACACACACACACACACACACACACACACACACACACACACCTGAAGGCTTGTGCAGGAACACTCGTGAGTTCCAGTTGTATAGTGGCCCTTTCCACTCTGGTGGAGTGGGATATCGGTGATGTTTGGCCAGCTTTCGTTCTACAGCATTGTATCTATGGCATCTTCCCCCATCAAACCAGAGAACAAAGGTTGATCAAAGACCGTGACTGCAGAGGAAGGAGGCTGTGTGGAGTGAGCCACAACCACAGACCTTAAGTGTGTGTGTGTGTGTGTGTGTGTGTGTGTGATCCCCAAAGAGTTTACTTCGCCCCCAGCCCCAAGGGACTCTCACAAATATCTAACCCTTTCCTCCAAAACCCTTGAGTCACCCCCTACTCCAGGAAGGGGGGAAGACTTCCCGGTGATAATCTGGGACGAGCTGTGCCATCAGCATCTAATTCTGGATCAAGGGAGGCAGAAGGCAGAGACTAGACTTGGTGAAAACATGGGCAGCGGCAGCCAATGCAGGTAGGCTGTTAGACCTCATTGTAAGGACTTCTAATTAGGTGATTCAGTTCTGAGATAAAGGGTTATTTTTAAGCACAAATAGATCTTTCTGTAATAGATGTCCCTTCTTTCCGGCACAGATCCAGAGGACAAGGGAAAATGTCCCAGTGACCCAGACAGCATGGAACTCTGTGTGCTCAGTGAAGCTAGGCAGCACCCAGGCTCCTTGGCTTGTGGGGTGACGCTAAGGTGGGGTGGGCAAAGAGCTGATGCCCCAGAGCTTGTCCCCAGTGTGTTGTAAACAGCGCCCAGGTGTAAGGAGTACGGTTTTTCTGCCCGCCACCTGGTCTTGTCCCGCCGCTGCACCAGCCCCAATTAACACACCGAGACTCTGTATTTGATATAATTCTGTTGGCCCATTACTAGTTTCTTATCGGCTAGCTCTGTCTTAAATATTAACCCATTTCTACGTATTTCCACGTGGTCTTACCGAGAGCGGAGGAATGGCGGTTCTGTTCTCTCCAGACTCTCCATCTTGACTCCTCCTTACTACTTCCTCTTTCCTCCTTGTCTCCTAGTCCCTCCTATCTTCCTTTCCTATTGGCCAACAGTGCTTTATTCATTAACCAGTATGAGAAACATTTACAGAATGACTTCTCCCATCACCCAGGGCCCTGTGCAAGATCTCAGTGGGAGAGGTGGTTGGGATCGATTAGCAATGTCTGCCATGATGGGAGTATGTGTCACATATCAGCCGTGGAGATCCATAGGGACCTGCTGGAGGGACTGATTAGCCATGTCTGCCATGGGGCAAGCATATGCTGCCTTTGCTATGGGTCAGAGGTTTGTGACCTGGGGTACTTGTGTGGACGGATGGGTGTGCCTACAGAGTCCAGCTGTCCCTGGGTGTCTTCCTCAGTCACTCTTCATCTTGTTTTTGAGGCAGGGTCTCTCACTGAACCTAGAGCTCACCAACTGGGCTAAGACTGCCAGCCCAGCCAGCCCCTCAGGATCCAGTTGCTGCCCCAATCAGCCACATCTGTCAGGAAAGGAAACTGAGGCTCAGGGAGGCTCCATTCCCAGCTGGAGGTCACTTGGGTAGCTGTGCAGAAGGAAGTGCCCTGCAGGGTGTGTGGTGTGGTGTTGTTTTGAAGAAAAGGTGGTCCTGAGCTGATGGAGATGGTGCTGCAGCCTCTGTTGGAGACCCATGAAAGCGAGAGCCTGCATCACCCATCCACACCCCCCAGCCTTCAGAAACTGCTCCAGGGAGACCTCAGTGCACTGCAGGGCCAAAGGGGGATGGGGTTCAAACTGCATGCACAGAATTCCCTCTGATCCCCGGAGAGCACCCTTGGCAAACGGAACTTGAAAATCTGTCTCCTGCAGAAGAGGATTCTCTGCAGATTCATCCCACTCCTTTTTAATTAAAAAGACTTTATATATCTATTTATTTTTCAGTTGCTGGTGAGGACACCCGGTGTGGTGCGTGGAGGTCTGGAGGTGCCTGCCCACGTGGTGGAGGGAGTAGGTATGCAAATGAGTGAGTACTGGGCCAGAGATGGCCCTGTTCAGCCCATCAATCTCCAGCTCAACCTCTCTCAATCTCTCAGGAGCTGAGCCTGAGGCCAAGAGTTCTATGGCTCTCAGAAGAGCTGCATTTCCTGTTTCTGGGAAGTTTCTGGGAAGGAGCCGGTCTGCAGCTGAAGGGAATTAACAACACCTTCTTTTCCTGGCCGCAATCCCCACCACTCCCTCCTGCCCGCATCTGGTCTTCCATCTCCTAGATCTCTAAACCATTTAGACTTAGGACTCCTGGGGGAATGGAGTACAAGGGAAAGTGTGAATCCCTTAGCAATTGGTACGGTCATTGTGAACACAAGATGGATGTCCCTAAATAACTAACCAGAGAGAGCCAGCCATCTCAGGACAGAGTTGGAAGAGACAGGACGCACACTAAGGGCCAGACAGTACACCAGCCTGTGACAGGCCAAGGGAGTGCAGAGGTTCCTCCATCTTGTGTTTTTGCTGGGGTCATTTGGGTTTGACTAAAATTTGATCTTCTTGATGGAGAATCTAATGGAAAATTAATCAACTCTATCCTAGGAACCTGGGGTCAAATTGCCCAGATAACTTAGTTTTTGCTAAAGGGCGAACCTCTCCCTGCAGCTGGTGGGCTAGACACCAGAGTGTGATTTTTCTCTTAAAAAACCCTTACCCTAAACATTCAGGGCTATACTTAGGTCCTGCTGGCCAGAAAAGACTTTTTTTTGTTTGTTTGTTTTTGGTTTTGTTTGTTCATTTTGTTTTTCATGACAGGGTTTCTCTGTAGATTTGGAGTGTGCCCTGGAACTTGCTCAGTAGACCAGGCTGGCCTGGAACTCACAGAGATCCGCCTGTCTCTGCCTCCAGAGTGCTACCACTGCCTGGCTGAATAAACACTCTCAATTGGCTATAAACTATGTCTGAGTGGTCATTTCTGGCAGAGTCCCCATAACAGCTCTCTTCCCCCCTTCCGTTTGTGTGTGTGTGTGTGTGTGTGTGTGTGTGTGTGTGTGTGCATGCCCTCTTATGTTGATATATGTATTCCTGCTAGGTTATCCAGATAGATGATAGGTTTACATAGATTATACACAAAATCTAACATATTCTCGGATGACAGATTCTCAGTATACTCCAATATACAACACACCTAATAGATCAGTGATTGACACACGGCAGTGAGTAACAGGGGTGTGACACACTGATGAATGATAGAGACCTGGAACGGGCTGATGAGTCTAACCTGAGCGCTGATAAACAGAAAGACTAAGCTTCGAGGGAAAAGTCTGAAATAATACATCCATCGGGATGGCCCATTCCCGGGGGGTGTGGAGGTGGTTCAGCACATAAGAGCGCATCAGCCAGCACTCACGGAGACTGGAGAAAACTTACGTTGTCCTCTGACCTTTATCTTCACGTAGTTGCCGCGAAACACACACTCCCGTACATCCCCACATGCCCATGGTGCACAGGCACACTCAGTGATAAATACTGTAAAAGAAATAAGCCCATTTTCATGTCATGTCCTTCATAAAACCTGAGGATTTTGTGTGCTCCCTGAGACACTCGAATACCAAAGAGGAGCCGGCCACAGCCACGCGTGCCTAACAGCTGCCGCTCTGGCTCCTGGATCTGCCCTCGCTGGTGACCGGCGGGATTCCTTTCTCTCATCCCATGAGACCCTTCCCCTTGGAGCTGTGCCTGCCACAGGTGGGCTTCTTCACAAACTCGTATAGCAATCTGTTTCGATTTCCCTTCCCTGGTCTCAGCCTTCTGGTGCCCTTTGGAGACAGCCTTGCCTTGCTCTGCTCAGCAAAGCTTGGGCCCGGTGTGAGGTCAGGATACACGATAAAATGGGCATCGGCCCTGGAGCTGGACCTGCACCCAGCATCTGACAGAGAACCAGCATCCCAGGTGAACATGAGCATCAAAGGCAGACCCCTCCCCATAATCCAGATGGGGAGACTGAGGACCAAACGGAGACAGGACTCCCTTGACACACTCTCTGTATTCCCTCGGACAGTTCATGTTTTTTGAACATTTCCCTGGAGAATTCTTTTAGGTAGTTAGCAGCATTTAAGCAGTGGCACGAACCCCATCTGTAGTCACTCACTTCTCAGGCCTGCCTCCAAACAAAGAATTCCAAGAAGCAGGTAAAAAAATAAAAGTCGGGCTCCAGGACCCCTGTGCAACCCCTGTCTCTATCAGCTTGTGCTGTGTGACCTTGGACCAGTTAACCAGCCTCTCTGTGATCCAGTTGCCTGGGTTCCCAAGTGTCGAGCAGAAAACACCATGCTGTGAACGCTACCATTTCCCCAGATACATCCTCTTGAGACGCCAAGTGTTTTCTCAGAGGGCTTCTATCCGGTCCTCCATCAGAACGCTGCGATGATCGTACATGTGGTTTCACCCAGAGCTGCTGGCCGAGTGTGTGCAGGTGAGCTGCACACAGACAGAGCCTGTGTCCTCACATCATCCAGAGGATGATGTGGTAAGTAGTCTCTGCATTGCCCCAAGTCGATGCTCTGCCCAGGTGTCTCCCTGCTCCAGCCAGCATCATGGCGGTTTTTGAATAGTAACTCATACAACCTTCCTGGCGCCCACATCGCTGTCCCCATTTGATGGGCAAGAAACTGGAGCACAGGGAGGATTAACAAAGGGCCAGGGGCATCTGGGGACCAGCACCTGGCCCAGACCTCAGTGTGATGTGACCTAAGCCACTGAACAGTCAGCACCCACCCACCATGGGGGTCAGATTCTCAGGTTCACACACCTCCCTCTTCCTTGAGTAAAGTCTTACTATATAGCTTGAGCTGGCGTTGAACTGGGGACCCTCCCGCCCCAGCCTCCTCAGCCTGGGATGATAGGCACGTGTCAGTCCTCCTGGCTTCTGGTCACCCAACTTGAGCTGTGAAGTGTGAATGTTCTTGGGGGAAATATTGGGAAAGAGGCTAGGGCAAATTCCTCTGGATGTGTGCACGCGCATGTGCATGCATGCATGTATGTGTGTGTGTGTGTGTGTGTGTGTGTGTAGTATGTGTGAGTATGTGTGAACACATGTGTATCTGTGTGTGTATGTGTAGTGTATGTGTGAACACATGTATCTGTGTGTGTAGTATGTGTATGTGTGAACACACGTGTATCTGTGTGTGTGTGTATAGTATGTGTGAGTATGTGTGAACACATGTGTATCTGTGTGTGTGTGTGTGTGTGTGTGTGTGTGTGTGTGTGTGTGTTGTGTTCTTATAACTCACCCTTGGGCTGGAATAATAAACATGCCACTGTACCTGGCTTTTGATGTGGATGCTTGGATCTAAACCCAGGTCCTCAAACTCACTTGGCAAATATCACCCAGTGGGCTGTATCTCCACCCCCTGACAGGTGGCCTTTAACCCACTGTGGTTTCAGCCACATCGACAATGCCTTGTCTGTGGATAGGCAGTATTTCTCTGTGTGGATTGTGAAAATTAAGCCAGGTTGAAGGTCACAAACAGCCTGTAAGCTGTGCGGCGCCCAGAGACTGATTCTGGCCTGGTAGTGTCAATACATTTTAGTTGAAATGCTTCTCAGTTGGGTTCCTGGCGGCCCGGAGGCTCCTCATGTCCACTCAGGCTCTCCACAGCTTTCTGTCTCTGGAGGGCATTTGATTTTAATTAAAGCCAGCTGGGGGCTGAGCTCAAGAAGGTGGGAGCTGTGAACCTCACACACAGGGTGTTCCTAGGGCATGAGGGAACTGTAGTTTCCACGTCCATTGCTGAGGTTAGTACCCTGGTGAACGCAATCTAAAGGAGAAATGGTTTGTTAGGCTCACAATTCCAGGTTGCTGTCCTCCCATCGCTGAGGGGAAGTCAAGGCAGGGACCTCAAGCAGATCAGGTCACACAGCAGTCAAGAGCAGAAACAAATGAATGCGTGTATACCCGTTTGCGTGTTCTCAGCTTGGCTTCTGCTCTCACACCATCCGGGACCCGTGCAGAGGAAATGGTGACACCCAGACACCCACAGTGGGCTGGGTCTTCTCACATCCGTTGACCGACTGAGGCAATCCTCCACAGACATGCCCACAGTCCAGCCGGAAGCAGACGGCTTCTGGCTGAGACTTGCTTTGTGCCCACCTGACAGCTGACCCAGTGGCCCAGGAGGGGTAGAAAGAAACCACCACGCAGTGCCCTGGGCCACACGGTGCTGACGGCTGTAAGGTGGCATTTCCCCTGCCGCCTTCATGTCTGGTGTCAGCTTTGATACTCTACTACTTAGGGTTTCTACTGCTGTTACAAAGCACCATGACCAAAGGCAACTTGGGAAGCAGAGGGTTTATTTTGGGTTACATTTCCACCTCAGTATTCATCGTAAAGGAAGTCAGGGCAGGGACCAGGAGGCAGAGGCTGATGCAGAGGCCATGGAGGAAGCTTCTCGGCATGGCTTGCTCAGCCTGCTTTCTTATAGAACCCAGGACCACCAGCCCAGGGATGGCCCCACCCACCGTGGGCTGGGCCCTCCCCCATGAAATCACTAATTAAGAAAATGCAGAGATCCACAGCTGAGGACTGGACTGAGCTCCAGGAGTCCAGGGAGGGAGGGAGGGGGGAGAGAGAGAGAGGGAGACCCAGCCAGCAGATATACCTTAGGGACCTCCATGTGGGGGATGGCTTCTGGGAGGCCTTGGGGTAAATATAGCAGCTCAAATCCCCAGGAGACCTTTGCTAGCCTGGGACACTCAACGAGGCCCAGTAGCAACCAGGTGCCTACCCTAAGTGTCCAGCTCTGTCCCTGCCTCCCTCCTACCCCTCCCTGCCCCCTCCTACCCCTCCCTGCCCCCTCCTACCCCTCCCTGCCTTCTTCCCCAGCAGCACCTCTTCCCACAGCTGATGAGGGGGCGGAGGAAAAGTAGCTCTTTCTCCAAGCTCTCTGGATGGAAGGCACCCTCCTCATTTCCCAGGTAAGTTTCCATCCCATTCTGCCCTCCATCTGATGCTGTAATTGAGCCATTTTCCTGATTCCTTAATTCAGCAGCTCAATTTTAGAGCCGCCACCCCCACCCCCACGCATTGTCCGTCCTGAGCCTCCCCTCCCCCCATCCCACACCTGCCCCTTGCCACATCACCACTTTGCTCAATGCAAATCAGAGTCATTTTCTCCCTCAAACCTTTGTCTACAGTTGATATCCTCGGAGGATTATGATTTGAAGTATCTTTGACTCACTTTAAATCGTGTCGGCAAAACGCCCTCCTCCCAGTCCAGGATGAGAGACCAGGCAGGAAGCCGAGAAGAAATGAAATGGTTACACAAGCCTGGCTTTGTTCCTTGGGCTTCCTGTATAATAAATAGTAACAACCTGCCTCAAGGTGAAAGGGGGGGGGCGGGATGGAATCTCCCAGGGAACCGGAGAGATGTTCTGGGCGCTTTGATTCAGCTTGCCTGCCTGTACAGAGCACCACCGTGCACGGGGCTCTGATATAAGCAGATCAAGGTTCAAATCCCAGCTCTTCTACTTCATGGCTGTGTGGCCTTGCTTATGGGCTTTTCCTCTCTGAGCCTGTTTGACATGTGGTGGGGAGAGGGGTTGCTAAAACACCCGTGACCATCCATCTTCAGTGATGGTACTGGCTGACCAGAAGGTGCTGAGCATTCCAGGAAGGATTCTCACAGAAGAGGCTTAAACAGTCACCTAATGTCACACAGCTAGTGTGAACTTTGCAGGAACTTAACACACACTCACACACACACACACACACACCCTACAAGGTCTCGCTTCTTGGCCCAGGCTGCCTGGAACTAACATTCCTTCTGCTTGGCCTCCAGAGTGCTGGGAGTGCAGGCATCTCCTGAGTCCAGCCTAATGCCAGTCTTCTTAGCACACGAGGACCCAGGTAACTGCAACTAGGTCATGCTTAGAGCAGTTCCCTCCTGCTCACATCCCCAGGACAAGCAGTGTCCTAAGAGCTCAGAGCTGAAGGCTGCCTCAATTAGCTGTGTGGTGCCCCTTGGGCCCAGGTTAAGAGACACAAATCTATGAGCATACAGAGTGGCCTTGAGCAGGAGACTATGGCTGGAGAAAGCCCGCAACCTGGGGCTCCTAAAGGGTGTTTGCGGGCAGAGGCCCAAGAGCCGCCAGATGGGGGTGTCAGATCCCCTCCTAGTCTTTTGGGGTGTCAGCTGAATCGTGGAAGCCCTGTTTGGTTATAGAGTTGAGTTTGGACCTTCAGTGCAGCCTGAGCCTGGGCCAAGGTGTTCACAGCCTGGCAGGTCCAACCTCTCTTCCCTCCTCACTGTCTGTAATCCTGATGAAGCAGGCTGGTTGAGTGTGGCGTTGGGTATTAGTGGTAGACACTTGCCTAGCACGGAGGAGTCCCTGAGCCCCACTCCCAGAACCCATGTCTGCACACAAGTGTACACACACAGGCCCTTGCTCACACATGCACAGATATGTGCACACATACACACACACACATACACACACACGCATGCACACACACAGTTGACTGGAGACTGTGAAGAGCATCTCATGCAGGTTCTATCTGTAGAATTGGCTGCATTAGACGTTAAAATGAGAAACATGATTTCAAATTGGGTGCCGGTTCCCTTGTGAATCTCAACAATTTAGCCAGTCAGCAAAGCACAGTGCAGGAAAAAGAAGCAGATTTTGGTGTACCAGTGGAAGTATGCCATGTTTCCTTGCTGGTTTCTGGTGCCCAAGCCCAGGGCCTAGGTCCACTAGGCTCCAGCCTTCTGACTGTGGCGTGTGGTTGGAGCTGAAGGAAGGCTATGAAGACAATCTACTCAAACACATCATCAAACATGGGGGCAGGCAGGACTTTGAACTCCCGGGAGCTTATTTGTCGGTTTCCCAATTCAGCAAATGCTAACTCGGTATTTAAGACTTAGAAGGTGGGGGATGCGCGGGTTAATGCTCTTATCCATGGTGACTGGGAACTTAGTCCTCTGACCTCACTGCCGTGGGACAAACTCTCAAGGTCTGTGTAATTCAACGACGATGACAGAGTGATGGTGGTGATGATGATAACGGTGGGAAGTGATGGTGGAGGTGATAAAGGCGATGACGGTCAGGACAGTGTTGATGATGGCGGTTGTGATGATAGCGATGAAGGTGGTGGTGGTGAAGGTTGAGATGGCAACCGTGGTGAACAACAGTGATGATGATGGTATGGTGGTAGCCAGTACAACAGTGATGGTAGTAAGGGTGATGGTGATGGTGGTGGTGATGGTGAGTGTGGTAATGGTGACAATGGTGACAATGGTGGTGGTGACATGGTGATGGTGGTGGTAATGGTGGTGATGATGGTGATGATGGTGGTGATGGTGATGATGGTGAATGTGGTAATGATAACAATGGTGATGGTGAATGTGGTAATCATAACAATGGTGGTGGTGGTGGTGATGGTGATGATGGTGGTGGTGGTGATGGTGATGATGGTGGTGGTGGTGGTGATGGTGGTTATGGTGGTGGTGATGGTGGTGGTGATGGTGGTGGTGATGGTGGTGGTGATGGTGGTGATGGTGGTGACGGTGAGTGTGGTAATGATAACAATGGTGATGGTGGTTATGGTGGTGGTGATGGTGGTGGTGATGGTGGTGGTGATGGTGGTGGTGATGGTGGTGGTGATGGTGGTGGTGATGGTGGTGGTCATGAGGATAAAGCAGATGCTAATGATAAATGTGTTCTGGTGAACAATCATCTCCTGCCATTGCATTTAGTCTTCACCACAGCTCCACAGGGTAATGCTGCTGTTCTGTTTGTTTTACCGATGGGGACACAGAAGACTGAGTAGTTGGCCCAAGGGCAAACCCACAGCACATCTATGATTCAGAGCCAGGAAACTGGGCTCCAGACACAGGGCTCTCAGCCAGAACCGTTTGTGCTCAGTCTCCACTGCAGATAAGCCATCTCCAGTGAAGAGGAGCTTCGGCCAACGTGGTGAATCTCTGGAGTTTCACTCGGCAACTGAAGATGCTGAGTGCGTGCTGAGCAGGCGAGGCCGGGTTTATTCAATGTTGTGTTTGTTAAATATTTGATCTGGGAAAATTAAATGGTATCTTCTCTCCAGAGACTCAAGGCTGACGGGCCTGAGAAATAAAGCTGATGAAAATATCCCCCGTTGTAATCCCTCGAATGTATGCTGTTTACACATCCCTCGATATACATTAGCCCTATAACTAGGCTTCACTGTTCTCGCTGGTGCTCCTTCAGATCTAACTTCTGTCCCTCACAGCTTCAGCCTTGAGACATTTCTCAGTACTGTGCTGGCCTCCATCCTGTCTGCCACTGTGGATGACAGGGATGCTGCCTCTAGAACCTTCCTTCATGACGACAATGGCCCTGAACGTGACTGAGCACATACCACACACTGGGCACCGCACATTCCCCTCTTAACAACAGTGGCTCGTCTACATCTCAGGCATTGATTCCTTCTCTCCTCAGCTCTAAGCTGAAGATCTTCATCATAATCGCCCCATTTCATAGATGAGGGGTAACACTTAGGGACGTCTGTTCTTTACAGGGCTGTACCACCAGGAAAGGTGTGTGCGTGTGTGTGTGTGTGTGTGTGCACATGCGTGGGTGGGTGTGAGTGTGTGTGTATACGTGTGTGTCACGTGTGTGTGAGGGAACAAACTTGGAAGTCATGCCCGTCACCTCCCATCTTGACAGGGTCTCTCACTGGTCTGGTATTTTGGCAATTGGCCGCTGGCCAGCCAGCAAGCTCTGGGAATCCACCTGTCCCTGCCTAGCATCTCATCACCAAAGGGGTTAGACACACGCCACTGAACTGATTTGTATGTGGACTCTGGGGGGGAGGGGTCTGAACTCAAGTCCTCCAGCCCCGGATCTGGAATTTGAACACACAGCAGGGACCCCGAAATTATCCTGTCAACCACTGAGCAGCACTAACACCCACATATCCCATTGCGGACTCTGGGTAAGTGACCGTCACACGGCACTCCACTGTGGCACCCAAGCCCTGCAACAGTGGCTTCCATGTGTCCTGGAGCCCTCTTCCTGCCACATCCCACACCGTGGCCCTCACCCTGAAGTGACCCTTCCGCTCGTCTCCTGCCATAGCACAGTTGTACATACTGCTTCCTCCCTGGTCCTCAGCAGTCACGGTTCCATTCTGCCCCGAAGCAATGCTGCTCCTTCTCACGTTGCATGGCGAGTTTCTCTTCTCCCTCCTTGTGAACCATAAGAACACTCTGTTCCAGCCTCGACTGAACTTGTTGGCTTGGGCTGTTTGGGGAATCCAGAAAAGTGTATAGTTCAGGGGTTTAAGAGCCTATCCCGAATCCCCAACTGTTCATGTGATGGTTAGCTTTGATGGTCAACTTCATACATCTATAAAGAGTTCCTGTGTGTGTGTGTGTGTGTGTGTGTGTGTGTGTGTGTGTGTGTGTGTGTGTAGAGGTGTCTACAGTGTGTTGGTCTATCAGGAATGTCTTAATTAAGTTAGCTGATATGGGAAGCCCCACCCACTGTGGGTGGCACCGTGCTCTGCCCCTGAACTGTGGAAGAGCAGAGAGACATGAGCACTAGGGTTTGGATGTGTCCGTTTGTCTCTGCTGGGGACAGTGGACATGGTGTGACTAGCTGCTTCAGGCCCCTACGTTGTGACTTCCCCTCCGCAATGAATGAAAGGCTGGAATGAACCCATTTCTCTCCTTCAGCTGTTTTGGCCAGGGTGTTTGAGACAGAATTAAGCCATGCGTTTCTGTGATCTCATCTCGCACTTTCTGTACCTTTGTGTCCCCCGTCTGTAGAGCAGGAGAAGGACAAGGTGACCCCAGACTGCTCTGAGGGTCTGGTTTGGGGGAAACTTGCTGAATTCCCAGGGAGGAGAGCCAGGGCTGTCTGGGCTCATGTGCTCACTGTCCCTGCCCTCTCCCTCAAGCACAGATATGCATTGGCCGAGTTTCAGAATCCTCTGCAGATGCCTGAGCACCCAAAGAGACCCAAATGTGTCCAAGAGGGGTCCAGCCAGAACACAGCAAACCTGTCTGAAACCACAGCCCCACATGTGCCCAGCGACAAGGGCTTCTTCCACCCAGCAAGGAAGCGTGGCGGTTGGGCAGGCCATGGCCTTGGTCAGCCAGTGCACAATCCACTTCCTGGCCCGCAGAGGGGGCAGGCTCAGCCACAGGAGCCACTCAGGGCTCCAAAGACAAAGCGCTGCGATTTGGAAATGTCAACAAGGCTTTAATCTGGGAAAGGCAGAGCACGGGTCTTGATCTTTTACTTACGGCATCTCTTGATGGCATCCTTAGGGTAAGAGCTGTAATGAGCTTCTCAACCACAGAAGGGACAGTAGGACCAGGGATAGGACCTCGTGGGCCTAACCCCGGCCCTCTATCGCCAGTGTGACCCAAGTGCTAGCTCCCTGCACCTGGGGTGAACAACTCACACCTGGGGTGAGATCCCAGCACTTGGTATGAGTGCCCCCAGGTGGCATGAGCTCCCAGGATCTGATGTCTCCCAAGTCTGCTGCGACCACCCCCACCCTTGGTGAGAGCTGCTGCCATCATCTCCCCATGCCTAGTGTGAATTCCCTTACCTGGTGTGGTGTGATCCATGCTCCTGGTGTGAGTTCCCCAGTTAATGTGAGCGCTCTACCCCTGGCGTGAGCTCCCACCTTCTCTCTTTGCAGGTGGCAGGGTGTCCTCTGCCGTTGGTGGAGGTTTCTGGGACTCTCCCTCTCCCCCCGCCCCCGCCCCCTGGCCACCAGGGAAAGGCACACAGAGGTCCTCTCTACCAGGACTTGAGCCACTAGCCTGCACTAGCCTGCCATGTGTTTGTCTGCCAGATGCTTGTTCTAGGCTCTGCAGTCACTGGCCACTCAGGGTCCCATCCTGAAGCAAACCCAGAGAAAACACATAGGGCCGCCCCCTCGGTCACCTCAAAGCCGGTTGACATTAGTGATGTGTTGCTTCTGAGGCATGGCAGAACGTGGCAGGCTATAGTTGTCAGAAGTGTGCGAGCATGTGTGTGCATGAGCGTGTGTTCAAGCATGTGAGTGTGTGTGTGCATGTGTGTATGTGTGAGTGTGTGTGTTTGTGAAAGTGTGTGAGTGTGAGTGTGTGTATGTGTGTGAGTGAGTGTGTGAGTGTGTTGAATGTGAGTATGTGTGTGAGTGTGTGAGTGTGTGTATGTGTGACTGTGTGTGCATGTGTGTATGTGTGTATGTGTGAGTGTGTGCGCGCGTGTGTGAGTGTGTGTGTATTTTGAGTGTGGGAGTGTGTATGTGTGTATGTGTGTGAGTGTGTGTGCGTGTGTGTGCGTGTGTGTGAGTGAGTTTGTGTGTGTTTGTGTGTGAGTGTGTGTATGTGTGAGTGTGTGCATGTGTGTGTTGTGAGTGTGTGAGTTAGTGTGTGAGTGTGAGTTTGTGTGTAAGTGTGAGTGTGTGTATGTGTGGGTGTGAGTGTGAGTGTGTGTGAATGTGTGAGTGAGTGTGTGAGAGTGTGCGTGTGTGTGTGTGTGAGTATGTGTGTGTGTGTGTTTCAAGGCAAGGCCCTAAAAAGAGAAAGGCTTCCTCCCTTTCTCTCCCTCCCCTGCCCTCCCCTCTGCATTCTGCCCCTCTCCCACTACCTCACCTTTAGGAACCCACCTTAGGTGCTATGAAGACAGTTAAACTGATGGGCCCCACAGAGAAGAGCCACCAAAACAAACCGCAGCTTCCAGCTGCGCTCTGGGTCACCCATCAGGGGCTTGCAAGCCTCGCCCTCAAGTCTTCTAGTCCAGATCAAACCACCCCCACTGTGGCCACCAGCCGCTGTGATTCCAAGTGGCTGTCTTCCTCAGCCAGGACGACTTGTTAGGAAGTCACAGTATGCAAAGCAGAAATGCCAAAGAATGGCAAAGACACACCAATATAAAAAACGTGTGTGTGTGTGCGTGTGTGCGTGCACGCGTGCATGTGTGTGTGTGTGAAGCCCCACAGCTCCTGTTCATGCCTACGTGCAAGCTTTGGAGTCAGAACCACCGACTGGGTGAGAATAGAAGAGATAAGCATCTTTCTGAGCCCGACAGCTCTTCCACGCTTTCTCTCCCACGTGGAAAAGGGCACAAAACCTCAAGGAGCACAGAGGGGAGGAGAGGAACAGAGACAAGCAGGGCATGCAGGGCATGCAGGGCATGCAGGGCAAGGGACATCTGGAGGTGTCAGCGCTACGCAAATATCAGCGTGGAACACCTTACTTTAAATGCCAATAAAAGTACATTTTAAAAAAAAAGTGAGCGTGTTAGGGTTGGGGCTGCAACTCAGTCAGTAGAGTGCTTGCCTGTTGTGTAGGAAGCATGCATGATGGTGCATGCAAATAGTCCTAGCACTTGAGAGATGGAGACAGGAGGGTTGGAAGACTAAGGGCGGACGGCCTGGGCCACAAAGCAAAGTCGGGGCCAGCCTGGTCTACATGAGACTTGTTATAAAACAAATAAAAAGTGAAGACAGTGGCCACTTTAAGAGATGCTGACAACCAACACTCCATCTCGCAGAGGACAAAACTGACTCTCTGACTTGAGCAGCAGGACACTTGAGAAGTTGGCAGCAGGAGGAACATCCTACGTGTGTGTGTGGGGGGGGGTTCATCTCCATTGTCACGCGCGATCATCCCCACACTCTTTAAGGAATGTAGCAGTTACCTCTAGTTGCTTAGACAAAATACACGACAGAAACAACTTAGCCGGGGGAGGGTTTGTTCTGTACCACAGTGTGAGAGTGCATGCAGTCCTTCATGGGGAAAGACAGGCTGCAGGAGGAAGCAGAGGGAGATAGATGAAGGCTGGTGATCAACTCATTCCTTTTTATCCAGCCAGGGATCCCTCTCCAAGGGCCGGTGCCATCCACATTCAGAGAGTGTCTTCACTCTCAATTAACCTAATCTGGATAACTTCTCATGGCATGCCCAGGCTCTTGTTTCCATGGTGATTCTAATTGTCATCCAATTCACAAAGGATGAACCATCACCCCAAGGGAGCTGTCCCCACTTCACAGGCGATGAAAGGAAGCGTCAGGAGCCGGTTTGACAGTGGTGGCCAGAAGCTGTGGTGACTAATGGGGACCCACCACATCCGCAAGCCACTCACCTCACCAACCCTGCTCCTTGAGCCTTATCACTATTCACAGTTTTCTTGCCCCATGAACTCCAGGAACCCACCAGAGTGCATGGAGATATTAAGCTGTCTCCCATCCAACTCCGGGGATTCCCTGTGCCACCTGTGACCTATGCAGCTGCTACCTCATCTCTTGGAGCTGCAGGGTTCTCGTGGGCAAAATGGGACCAAATGCCTGAAGTTTTGCTTTGAGACAGGGTCTCCCCTATGCATCCCGGCTAACTTGTAACTCGCTGTATGAAGCCTTTCGGCTTTGAACTTGTGGCAATCCTCCTGCACCAGCCTATGTGCACTACTCCACCCAACGAAAATGCCTTCCGGATGAGTAGGAAGCGCAACGTTCCTGTGTGCATCTCTGTGTGCTGCCTTATCTCACTGCTCAAGGACGAATCTTAACCAGCCACACCTGCCACGAAACTACTTCCAAATGAGCCCACACTGTGAGACACCAGCTCTGTAGCGCCAGCATAAATGTAGACACAGGTGGATCCGTGGCAGCCGTCTTGTCCAGCATCACACAGGTAATGACTGGAGACACCAGTTTCGAGTACAATCATTTCACCACTAGCCTCTGTGCCCGTGAACCAGCCATTAATAACCTGACTGTCTGAGAGATGGATGGGTGGGGGATTTCCTTGGGAAGATGACACTCTGGTGAGCCCATCCAACTTGGAAACTCTGGTGATGCACAGACAGCCTGGGGATGCTGGGGGTGGCTTCTCCGATAACTCCACTCAAGCTCAAGAATGGCTCATTTGCTAAGGTAATTAAAAACATAACCTACACTATTAAATTCCACCTCCGTTTTGGTTCATTTTTATGTCACATGCTCCCCAGTCCTCAGAGTTGTATGCCTCCCCTAATCACCCGTGGCATGTCAGCACAGCCCCCGGCTCCCTCCTCGGCTGCCACCCCTTGGAGATGACTGGGGTTGGAGACGGTTTGTTTTAATGTCAAGATCGACATCTCTTATAATTATACACGCACCCCTGTTTGCTGGAAATTCACTAATGGAATAAAAGGCTGAGTGGCAGAGCTGTCACCTCTCATCAGCTGCAGATCGGCGTATGTGCCAAGGGCATGGCGGCAGGCTCGTCGTCGTGGGAGTTCACCGTGAGCGGGCTCTCATGGGTGGCAGATGACAGTCACTGGGAAGTCTTCACAAGGGAAGACCCTCCATCACAGCCCATACCACTATAAGAACAGCAATCAGCATACCCACACCACCTCTCCCTAACAATTGAATGCCCTGATTCCATTTGTGAAAACAAGTGAGATCGGCATGTACTTTGGACACTGGTGCTCTTGCTGTTGGGATCATTTACCGATGTATGGGCTACAGTGGCATGGAAGAGGAAACCATTGCTATCGTTGAGCATCTACTTTGTCCGGGGACTTCCGAGACCATTGCATTGTCCAAATCTTCACACCAGACCCGTGATGGTGTTTGGTCAACATTTCTAGACTATGCTACAAGAAAAAGCAAAATGGTCAAGGTGACTCTGCTGGTCGGGTTCCAAAACTCCGGCCATGACACTGGGAGTGTGGTTCGGTTGCTGGAGTACCTTTCTAGCACATGGAAACCCTGGGTGTCATTCCCCAGACATATACATACATCTGTGATCCTACACTTGGGTGATGGAGGTAGGAGGGTCTGGAGCCCAAGTGCTCACAGACCCAGCAAACAGTCTCCTTACCTCAGACACCTCAGAAAAGGAAGAAGGCATTTTAGCTGGAGATAAATTCATCCACCAAATAATTGGGGGCTCTAAGTGGCTTTGGGATTTATATGACCCTATATGTGTTCTGTACCAACCTAGTATGTGTTGATTGTTAAAATTTGTTTTCCAGTTTTCTCCAATAGGTAGAGAAAGCTTTAAGAACCCCTGAGCTACTTACTTATTATTCAGTCCCTCAGGTGAGTAGGAGTCCTGTGGCTGTCCACACCAGTGTATTCCAGCTCAAACCATATCATCTGTGGGGGAACATTCTCAGGGGCTTGGGGGAGCACCTGTACGTAACATACTCTCGCCCACATACACATGTCTTTGATGATAAAGTTGAATTTACAAAGTTAGCAGCAGCAGCAATGAAGAGATTTAAAAGGTATACAGAACTGAGTGGAGGAGGTCTGCCTTCCCTCCACACACAGCAGCAGACTGGCCCACCAAGATGGCAACAGGCACTACCAGTGGGCATGGACAAGGTACACGTGTGCCAGGCAAAAGGTGGACCGCATAGGCTAGGCGGAGCACGGTTTACCTCACTACCCAGGCAGCTCATGGTTTAAAATGTGTGAGTTGTTTATTTCTAGAATTTTCTGTCTGCTATTATTACCTGCTGGCAGTCAACCACAAGCAACAAAAGTGGATGAAAACCAAGCCACAAGAAGAGAGAGGCGTGGTGGAAAGGAATTGACCTATGTACAGTGAGGAAGCTGGAATCCCAAAGCTGGAGATGGAAGAGCTAACCTGCTCTGGGGTCAGCAACAGTTTGGGGGCCTAGTTTCCTCTTTCAAAGGGGGTCATCAGCCTCTTTTTCCCCCGTAAGGCTGCTAATTAATTAGATAAGGCCCACAACCCATGGTATGGGGCGACCTGCTTTATTCTGGTGTTAATGTGAAAATAATGCATTCACAGCAACATTTAGACACAAGCTTGCCAGGGCCTCTCCACAGTAGAAGAAAATTAACAACCACAGGACAAAATACAATAGATGCTTTCTGGCTCAGAAAATGAGTGAACATATTCATAAATTGGTGAGCAAGTGGATAATTGGGAAAGTTACTGGAGGGGATGAATGGATGGGGAGATGGATGGTTGAGCAGGTTGATGGATGGATGGGTAGATGGGTGGGTGGGTGGGTGGGTGGATGGATAGATAGATGATAGATAGATAGATAGATAGATAATGGATAGATAGATGGATGGACAGATGGTGGATGAGCTATTGATGGATGGATGGATGGGTAGTAGATGGATGGATGGATGGATGGATGGATAGATGGATGGGTGGATGGTGGATGAGCTATGGATGGGAGAGCAATGGATGGATGGATGATGGATGGATGATGAATAGATAGATGTGGATGGATAGATGGATGGATGAATGGATGGATGGATGGTGGATGAGTGATGAATTGATTGAACAAGTGATAGGAGGGGAAGCGTCCAGAATAGCAATGAGAGGGCTGTCACCATTAGGTCTGCAGTACAGAGGTCACCTGAATAACACTCAGCAAACACATCAAATGAGCAAAGGGAAGGAGGATTGCTGAGCTTTGTGAATAAGAGAAAAGCCAAGGTGAGTGATGGGAGAGGCCATTCTGTATATGTTTCTCATACTGCTTAATGAATAAAGCACTGTTGGCCAGTTACTTGTTTCTTATAGGCTAGCTCTGTCTTAAGTATTAACCCATTTCTATGTATTTCCACGTGGTCTTACCAGCAAGAGGCGGCTGGCGGTTCTATTCTCTCCAGACTCTCCATCTTGACTCCTCCTTCCTACTACTTCCTCTCTCCTCCTTGTCTCCTAGTCCCGCCTATCTTGCTTTCCTATTGGCCAACAGTGCTTTATTCATTAAACCAGTATGAGAAACATATACAGAATGACCTCTCCCATCAGGTGAGTCTGGAAAATGAGCAGGAATCCCCCAATTTTCTGGAGGTGCACGAATTCTTGCAGGGAGGGGTGAGTGGGATGTCTGGACCCTACCTGCCCTTTCCTACTTTACAAGCAAGAAAAAGGAAGTTGAGCAATGTGACGTGAGAGTGAAGGTCACTCACCCAGGACAACCCAACAGTCTGTACGCAGTAAACTGGATGTACGCAGTAAAGTGGATGTTGAGACCCAGATGTCTCCTTTCTCCCCGGGAAGGATGGGTGGGTGTTTGAAACAGATAATTTTATCTCTGAAGGGGCATCCAGTGATCTTAGAGATGTTTTGGGCCATGAGCAGAATGGACCCCATGGAATCTACTTGGGGGAATCCAAGATCAAGTTTGCATTCCTTTCAGTGCACTGGCCAGGCCAACAGAGAAGTGATAGCAGCCAAGCTGTCAACCACACTGTGTGGTCTTCTGCACATGAGCCAGGCTTCATGATGCTGTCATGCCCTTTGGATTTCAAACACAGCAAGCAGGCAGGTGTAGGCTGGGTTCAAGGCCAGGAAATGATGGGTTCCCTCTTCCCTTGCCAACTATATGACCTCGACACTGGAACTCACCTTTCTGAGCTACAGCTTCCTGTCTATAAAACGGAGACTTTGCTGTCCCATCCATGAAAAGCTGAGTGTGAGCTTAACTGGGTTGCTGTAGGCGATGCTCAGGACCGAGCAAGCATCCGTGTGACACAGAGGGCACGTTACAGCACAGGTCGCCAAGGTCCCACCATCAGCACCGGACTCTGTAGACACATGGCCAGGTGGGACCTGAGAATTTGCATGTTTTATTTGCATCTCACCCAGGTGATAGAGCTAATCCAGAGACGGTGCTTCTAAAACCACTGAGTGAATTCCTATGAATGGACGTTTGGTGTCCAGCAAACAGGAAGAGCTCAATAAATGTCCAGCCCCTTCCTTATCATCATCAGCATCACCATTGCAGGACACTTTGGGCTGAGAGCTTGCAGCTGAGGGACACTGCATGTTGCTGCTACTCAGAAAAGTTGACAGGAGACAGGAAGGCTGTGGAAGGCTCCAGAAGATGATGCCAAAGGACCTGTTTACAGTGGTACTTCTGGAACCAGGGAGTGAGCAGAAAGGGCCAGGAATGTGCTTCTCTTCGGGTTTCTATAGCAACAGTGGGAGGAAAGGGTTAATTCAGCTAGCACTTCTCACTACCATTACTCACTGAAGGAAGTCAGGGCAGGAGCCGATGCAGAGGCCACGGAGGGAGCTGCTCACTGGCTTGCTCCTCCTCATGGCTTACTCAGCCTGCTTTCTTATAGAACCTGGACAACCAGCCCAGGAATGGCCCCACCCACAGTGGGCTGGGTCTTTTCATAATGATCATTAATCAAGGGAACTCACAGGCAAATCTGGTGGGGGTATTTTCTTAATTAGGGTCCCCTCTTCCTGAATGACTCTAGTTTGTGTCGAGGTGTTTCAGACATCAACATAGTTCATGCAGACAGCTACAGGAAGGGCTTAGCAGAGGCACCCCCTGCATGTTCAGAACCCAGGAAGCAAACTCCCTGATTCACCTCTGGATTTAGTTACTCATGACCAAATACCCGTCAGGAAGGAGCTTGAGGTGGATGGAGGGTTTGTTTTTACTTTCAGCAGATAGTACAGCATCATGTCAGGGAAGACACGACGTCAGAAAACAGAGAGGAGGGAGGGGGATCATGATGGGCTGACCTGGGACTACAGCCCACAGAATGGTGCCACTCACATTTCAGAGTGGGTCTTTGTTCTTGGTTAAACCTCTCTGGAAACCATCACAGACAGAACCTGAGGTGTGTCTCCTAGGCGACTCTGAGTTCAGTCAGGTCAAGTCAACCAGGAACGCTAATGGTCATGGCCTTCCTACCCTCCTGGGATACTGAAAATAATCACCAGACCTCAGCATCCCAGCCGCAGAATCCTGGCTACAGTCGGTCACTGCTCACTGTTTCCCGATCTCTGCTCATTTCTCTGCTTTTTTCTCCTGAGTTGGTTTGTCTACCTGTGTCTCCTCCCTGGAGCCCCTCCTCTCTGGATTTGGAAGATTTGGACTGTTACCTCCCAGAGCCAATAATGCACTTCTGCTCTCTGCCAACAAGGTAAATATAATTAAAAAGCGATTATGATCTGGGGCTGCAGTCTAGCAGCACTAGACCTAATTACACAGCAAGTGTGGGTCTCCAGGTACCGGGGCCTCTCTAGATGACATTTACCATCCTCTACATGCCCTGTGTGTGCAGCGGTGGCATCTGAACCTTTGGTGGCAGAGTCTGGGCCATGACAAGGACACACAGGCCCTGGGCATGCCAGGTTCAGGTTTTAATGATTCCCTTAGACTTGAACACGTGTCGTAGGAGCTCTGAGCCTGCTACAGGAGGGTCTGTCAGTCAAAGCAGGTGATCTGAGAGCGTGGTAAATGGAGAGTAAGTGTGTGCATGTGTGTCAAGATGGTGGCGCACCAGATGTTAATCAAAGCCAATTAGACATCCCCACCCTTCCATTAGAATGCCAAGACAATAACAGCACACTGTGTGTGGACATCTGAAGATGTGGGGAAGGCGGGCAGCTGTGCATGGGGGAAGGCGGGCAGCTGTGCATGGGGGAAGGCGGGCAGCTGTGCATGGGGGAAGGCGGGCAGCTGTGCATGGGGGGAAGGCGGGCAGCTGTGCATGGGGGAAGGCAGGCAGCTGTGCATGGGGGAAGGCGGGCAGCTGTGCATGGCAGAAAGTGGGTAGCTGTGCATGGGGGGAAGGTGGGCTGCTGTGCATGGGGGGAAGGCGGGCAGCTGTGCATGGGGGAAGGCAGGCAGCTGTGCATGGGGGAAGGCGGGCAGCTGTGCATGGGGGAAGGCGGGCAGCTGTGCATGGGGGAAGGTGGGCCGCTGTGCATGGGGGAAGGCAGGCTGCTGTGCATGGGGGAAGGCGGGCAGCTGTGCATGGGGGAAGGCGGGCTGCTGTGCATGGGGGAAGGCAGGCAGCTCTGCATGGGGGAAGGCAGGCTGCTGTGCATGGGGGGAAGGCGTCTAGGACAGGCACACCAGGAAGGAGTTCTCCCAGCCCTCATAAAAACTAAACAATTAGCCGAGTATGGTAGTGCAAGCACTTAATCCCAGATCTCTGAAGGCAGAGGCAGGTGGATCTCTGCAAGTTCAAGGCCAGCCTGATCTATATGGAAAGTTCCAGAATAGCCAAGGGTTACAGAGAGACCATGTCTCAAACAAACAAACAAACAAACATGAGACTGGAGAGATGGCCCGATGGGAAAATCCCTGAGGAACAGAGCTCAGATCCCAGCACTCACACAAAAGCTGTTCAAAGTAGTGTACCTCTGTAACCCCAGTGCGGGAGAGGTGCGGACGGGCAGAGGGTGTCTGTCCAGGCTAGCCCAACTGCTGAGACACAAGTTCAGTGGGAGGACTCTGCCTTGGCAATGAGTTGGAGACACCAAACACAGTCCTCTGGCCTCTGCCTGCGCACAGACACATAAACAATTGAACACACTACACAGACAGAAGGAAACACATTTTACAACAAATATGCGGCACCTCTACCCCTGGTGAGCACTTGGGCACTTGTCTGGGGGTTGGAAGCCTCATACTCTTACATGCTGTCTCAGAGCAGGCCGACAGTGACACATGCGCTATGTCTTTCTACAGGGTGAATGGCCAAAGCCACCCAGAACATTGTTCGTCAAGGAAAACAGATGAATCAATAAATGATCAGTTCCCGTGACCATGTGTCATCTGAGTCTGCAGAGGATTCCTACCCACAAAGGACAGACATCCGCAGGCTACAGACTGTAGAACTTCGTCGGCGTGCGGTTAGGAATGAAGGGAAGGGAAGCAGTTGGTTGAGGGGGGGTGCGGTGGGAGGGTTGCAGATATTGTAAGGGGAAGGGGAGGCTCCTCGTGTCTCAGCAATCCAGACTGCTGTCTCCGCTGAGATCTAGCTTGTGGTTTGTCAGGGCACAAAGGGGTGGGAGGGTGCTGGGGTGGGGGTAAGATGCATCTTCCTTGCAATTCTTACAAGGTTCAAATTAGCTCAAAGCTAAAACTTCACACATAGGCCTAGAGAGACAGCTCAGTGGTTAAGAGCACTGGCTGCTTTTGCAAAAGATCCAGCACCCACATGGCAGCTTACAGCTATCTGCAACTACAGTTCCAGGGGCTTCAACACCCTCTTCTGGCCTCCAAAGATACCAGGTGTGCCCATGATGCCGACAGAAATGCAGGGGGAAACACACACACACACACACACACACACACACACACACACACACACACAGACACAGACACATGCAAAGCAATCAATTCTCTTAAGCCGAGTTTTCATGTGACTTGCAACCAAAATTGTCTTACCAACTTTTTTATAAAGTTGTGGTGATCTTCCCAGGGTCTCCCAGCAAGCTGTGGTGAGAAACAGGCAGGTGAAGAAGTGGGCGGGACTTGAGTATTTTTGGGGCTTTTTTGTTTGTTGGTTTTGCTGCTATTGTCTGGCTGTTTGTTCTGTTGTTTTCCTTTTGTTTTGAGGCAGGATTTCACTATGTCACCCTGCCCAGCCCTGACTTTGCCACCATGTAGATCAAGCCTGCTTCACACTGGCAGAGACCACCTGCCTCTGCCTCCCAAGTACTGATATTAAAGGTGTGCACCACCATACCCAGCCTGAGTTCACTTTGATTTCTATATTTTAGTAAGATCCACTAGATGAGGCTCTATAAAGGGCTGGCAGGTGATGCTGACACAGCCCAGGGAAGCTGCAGTTCACCTACAAGTATAAACCACAAATTAGAAGAAAACACCCTGCCCTGCTGTGCCCAAGCAATCAGATCCACCACACACACACATACACACACGCACACACACACCACACACATGCTACACATATCACACACACCACATCACGCATAACACACACACTACACACACCACACCACGCACACACATACACCACCCACACACATACACCACCCAAACTTTAGGTACAAAGGCGATCACCAGGGTTTTATTTAATACACTGAAACTTTGCTAGAGAACTTTTATTGGGAAAATGACTAAAAGGTAGTATACACCTACTAAACAAAATAAAACCTAATATCCTACCACACAGGAAGAGACTGAGGACGTGCCGCCGGCCGATGTTCATACCAGTGCTGTTCACTCAGAGACTGTGTTACCAGCGTTCATTTGGGTGATGTCTGTTTGTGTTTGTTTGTTTGTTTCTCAGACTCTTCTGTACTTTTCCTGCACGCCTCAAGGAATGTGTGTATCCTGGGCAGTGGAGTGTGGCACTCAGCCAAAAAACAAAGATCGGTGTGAAATCGCTGGACCAGCTGGGAATAAGGGCGGACGAAGCCTCCTGGGCCACACGGGGAGCTGCTGTGTATGTGGAGGTCAAAGCTTGACATCTGTCCTTCTAAGAATAAGCTTTACCATCCCTAGCCTTGTTTCGCAGGGTCAATAGCAGAGGCTCGGAAGCCCTACTTGACTTACCCCAAGATCACACGGCTGTCATGGGGCAGGATTTGGAAGTCAGGCGTGTGACCCGGGGGAGACATAGCTGGGGTGTAAACTCGATGAAGCTTTGCTAGGTTCCCGTCAGTGGAGCGATGAAGCTGCAGCCGAAGTTTCACTGGACAGAGACTGTCCTCATGAGTCTCGAGCCTGGAGGAGCCCCATTTCCCAGGGAAGCCATTCGCCTGAGATGCTCTAGCTAGGAAACAGCCTGCAGATTGTCCAGAGGTCTGAATATCTCCTGGTACCTTTGTTATAGCTGGGGCAAGCCACCCCCACCCCCGCAGGCTGAGCCTGGGCCAGGGGGACTTCCAGTCCTAGTAATTGCCAGACCAATTTATGCTTACCCCGCACAACCTCGTGCCTGCCGAGACCTGTCACCAGGCCTGCAAGCGTTTCTGCACGGATCTTTAATGATATCAGCCTTGGCTGCGTTCAGAGTCCCCCATCTGTCCTGCAGCACAGAGAGGCCTTTGGGGAGGGAAACAGAGGAGAAGCTCTCTGGTAAGGCCAGGTCCTCTGGAGGCCCTTGCTCCTCCTCCCAGCAAGCAGAGTCACAGCTGATCAAGCCTTTGTGTGTACAGCCTGACATGGGGGTGTGGAAAGCAGGGCCGTGGGTGATAAAGGGTTTGTGTGTAGGGTCTCACACGGGGGTGTGGGAAGCTCACCTGCCTTTCATTCTCTCCTCGGAAGGATCCAGGTACCCAGCAACCCTCCGGTATCTGCTGAACATGATGGTGCCAAGCACTGAGGTGACAAGTATGAAGACGTGAGCCATTCCATGCAGGTCCCCTTTAGAGTGGGGGACGGAGTAGCAAGGAGGCAGGGGCCTTCTTCATAGCCAGGGGTGGGGTTACCCTCCATTTAATCACTGGGACCCCCAACCAGAGTCCCAAATCCTGGTACTGAAGTTGTGGCAGGCCATGTTCTTGGGGAAGCCACTCCATGCAGGGCAGGAGGCAATGAGGAGGGGAGACTGATGTCGTTCCAAGCCAGTCCTTGAGACTCTGGACGCCTCTCAGCCCGGCACTAAAATGGTCCTTCGTCTTTGTTCCATATCCAGCCACAATGACCCGGCTTTGACCCCCAACTAACCACTGTGTATGGGCCACCAGGGAGGGTGAGAGCTTGCAGAGCATGGCCTGTGTACTAAGTTTTGACGGTTGCATAGGAGTTTGTTCATAGAAGTAGGAGGAGAGAGAATGCACCTGGAGACCTACAGACAGGCAAAATCCCACCTAAGCAGGCCCCCACTTCCTGGAAAGAGCCAACAGTGTCCAGTTGGGGACTGGTACTGAGGTGACTTGGGGACAATGCCCCTCCCACAGCCACACCATGTTCAGTTCACAGAAGGGAGTGGCCTTAGCTGCTCATTCCCTGTCACATGTCCTGGGGATGAGTCTGTCTGAGGCAAACCCCTCTCAGAAGGCTTGGACACCCCCCCCCCCGAAGAAAGTGAGCTGCCCTCAGCCCAGCTGCTGAGATGCCATGGACGCCATTCAAAAGCTCCCGAACCGTCTCTCCTAAAAGACCCGCACCACCAGACCCTGTACTGTCAATCAATAGCATGTACAAATACCTCCTTAGATGATTCCTTAGGGGTAACAAAGTAAGAGCTCCCTTATGTCTGTGACGAGAGTCCATGAGCCCAGAGAGTCGAGATTTTTACTCATGTCCCTTCAAACAATCACTCACCGGCCCTGAGAAGGACCACTGTTAATATCTCTGCTATAGGCAAGGAGAGGTACCAACCTCAGAGAGGGTGAGTCGTTTACCTAAGGTCACACAAGAAACTGCCAGGCCAGGATTTAAAACCTGCCCCATGGCAAGCGCAAAGTCCGTTCAGAAACATGGTGCAGGGCCTTCATCACACCCATCGTCTGTGCCTTAGGCTCAGCCGTTTCTCCAGGGTGAAGCTAATTGGAAACACTTTCCTATCTAGGAAGAGCATCCTCCATGGTGAAACACTCCTTAGTTGTGGCATTGTGACTTCCTCACACCTGCAAGATGGTGCAAATATGGGGGAAGAGCTCAGCAGTGGTGCCTGGGGTGCTGGCCTTCCCTCGGGGGCTAGGAGCTGAGGCCTGCATTCCCTGGCCAGCATTGTGCTGGGCGGTGGAAGATTAAGTTCCGAAGTCTACTCTCAGCACCGAGACAGCATTTGCCATGGAAAGCTGATGACCTGAGTCCGGATCTCCGAATCTACACTGATCCCAGCACACCCCTGAGGTGACGGAGGAGACAGGAGGACCTTCCAAGGTGGGAAGGTGAAGACGGAAACCAAAGAGGCATGCCTGGCATGGCCCATCCCCCACCCCACAAACACACACATTACACAGAAACACCTAGACACACATACACAGACACACATGGACACACAGATACGCCCGTTCATAGACACACACACATACACACATACACATAGATACACACACATAGTTACATAGAGACACAGACGTATATGCACATTTTTGCAGACAACCATAAACACACACATACACAGATATATACACACACATAGAAACGCAAACGAAGAGACACACACACATGCACGCACACATAGACACAGAGACACACACATACAGACACACACGAAACGAGGTTCTGTTGGAAATGCACACCCCTTTGTTCACATTGCAGACTTACAAAGACAAAAGGAAGCAGAGACAATATGGCCCACACCAGAAACGGTTGTACACGTTAGAGGAGACCGCACCAACAGCTCCGTGGTGGGATGAATGTTTGGCTGACTTTCCTTCAGACTGTGGGATTCCCTCCCCCCACGTGAGTGCAACCTCTTGGCACTCAGCTGGTATAGGCCATGTTCGGGTTGACATACACACTTCGTAATCATCACTTTTAATGGCAACATAATATTCCACTGACTGGAGCCAGACTTTGGGAACACCCTTCACTCTTTACCTCTTACAGATAACAGGACAGCAAACCTGCCCTCTATCCATAAAGCTCTTATTTCCTATTTAGGGTTATTCTGTGACGGAGGAATCTCAGGAGTACAGTTGTGGCCACTGAAGTCATAAACAACTTCCAGGACGTCGGTACCTCTCCGCCCTTGCCACTTAACAGGCATTTGTATCCAGACATGTAGCCTCCGGCAGTGAGCAGCCCAGCGATGTATTTCTCCCTGATTTTATTTCCTTTCGCAGGTCAGCCTCATGCATCATGGGGCATCATGGGTTTTAATAAACCCAAGCAGAGGCTTCTTCCGCAAGGTCACGCCATCCGTCTCCTCGGCTCCCAACAATGGGACAGTGCGTCCACTCGGTTCCTGCTGGCTCTTGCTTCCAATCTGCATCCAGGCCCGTTACTATAGCAGCCCAGGAAAACCAGCTCTAGCGAGCTCTGTATTCTAAGGCAAGAATAGGTTGCTCCAGGCACCTTCCTCCTCCACACAGCTCTGCTTTAGAAAATTCCAGGAACGGTTGGTTTCCAGCGTGGAGGCCCTTTTAGGACATTCTGCTGCCTTGCAGAATTGACCATGGCAGCTACAGGATATGTGTGGAGCATCCCAAAGCTCCCAGGGTATCCAGCATGCACTGTACCTACATTCACCTCTCCAGAGCTGGGGAGGGGGCTCACCCCCAAGGCTGCGGCTCCTGCTGTCCTTTGGCCTGACCATCTCCCTCTGTCCCTGGGACTTGATCCCAGAGGGATGCGTGTCCACCCGTACCATCTGTCTTTCTCCAGCTGGCCGGTTTCGCTTGCTTCGTGCCCCACAGTGCACTTACCTCACAGTCTGTCCCTTTGATGTCCACACTTGCTGTGTTCTGCTTTTCTCTCTTCTTGTGCGGTGCCAGAGACGGGACCCGCCAGCCTTCCACACCTAAATATTTGCTCTCACTGAGCCACATCCCCTCCCTTCCCTTCCTTCCTTCTTCCTTCCTTCCTTCCTTGTCTGTCTGTTTGTCTGTCTGTTTGTTTGTTTGTTTGTTTGTTTGTTTGTTTGAGACAGGGTCTCATTAAGTTGCTTAGTCTGGCTTTGAAATCACTCTGCATCCCAGGCTGGCTTTAGCTCCTCCTGTCTCGGCCTCCTGCATGCTGGGGTGACAGGGTGCATGTCATCACCACCGCCCCCCCCCTTGTCTGGGTAATGTATAATTTGCCCTCTCTCCAAGACTGTAGGATTCACAAGGGTGGGAGCCTTTGTCTCTGATTGTTAATGAGGTACAGGCCCCAGGAGGACAAAGATACTCAGTAAATATAGATAGACAGAGGGACAGAGGGAGGGAGGGTGAGTGGGTTTGACTGCTATTTGGAATCACTCCGACACTAGCTGTGCCTCAGCTAGGTGCCCTTGTTGACCTCTGTTCCAGACAGTCTCTCTCTCAAGGCTGGAACTCAAGCGGCCTTTAAGCAAATAGCAGAAACCCTGCCACGGGGTTAGGTTTGTGTCCATTTTGTATTCTTGCTGGGGCCATTTCAGGCTTAATTTGATCTCTTGATGGAGAATCCCCTGGAAAATTACCCAATTCTATTCTAGGATGAAGGGCCAGATGCCTTAGCTAACTTAGCCTCTGTTGAAAGGGCTGCTTTGTGCTAACCTCTCCTGCAGCTGCCTAGAGAGATACCAGGATGTGGTTTTCACCTTTGGAAAACCCTTGGTCTAAATGCTGTGGGCTACACAGGGTCTCTGAATGCCCGAGTAACCCCAGCCGTCTGGAATAAAGACTTGCAATTGGCTGTAAACTGTGTCTGAGTGGTCATCTCTGGAGAGCTCCCCCTAATAGTTACACTGCATCTCACCCCATTGGCTCAAAGGCCGAAATCCTATTTTATGGAAAGCTGCAGTCTTTACACACACTCTCTCTGTGTATCTCTCTTTACACACACACACACACACACACACACACACACACACACTTTCTCTGGGTGTCTCCCTCTCTCCCCACCATCCTTTCCTCCTCCCCTCTCTCCCCTTTCCATTCCCTCCCCCTTCCCCTCTCCTCTTCCATTCTCCTAGAAGCTGGAAAAGTGGTAAACTGTGGAATCCCCCCAGAGGTGGCCCAAAGCCATCGCTCTGCAGGAGAGCCCCTACGAAGTTGGCGCCACCCGGGAGGCACTGCCTGGCTGGTTGTGTGCTGCAGTCCAGAGGGACACAGTGGCTACAAGGCTGACAGAGATGCACAGGCCCCTCAGCCAGATGTCACATCCATGGTGCTCAGAAGAGAGACGAGGCGTATCTGTCCTGACAGTGCTTCCAAGTGCAAACAGCCTTGCATCACGGTGTGACAGAGCTGCTCAGAGAGGGAGCCCCGGGCCAGAGAGGACAGTGAGGGAGCCGTCCTGGGCTGTCCTCCTGCAGGAGCAGAGGTCCATGGCAACCCTCACACATGGCCAATGCCAATGGCCATGGAGGGAGCAGGGGAGGAGCTGGGCTGTCCAGCCCACAGTGGGTGCTCAGGGGCCACCTGGCAAGTGTGGGTGAACAGCCAGCGTCGTTTGAGATGGTAGCCTTGGTGTCTACCACAAGCACAGGGACACAGGCAGAGAACTAATGAATGAGTGAATGAATGCAGAGATGGGGCAACCCCTCTCTCACATCCACCACTGAGACATGGCTACCCCAGGACCCGGTGAAGAAGGAATGGGCATTCGGTAAACATTTGCTGACAGCATCTTAATGCTGAGATTCTGCAGGCCACATGCTGAGGGGCGATGGCTGAGCAGGTAAAGTGCTTGCCTGGCAAGCATGGAGGCCCAAGTCAGCTTCCCAGAACCTACATTTGAACATCCAGGCATAGCGGAGCGTTTGTTATCCCAGACCTGGGAAGGTAGAGGTTCACTGGCCTACCAGCTCAACCCAGTCAGCGAGTCTCAGCCAAGTGAAAGGTAGGAGCAATGCTGGGGGTCATCCTGTCAGCTCCACACAAATATACACACACCACACGTGTGCACCAGCATATGCATAAATCCACACGCAGGGGCATATGCACATATACCAGCACACACGTATACACACACATGTACCAGCACACACATACATTCACACACAGGGGCATATGCACATACACCAGCACACACGTGTGCACACACATGTACCAGCACACACATACATTCACACGCAGGGGCATATGCACATACACCAGCACACACGTGTGCACACACACATGCACAAGCACACACATACAACATTCACACGCAGGGGCATATGCACATACACCAGCACACATATGTGTGTGCGCATACACCAGCATACACATATCTGTATGAACCCACACACACGAACACATGCACCAACACACACACGTACACACAAACAAATGCAGACCCATATGTGCACACATACATATACACATACAAAAAAAAGAATACATTCTTTCAGCAACCTCCAAACTGGGATATGAGGAGCCCACAAATTAATTAAAGGTTGATGCTAAGTGCTCACAAAGAGAAATTTTAATATTTTTACTCATTTACTCATTTTGTTTGGCCCAGGCATTTGAGGGAAGTCTCTTGACCCAGACTGGGGGCCTGCCCTGTCACACCACCCACCTGGATGCCCTACTTCACTGCCACACAGGTGTTGCCAAGTCATCGGGATCTGTGGAGACAGGAAGCTATGGGCACTGGGGCCGCCATCCTCTGCCTTTTTTCTGAGGAGCCAGCACATGTAATAAGCTACACACACACACACATACACACACACGTTCACACTTACCATCCAACACTGACACACACACACGTTCACCCATGCCTACCATCTGACACTGGCACACACACACACACACCCATTCACAATTACCATCCAACACACTCATACACACACACATGTTCACACATGCCTACCATCCGACACTGGCACACACAGTGAGGGGGGGTAAAGAGGGGATGGTGATTGGGTTAAAACTGTAGCTGGATCAGAGGGCTCACGTATGATCTTATTACGCAGTAGGGCAACTGTGGCTGGCGACCAATCGTTGAATATTCCCAATAGCCATGCAACAGAGGATTGTGAGAGCTTCCAACACAAAGAACGGATCTGACTGGGGGTGGGGGTGGGGCGGGACACTGGCAGCCCAGTCTGTTACACAAGGTTCTTGGTCCCAGCCCTTCCCAAGGCCCTTGAGCCCCAAATAAACACATGGATGCTGTATTAGTTATACAACTGTTGGCCGGTGGCTAGGACTTCTTATTGGCTAGCTCTGTCTTAATTATTAACCCATTTCTATCAATCTATGTATTTTCACATGGTCTTATCTTACTAGAGAAGGGTCCGGACCTCTTACCCCTTTGGTGGCTACATGTCACCTGCTCCCTGCCTACTCTTCCCTGAATTCTCCTCCTCTCCTAGCCCCGCCTATCTCTCTGCTCCTACTGGCCACAGTGTTTTATTCATCAACCAATAAGAGAAGCAGATACACAGAAGGATGTCCCCCATCACCAGTCTGTTCTGTCGGGTCAGTTCAGTGTGCTGGGGTGGCAACCATAACAACCTACAGTCACCATGGAATGTAAGACTAAATTAGCTTTGAAAGGAAGAAGGAAGGGATGGAGGAGGGGGGGAGGAGGAAAGGCGGGAAGAAGCATGGGGGAATAGAAGAAAGGAGGGGAGGGAGAGAAAGGAGGAGGGGAGGGGGGAAGGAGGGAGAGAGGGAGGGGAGGAGGGAGGGGAGGAGGGAGAGAGAAAAGAAGGAAGAAGAGGAAGAAAAATGAGGAGAAGAGGGAGAAATTGGAAGGAGGGAATGGACGGGAGGGAGGTGAAGGACGGGAGGGGGGTGAAGGAGGGGAGAGGCGGGAAAGGAGACCGTGAACGAGCCTAGGAATCCATACTGGAGAAAATGAGTGGAGTGTCGGCACCAGGACTCTACAAGAGTGTGGAGCTCGCACAGCACAGCAGAGAGGGCACCGTGGTGATGGACAGACAGAAAGCCCCATGGAAAGCGGCCCCCAGACACGAGATCTCAGCAGTTTTGAGATTACTAGCCTGTGTTTTCCCGTGCACACAGTTTACAACCATTTCGGATTGTGTCTTCCAACTTGGTTTGAAGGCATCCATGTGTCATAATATATTTATTTTAAACACCGTGCTTGTATGCAGCCCCAGGGTCCTGTGTGACCGACCTTCCCAGCAGTAGGAAGAGGGCTACTTGATTACCCCTGGGGAAAGAAGAAAAGGACTCCGGAATCAAAGCATTGGCATCGAATTCTTTGGGAGGCTTCTGTGTGTCTGAAACAGAATCTATGACCATGAAAACCGTGTGCTTCAACAGAAAATGTCACATGTTTGAACAGCAAAGGAAAGAAAGAGACAAAATATACTCCTTATTTCTGGCTTCAAATACCAAGAACCAGCGCAGAATGTGGAGGGCCAGAGGGAGCCTAGGGTTCGGGTATTCTAAGCTGGCAAACCGGTGGAGTTCGCAGGGCCCCGGAAGGACCCCAGCTGCGGCATCCAACAGGAAGCCAGATGTCTCCGCTGGGAGCATGCCAGGGCGCATGCTACCCCAAGCCACAGGCTCCCAGGTTGTGTGGTACCCTGTAGCTCAAGGAGCTGCCCAACCCCGAGGCACCGCCGAGCTGTGGGGCGTTGCCCAGGAGTCCCCTGGGTCACAACAGAACCACTACAGGTGTCCAGTGTACTTCCGAAAGCAGCCAGGAGGCTGTGGCCTGGGGCCTAGCAGGAAGTCAACAGAGGCCACAAGCCCAGGCTCTGTCCTTGAGCTCCGATGCCACAGCGGTTGCGGGAAGAGCACAAGGGAGGCGAAACCAGAAAGAGCCAGGGCCTTCCACTCCTGTGTCTCCAATACTGGGGCAGGCCACAGATTGCTCATGCTGAGAGGATCTAGACCTCCGCCCCTGGCCCTCGCAGCTGGCTTGTTTTACATACCTACACTCGGTGATGAGGATGCCTGGTGACACACTCCTGAGCGAACATACCCATGTCATCGGGTAAAGCATGGCGGTGCCACTCAGTACCCAAGGGGTGCCCGTTACGTTGGCTCAGCAAGATCAATGCCTCCAGCTGCAGGTGGGCGGGGAAGAATTTCTCAGTCAGACTGAGCTTATTTCAAAGGGACAAGATGAGCCCTGACATCTGCAACCAGGATGGCCAGCCTATTGGCTGAGGCTGAAGCTTCAGTCTACTGAGGCCACCAGAGGAGTGGTCATGGTATTCTTCTATCAGCAGAAGCCATAGGGTTAGACACAGACACCCCCAACGCAGTCTGGTGTTGCACATCTGAAGGCCTGGCCTCCTGGGGCTCCTGGCCCCACACTGAAGCAGTCAGCTCTGTGAGCTGTGTGTAGGTGAGGTTCTCTCTCTATTCCTTCGCCTGTGCGTGTGCGCGTGTATGCGGGTGAGTATGATTGTGTATATGTCTGTGTGGATATGTGTGTACGTGTCAGTGTGTGTGTGTGCACACGTGTGAGTACGTGCATGAGTGTATGTGTGTGTATTATGATTGTATGAATGTGTGTGTGTATATGTGTGAATGTGTGTGTGTGTGGTGTGTATGTGTGTGTGCACGCGCGCGTGCGTGCGTGTGTGTATTGTAGGCCAGAGGACAACCTCGGGTATTATAATTTATTCCTCAGGCATGACATCATTTATTCATCAGGTGTGACATCATTTATTCATCGGGGTCTCACAGGGTTTTATTACCTGTTTGATTGGGTGGGTGCTTGTTTGTTGAGACTGAGTCTTACTTTGTAGCCCAGACTGGCCTCAAACCCACAGAGATCCTCTCAACTCTACCTCCTACATGATGAGATTTAAGATGTGCATACCATGTCCAGGTCCACCTTATCTGGTTGAGACAGGGACTTTGCTGGTCCAGGCAATTAGGCGAGAATGACTGGCCAGGGAGCCCCAGGGATCCCCAGCCCTGGGGTCACCAGGGTACGCTGCCACACCCATCTTCTTGACACCGATTCCGGGCATTGAACCCAGGTCCTCCTGCTTGCACAAGAACTATACTGCCCTAGCCGACTCCCAAGCTCACATTTTAGGTTTTCTTGGTGACATTTAGTTTCTAAGAAGGGAGAAGAAACAAAAAGTATCAAAGAGGAGGTTTAAGAAGTCCAGCCTCAGACACTGGCATGTCTCATAAGTGGTCTTGTCAACACAAGCTTCAGTCTGCCCGTTTGCAGAACGGGCTTCAGAGTGGGCAGCCCCGGGCTTCTGGCAGCAAAAGCCTGGCTCCATGCATGGCTGCACGCTGTAGGCATTAGGAGCAGGTGTGGTAATGGCAACTCCTCTGCCAGCTGCACTCTGGCCTGGCACCTGGCCCATGTGGGCAAGGCTCCCTCGGCTAAAGGAAATGGAGTCTAACTCAGTGCTCATGAACACTCCTCTGTGGCTGGCTAGGCCTCCCGTTGTTGGGTTTGGCACCGCGGCTTGGCTGGTAGCTCCAGGCTGAAGGGAAACAGCTCTACCCATCTTAGGGCGGGGACTCCAAGTCACACATCACTGCAGTGAACAGTGGACCCTGTCCAGGAGGGGAGGACAAGAGGCAGAATCAGGCACACTGTAGCCACAGAGTCCCTCAGTCCCTCAGTAAGCACAGAGTCGGGGGAGGGGGTGATTTACCTAGGGCTTCACAATGGAGAGAGACTGCCAGGATTAAATGTAGACCCTTCAGACTCCTCAGCTAACCTGCTTCCTCTGAGAAGTCTAGAGGGAAAATGGCCTGGAAAACAAAACAAAAATGTGTGCCCATCAGGCTTACACTGTGGCTGAGCCACATGTCATGGGGTTTTTAACATTACTTTACCCACCCACCCCCAGCCCAAATTCTGTTTGCTTGCTTGCTCGAGACAGGTCCTTGCCAGTTCACCCAGGCTGGCCTCAACTCCTGATCCCTCATCTCTATCCTCTATCTTGTAAGTACTGGGCTCCAGACAAATTCCACCAGCAAGCTTTTTCTTTTTTTCACATATATATATATGTGTGTGTGTGTGTGTGTGTGTGTGTGTGTGTGTGTGTGTTTACGTATGTATGTATGTATGTATGGTGTATTGCCTACACATATGACTGTGTACCATGGGTGTACCTGGTGCCCATGGAGGTCAGAAGAGGGTGTCGGATCCCCTGGAACTGGAGTTACAGACAGTTGTGAGCTGCCATGCGGATGCTGGGGACTGAATGCAGATCCCCTGCAGGACCATCAAGGTGTTCGTACACAGAGCCATCTTGCCTGCGGTTACCGGTTAGTAGCCTGATGAAGACATCCAGGGGCTGGAAAGTGAGGCCAGTGTGAACACTGAGGTGCTGAAGCCCAGGTCCTCACCTCGGCCTCTCAGTCCCCAAGCCCCAGCCCTGTCGCTGATGACGAGAGAGCTGCCTCTTTGTACTCAGCCCTGGACACAACCCAGTCCACAGCCATCGTCATAGTACCCATGGGGTGGCAGAGGTCACATAAGGTGGGGTGGGGGGAACTGAGCATGTCTGCACTGACATCCCCATGTTGGTATCTCTGTTGCGGAAGTCCTTGTCATCATCACTGTTACCCAAGAACAAATGAACAAATGGCACCAATCAGCAGGGGGGACACTAAGTGACAAACAGACCCTGTAGCATTTGAGAGCAAGTGTGTGGTGTTCCCTCTTCCCCGTGACCTTGAGACCAGGACAGCAACTCTTGGCTGTAAGTTAAAAATGTATGTGTGAATGCATATGTTTATGTATGCGTGTGTGTGCATGTGTGCGTGTGTGGATATATGTAAGTGTGTATGTATGTGTGTGTGAATATTTATATGTATGCATGTGTGTATGTATGAATATTTATGCGTGCATGTGTATGCATATATGTACATGTGTGGGTATATGTATGTATTATGTGTGTATGTATGTGTGTGTTAACTATGTATGTGTGTGTACATGTATGAGTATATGTGTGTAAGTACATATGTGAGTATATGTATGTATGTACATGTATATGTATGGATGGCTGAATATTATGAGTATGTATGTATGTTACATGTGTGCGTATATGTATGTATGTACATGTATATGTGTGCATGCATGAATATTGTGTGTGTGTGTAAGGAGAGGGGGAGGGAGATAAGGGGAGAGAAAGAGAAATTGACTGACTGACTGACAGGCCGATTGATTGATTGACGGAGCATGTTCTTGTTTCTGTTTCTCCAAATAATATATTTTATTTAAAAGCTGGGGACCATTTCTGTGAGCAGCACTTAATAAAGGGGCACAGAGCACATAAAGGCAGCTGGAAATTAGGATGGCAGAATCCAGGAGAGCCCTTTACAGCAAGTACGTGTGCCTTTCCGAGCACTAGTGCTTCCGGAAGGCAAGAGAAGCCCAGATCTAAAGTCCAGCCTGGGATTTCAGGCAGCCGTTTTGAAAGCAGAGCCTGCCCTACTCTGTGGGGGCCGGCTCATGGGTTTGGGGTGTCAGGATGTGTTGCTGAGGAAATGTGTCCTCAGAAAAATGGCACTTGATGACAGGAAGGCCCAGCCACGTGCTTTTCATCCCATTCTTCCTTCAGAAAAGGGGACTCTGCTGTGATAACAGAGCCGCAGGCTCAGGCAAGCCTAGCTTGCCATTTACTGGGGTTGTGTTGAGCAGAATCCCGGACCCTGGGTCTGAATAGCAATCCAGGAATAAACATGCAGGGCTCTGACTCACCTGAGAAGGCAAGGTCTTCTCTGTAGCACCTCTACAGAGGCGGGGCTGAGCAGGTGTCCGTTCTCCACAGCTAAGTCTAGGCAGGAACTCTGGAGGCCTGGCTATTCCGCACCAGGAGAAAGAAGCAAATCTGAAATGTGAGCATTTCACTGGCCTTGGGAGGGAAAACCAGAGCTTAATTTAACTCCAGGGAGAAAGTGATGTGGCCACACAGCTCACCAGACTTGCTGAAGCTGTGTGAGCTTGAATTCAGCCCGTGTGGCCCCTCCCCCTGTTTCCCGCACACATCTGTAGATATGGAATGGTATGGAATGGAAATGCCCCCAGCGAACAGTTTTGTTCAGGTTAACAGCAGCTGTCCATTGGCGGGCTTGAGAAAACCTGAGCCCTCCGTCACATGACTAGCGGTGAAAATGGTGTGGAGGTGGGATTGGTGGACAACGGGCAGGGCAATGTGTCTTCCCCTTTAAAGCCAGAGAATGAGTTCAGTTTGAGGAAGCTGGTACGCATGCCAGGGGAAAAGGTTATGCAGCCTTTCCACAACAATGGGAGAACCAGAGGCCGGCGCTCCCATCTCGGGCACGAGGAAGTATAGAGCTAGTCTAGAACTCTGGTGGGGACATCCTTTGAAGATGCCTCTGGGAGTCTATAGCTGTAAGCCACCCCCCCCAACAGTGCTGCAGCCACCCCAAACATCACCACTATCTGGGGGGCCTGGTGTTCAAAAATTTAAGACTTGTGGGACATTTCTGATTAAAGTCTACTGTCTACATCAGTAGCTGAAATACTTAGTAACTCCTGGAAGATAGGAACACTTTACCAACATCAGGTATGTTCCTCCTTACCATTGCCACCATCACCATCACCATCACCACCATCATCATTACCACCATCACCATCATCATCACCATCACCATCATCACCATAATCACCATCATCACCATCATCATTACCATTGCCAACACCACCACAATTATGACCATCACCATCATTTTTGCCATTATTACCACCACCATCACAAACATCACTATCAACATCATCACCATCATTGCCAGTATCACCAACCTTAACCAAAAGGTACCTACCACCTTTACCAATCTAACTTTACTGCTCTGGTTTGGGGGAATGGATGCCATCCTAACAAAGAGAATACCAGGCTGGAGAACCCTCCTCAGGATAATGAGAGTCCTTCCATGGTGATAAAGGGGCAGATTCACTGAAAGGTTGTAACAACTGTAAATATGTATTTATCTATCTATCACAAAACTTCACAATAGAACTGAATCAAACACAGACAAGCCCACAATTACAGCCCGAGATTTCTGTCCCCCTAGCCCAATCATTAATAGACCAGCAGACGTAAAATCAATATGGGTATTGAGAGCTGAAAAACACAATCAACCAAATGGGCCTAATTGACATTTATGGAATGGCACACCAAACACCAGCAGAATACTTATCTTTCAAGTACACATGGAATATTCTACCAATAGAGATCGTTTTCTGGGCCATCAAACAAGCCTCGGTAAATATAAGACAAATTTAATATTGCAAAGCATAGCCTCTAACCACAGTGGAGAGAAATCAAAAAGCAAGGACAGGCATCTAGAAAATTCCCATGTCTGGAAACCGAGGCTGGACCAGAACTTGGCTATGTTGGGTGCCGGTGCATAAGGAAAGAAGGGGGCCCTCGAGGCAGTGAGCTGGTTTTCACCTTTTCAGACTGAGAACATGGAGATCAAATTAAACCAAGGTCGGTCAGAGAAAGGAAATGGGAACTACTTGGGAGGGAGGAGGGATGGAGAGAGGGAAGAAAGGAAGGAAGGAATAAAGGAAGGAAGGGGAATAAAGGAAGGAAAAGGAAAGGAAACAATTCATGGAAACAAAATCAGTTCTTGATTTTCAAAAAAAAAAAAAAAAAAAATCAGCAAAAGGAGGCAAACTCTGCCCTTAAAGCAAGCAAGTCAGATGGCATGAAGACGGGAAGATAAGGCTGCAGACACTAACAAGCTAGTTAGAAAAGCTACCCAGGGCTCTGTACGTCAAGCCACAGGCTCGGTGCACCCTCCACCCCACCTCCGTAGAGTGCATTTCAACAGCCCTTTGCCCATTGAAATTTGTATACAGGTTTGAAGACGAAGGACCCACAGAGTTAGAAACATTTTTGTGGTGCTCGAGACAGAGCCTGACACGAAACCGTTTTGAACCAAGAGAAGGGGCTTTGCATGCTGGACTATAAGATGAGGTCACCGGAGGCGAGACCCTGCGTGTGACACTGGCCTCAACACAGTGTGTATCGATGGAATGGGATGGAGTCGGGGAGCGGTGAAATACACCAGCAGTTTATAGCTCATTGATCTGCAACAAAATCATCAAGGCAGATCAATGGAGAAGGGACAATCTCCTATTAAATGGTGCTGAAGCAAGGGGACAGCCACACACACACACACACACACACACACACGGGGTGCACTGTCTGCACTCTCAGAACGCAAACTGGGTGTCGGGAATGGGTCCCGAGACCTGATCACTGCTCGTCGCCTTGATAAGCAGGCACCACAGTCAGCAGCCACAGGAGGGGAAATGAATTCTAACTGGTATTCAAAGGGGGCTGGGGTAGAAGAGGGTCCAGGAGCCATCTGCACATGTCCACACTCTATGTATCAGATAGTATGAGCCCCCCCTCCCAGTCAGTGCAGCTGAGGACTGCCCGAGTCAGCACTGCTTCTATCACACCAGGAAATGCCCGGCTCAAGAAACTTCCAGATCTGGGAAGATAGCTTGGTGGTAGGATGCTTGCCTAGCATGTGGGAGAGCCCAAGTCAATTCCCAGCATATGGCGAAGAGGAGAGAGATGATGGACGAGGGAGAGGGGAAAGAGTTGGCTTTCAGAACCCTGGTGTGTGGCGAGTATCTCTGACTACCCATTCCCTTATTCACTAACATTTCCACATCTCCCATCACATTCTTCTGCCCTTTCCAGTGTAGGCTCTTCATATCTGTGTGTCTGGCTTTGCTTTCTCTAGCTCCGTGTATTTTTATAAACACTCTGAAGGAAAATGATTAAATAAGTAAAAATTTAGAAGATAAGCTTGGTCAATGCCTGTTCTGGTCATTTCTGCATAGGTAGAGAATTTCTCTCTGTATTAATGAGGATCCAATTTACACTTTGAACCTCACCTGTAATTACTCAGGTCACTGAGGTTCATTAGCCATTAGGATCCATCAATAAAGGCAGCTGTGTTTAGTGTCCCCGATCTCTAGAAGTCTTGTCTATCCAACCCAGAGCAGCTGTACTTGCTGAGTGGCGGCCTCTGATACTGGCCCTTCAGAGTACTCCCACTTGGGATTCGTTTTTGAGTCTTAGTTTCATCACCTATAGATGAAGCTAGGTATAGTTCTGCACACCTGTAATCCCAGCACTTAGGAGGCATAGGCAGGTGGATCTCTGAGTTCAAGGCCAGCCTGGTCTACCAAATGAGTTCCAGGACAGTCAGGGATACACAGAAACCCTGTCTCAAAGATTGTGAATACACTAAAGCAGCATGTCTCTGTGTGTCCAGACTTTCATCTACTTCAAAATATCCTTCATGGAATACCAGCTCACCATCAGGGTTAGCCCTGGAATCTACAGGGTTAATACACCTCCCTGTGGGCCAAAACATGTGGAGAAGTCACCATGGCTGAGCATCTCATGGCATCAATCTGGAGACATTATATCTTCTTTCTCCAGGAAGGAGGATGTATCTGGTGTCAGCCACCAAGCTTTCCTGTGCAGCTGTCAGAGCCGAGCCACCTGGCTACCTGTGTAGCTGCTGCATGAACTCCCCCAAAGCCATGGGCTTCCGGACAGCCTGGCCTGTGAGAACTCAGGCCTCGGGAGCTGCTCAGCTTCATCTGAGTCTCCAGTGAGGAGAATGCAGGCTGTCCGGTTTGTTTGCCACCCCTGGGAGCCTATGTTTACCAGAGTCAAAGGGCCTAAAACTTTGAAGTCCACACGCCAACACGTATGTGACAAAGAGATACAAATAGAGATGGGTAATAAGAGGGCAGGGGGAGGTCACGGGGCAGGACAGGAGTGGTCACTCACGGGGCAGGCACAGGTCAGAAGGTGGGCTCCAGATGCCGTGTGCACACACATGGGGACTGCAGGCCTCACCCTGTGCAGTGTCTGTAAGTCCTTTGTGCCTCCGTGAGGGGCCCCACCTATTCACAGCTGCAGCCCAGATGTCTGGGAAGCATCCTCATGACACCCAGCCAGCAGTTGAGGGGTTGGTGGTAGGAGTTGGCACTGCACCCAGGCCCCCAAATCTCTTGCCTACCAGGGATGATCCTGAGGCCATGACACCTCAGAGCTCTGTTTGCACTGCCAAAGAGTGTGGGGCCCCAGACAGTATGGGGGTCGAGCTCTTCGTGGCTTCTCTCTCCTTTCCAAGGTCACCTCTCAATCTCACTCCTGCACCCCAATCTTGCTCCAAGGTCAGGGTTCTTAATCAGTCTAGATAATAAAAGCCGGAGTCAGATAGAGAGGGAAATTCTGAGAGATCAGGAAGAAGCAAACCACAGCGCACCTCACCTCCTCCTCATCTTCACAGACGAGAGTTCCTGTTTCTCCCTGCCTACATCCTGTTTCCGCCCAGCTACCTCACTTCCTGTCTGTCTGTACAGACCTCCAGACCTCTATGGTTAGCTAATGGCAAGCTCCAGTCTCTGACCTTCAGACAGGCTTTATTTGTACAAGCAAAATGACTGAGTATTTCACACAGAGATGCAGAGAGCTGCTGTAACCCTGCATGGCCAGGACATAGTAAGACATTGTGGGGTGGGGGTGGCACCGCACAGGCAGCAAGAGTTCTAAGGGGCATTGCTAACCTGGGGCTTAACCGAGGGTGTCAGAGTGTGTTTGGAAAAAATTAACAGTATGACCGGGACAGAGACCAGCGTGAGACACCCGAGGCCTGCACGATATGAGCCACCCAAAACATAATTTTATGTGCGTCAGGTGGGAGGGAGGGAGGGAGGGACGGAGGGAGGGAGAGGAGTAGAAGGAGGGGGTAAGGGAGGAGGACATGTGAGTCTCGGAAACTTGAAGCCTAACCTTGAGGTGTTGAACATCCTGTCCAGGCCACTCAGTCCCTCTGTGTGGCAATCCTCGACACCCGTGACCTTTCACCTCCAACACAGAACGACGCTGCCACGGCTGGCCAGAACTACACAGCCACTGCCGTGCACTTCCCCTGACTTGGGCAGCCATCTGAGCTTCTCCGAGGATTTGCCTCCTCTGGGAAGCCCACCCCAGACTCTGTGTCAGGCATGTGTTCCTCCCTGTACTCGGAATCTCCCGTGGACAAATCTCCCATAACCAACGGCTAACTACGGCTCCCAGCGCCCGTTACAGCACCCTGCACGTGCTCATGCAACATCTGACAGAGCTCAAGGGCACAGAGGGTCTCCAGTCGGCCCTTATATTAGACCTGAGGCTTGCCTGGGGAGACCCAGAGTTCTGAAACCTTCCTCTGCACCACAGCACCGCCACCCTCATAACACCCCAAGCATATAACAACAAAAAACAGCCTTCAGCGAATCGTCTTGGCCCAGCAGCAGCTCCTGTCCCAGTCAGTACTGTCACGGGCAGCTTAATTATCCTAATTAGAAGCCAAGTTAAAGCATGATTATAACATAAAATTTGAATTAGCCGTATAACACGCCCAAATTTTTCGGTATGTTTATTGATTTTGTTCCCCTGTTAATCAGAAGGCCACAGTAAAGTTAGATAGATCTGGTTCAATTAAAACAAGCCAGATCCAGTGAAGCTCTCATTAGCATCTGTCCTTCGTCAGGGACAGAGAGGTGGGGAGGTATATCGTCACGGGGAACCGGGCCGGTCCTTTCCTTCCTGGTCCCTGCGTGGGCTGGGCTGGGCCATCCTCCCTCTGGATTACCGTTTTGAAAACAGATGTGTATTCGTGTGGCGTGAAGACATCAAAGAAATGCCCAAGGACACTAAGAGAAACAGTACACTCTGCTGTTTTCTTGTCTGTGTGTCTGTCCATGTGGCTTTGAACCCTGAGAGTCTCACGTTCATGGCTTGGCTGCCGTTCACTAGGTCTGTGATCTGGAGTTTCATTTGGGGCTGTAGAGATGTGTCGGGCCTAGTTGGTGAGTTCCGGATGAGTCTTTGTCTCAAATTCAGAGTGGCTGGTACCAGCGGGCAACACCCTGGGCTGGCTGTCCTCAGGCTCCACAGGCATGCGTGCATACACACACACACACACACACACACACACACAAATAATAATGATAATAATAATAATAATAATAATAATAAACAATAATAGAAACAAATTTTAGATTTACATAGCAGAACCTTGGTCCACAGATGTGGGCAGAGGCCCAGCGGAAAGAAGCTTGCCCCCTACTTAAGGGTTCACTTGTAATGGGGTGTAGGCCCCCGTGTGAAAGGCTTGGAACACAAGTGCCTCAGGTTTTAGGATATTCATGTATTCACAATAAATCACCCTGAACCCAAGACTAACCCTGACATTTGCTCCGTCTCCGTTTACACCCTCCACGCGCAGATGGAGACAGCTTTAGCAAACATCCTTGGCATTTTGACTGTGACCCATTGAGGTCAGATGTGGAATTTTCCACTCGGGTCTGTGTGCTGGTACTCAACAGGGTTCGGATTTTGGGGGTGGAAGGTACCTAAGCTCTCCTGATTAAGCTCTCTCCTGATTAAGTTGCTGTGTTTTTCATCATCCTCACTGACCCCAACATCTATGATTTTACCCAGAAAAACTACTGTGGCTCCAAGGAACTCCGTAGCGCCGTGGAAACACTGGACTTGGGACCCGGGTAGCCTGCATCCTGGTCCACTCAGTAACTTAGACAGGTCTTCTTGTCACTGCCCGTATTTGTAAAAACACACAGAACCCTCAGTGAGAAGATTAGAGCCGTACTCGGGATGGAGTGAGGCCTGCCATCTTGTGTTATCTTGTGTCCTGAGAGATGGTGATGGCACGCCTCAGGCTCCCGGCCACCTCAGTAGCCAGTGGCTTGCTGCAGTACAGCTGTCCTGCAGACTTGCCCTTTTTCTGGGGACTGTTTCTATCCAGCCAGTGTCCTGTGTACTCAGGTAAATTTCCCTTCCTCTTTCCATAAAGTGGGCACGTGGTCCAATCAGGTGGATGCTAAGTACCCGGTTGAGTCAGGTCACAGAATGGGCACTCTGTGGACAATAGGTGTGCTGTGTTTGTAACAGTGTGTGTTGGGGGGTGGTACACTTTTTTTGGGCCCACTAACTCTGAGGTGGGCTTGGCCCACAAGGAGGCCCTGGGCATTCATCTGTGGGTGTAGCTTGGGAAAGAACCTCCAGCCTGTGTCTCAGAGGCCAAATTGCACGTTGAGTTTCCCAGAGCATGAGTTGGTGAACTTGGCTGGGACCCAGCATGGGAGGGGGCTCCCAGGGCTGATTTACATCCTGGATTTGTTCTGGAAGGATAAGACACACCCAGACCCCCTCAGGCAACCTCTGGAACACCTTACCTTTGTTTTTGTTTTGTTTAGTTTTTCTAATTTGGTTCAACTGGTGTTTGATTATCTGCATGGTCTGTATCCTGAGTTCCACTTCCCCAGATTCAACCAACTATGGCTGGAAACAACCGTCCACACACCTGGAGCACAGACAGCCGTCTGTGATATCCCATGAGGCTGCACATCACTACAGGCAAGCAGTCCAAGGGTGGGCCGCAGTAATAGACAGACACTGTGCCATTTGAACCATTTGGTGTCCCAGGAGGGGCCCGGAACTCACCCCCAACCGTGTTAGAGAATGTCAGACGCTGAACAAGACTCCAACCCTGCCCACCTGGAGCACCTCTGAGGTTCAGGCTCCCACGGGGACTAAAGTATGTTTGAAGGAACTATAGATGTGGGAGGAAAGGAAGCTACCAAATGAGAGGGTGGGCAAGGAAGAGGGGCGCACAGCTGGGCGGCCGTGCCTTAGATGGTCTGGTAGGCAGCCGGGCAGACTCACAGGCAAGCAGCCATCATGGATGATACCTGTGAGGGATGATGTGCCCGGAGAGGGCAGCAGGAAGAGAGGGCTTCCGTCAGACAGGTCTGTGGGCAGAGTAGGAAGCCAGAAACGCTGGCAGCCGTTCTAGGATCTGCAGCCCTGGTGGTGTGTGGGTGCTGGGGAGCCACGGAGGCTGTAGGTTAGGAGCAGCATTTGCGCATACATAAGACTTCAGGGCATGGGTGCCGTTGGAATGCGGGGCTTGAGTCACACAGACAAGGAAAGGCCTGTGGTTGACGATCAACTCCCCCCCAACCCACTGCTTCCCGTCCGGAGCAATTTTGAATCCATTCCCTTCCATCAAGCGGGAACCTGAAGCTATCCAGACAGCCTCACTGCCATGACAACAGCAGGAGAAACAAACAGAGCTCACACTGAGCAACTGTACACAAAGCCTGTGTAGTTCCATACCATTATTTTAATAATCGGTGATGGCTGCACAGGGCCACCGAGAACAGCAGGCTTTCACGGCAATGCCGGCGTTTCCCTCTCTCGAGATGGCTTGAAGCGCTCTCAGCACACGGACCTTGGCTCTAGGATTCCCACTGTGCAGAGCCTTGCTGCTAACCACCATGGCCACCAGCTCCCAGGCTTGGGAAGCCAGGTGGCCAAGCGGTTAGAGGTCCCAGCCCCAGGCCCAGCAGCCCTGGGTGCAAATCTAACCTCTGCCCCTTCCGGGCTGGAGATAGATGGGAGAAGGAGCCTCTGTTCACCGGCCTGCGAGGTAAAGGCTGACGCAGGAAGTTGTTCAAAATTTAAGGAGGCTTTTTGTTGAAAACCTGCTGGAGCTTCGTGTTGCGAAAGGTCCTTGTATCCGCAGAGCTCAGTCTAGCAGAACATCAATAACACGTGTGTGGGTGCCTAAATAAATACAGAAGGTGTGTGGACAGTTTCCTACGCTAAGAAAGATTTCAAACTCAGGAAAGGCCTCTCTGGAACAGAGCCAGATGGTGGTCACAATCTTCGGAAAGGGATACTGGCAGGTTTGAACCAAGAGGGATGTAGTGGCCCATGCCTCTCGATCTAGCACTCACACGTGCAGTGAAAGAATTTAAGTTCAAGGCCAGCCTGAGACAGAGTGAGACTGTACCTTCAACAGTGCGGAGGGGCCATTTGAAGTGGGTTCTGTGGACTGAGTAGGAGTTCAGCTTGGTATATAATAGTCTGAGCTCTTAGGTGGTTTTGAGGATGCAGCAGACATCAGATGTTGAACTCTGAGCACATGCTCACACATGCTGGCTTTCTCTCTCACCAGGGTAGTCTGGTAGAATCCGGCAGTCACTGGGTGTGAAGCTGACAATGTGGAACCTCTGGCCTTCTGAACTGGGAAGTGATTGTTGTTGTTGTTGTTGTTGTTGTTCCTAATTATTCTGTTTCAGAGATCCAGATCAGAGAGGGTAAGTGATATCTAGACTGAGCCCAGGAGTCAGTGACGGGACACCCACAATGCCTTGGGCTCTTGAACTTCAGCCTATGCCAACACTCTTCTGGGACAGTGTTGGAAAATAGGCCTGCACAGACTTGGTGAGCTTGGATGTGTGGCTTCTCCCTGTAACCTTAGAGGGTCTTCAGGTACCTCTTCCCTGTGCTCTCCCTCTCCTGTTCTCCTGGGTGCCAAGTCTGGGCTCTGGTTGGAAACCAGGATGGAATATTGAGTAGCAGAAGCTGACCCAGCCTGGCCCCTTCCGTATCCCGCACGGAGGAGACTGGCGAGGCAGGGAAGGAGGCAGAGGGCTGTAGTATGTTCCTGGAATTGAACAGAGCAGACTGTCTGTGTTAATTCTGCAGGAAGCCAGTCACCCAGAAAACGGATCTGACTGGCCGTGAGTCTGGAAGTCTTGGGAGCATCGGTTTCTCTGTGCCCTTAACCTCAGCCAGGCTTGTTCTGGGTCTAGATGCTGACGAATTCACTTAGTGAACCCCACATGAGCGGCTTTCTCCAGCCTGTGTACTTCACCACTGGGCGCTCACCTGGAGTCTCTCTCTCACACACACACACACATACACACACACACACGCAAAGTGACACTGTGGTCACTGACGATGCCTGAGGATGAGGAAACAGGCTAACAGGCTGCATCCCAGGAGTGAGTTCTGGTTCAAATCCAGGTTTGTGTGGCTCCAGATGAACCCACTGACTCGAGGGCACAGTTATACACGGGTCCCTAGCCTCACAAGGCTGAGGATAACCCACCAGTGCACCTATGCAGACGAAGGCTGTTCTTAGTGGCCTCGAAAATGTGTGCCACGGTGTGCGACATCAGACTATGTAAGTACACACCCCCATTAATTGATTTTATTTTTCTCCCTTTGGAAGCCAGGGCATATAACCCTTATGAGGAGAATCTGCCCCCCTGGGCTTGCAGATGTCAGATGTGGGAACCCATTGCATGGATGTTTCTGTCCCCATCTTTGAGCTTTCTCCATGCTTTTTGGCTGTGCAGCAGCTTCCTGTCCTCTCTGGCCCCCAGGAGAATGCAGATCACTCCATGAGCTGGCCTTGTGTTCTGTCCCCTCTCAGCTGGGAAGTGGAGGCGCCATCTTCTTGCACAGACATTTGGCTCTCCAAGGGAGCCAAAGGGGTAGATTGTCCTCTGCGGGTGATAAGGGAACGCACGTGGGGCGGGCTGTCTCACACTCGACCATGTCCTTGTAGGCTTCTGGACAGAGTGTAGCAAGAGGCCAGGCTTTCTACTAGGGGTGGCAGGAGCTGTGCTCTGTGATGAAGACCATGTGAGGAGTTTCTGAAGGCTCCGTCTTCGTCTCAAAGATGGGGAGTCCACCTCCTCTCGTTATATCCCTCTTGTTGGTGATGTCTTCACTTACATTGCTTTCTCCTCTTCAAAACAGCAGACTATTTCCTTCTCCTCTGGTGATTGAAGTCTTTCAGTACATTGGCATTGCCATCGCCTCTACGATGCTTGGTTTGGGCAAGGCTTTCAGTCCTTGTTGAAGGTCACACAACCATCATGAGGAAGCCGTTCAAACTGCAGGCAGTAGAGTTTAGAAGCCCAGACTTCTGGCCACTCTGTGAAGCTGCTTCCCTGGCACAGAGCGTTGGTTAACAAGAAAGGACTTGAGCCTCTGCGTTGGCAAACCTCACTAGACAGTCCTGGAAAGCAAGAGATGACATACGCTTTCATTCACTGTCCCTTGCACTGGGTTGGGTGTGTAGGTGCCACTCAATGAGCACAAAGAATATGGGATGGTGGGTAGATGGATAGATTGGCAGATGGTCAGAGAATAAATGGGCAAATGACTGGGGGGGGCAGAAAGAGGAAATGACGGGGCATGGAGAGGAAAGAGGAGAAGGGAGGGGCTAATAGATGACTGACCAGGTAGATGGCTAGATGGAAAGGTAGTGAGTGCATGGTAAGTGGGTGGACAGAAGAGAGAGATGGATGGATAGTTTCTTGGGTGTATGGATGGATGGGATGAATGGATGCAAGGGAAGATGGATGGATGAGTAGATGGATGGATGGTTGAGTGGGTAGACGGATGTGGGAAGGGTTAGTAAATGGTAGGTAGATGGATGGTAGTGGATGGATGGGTGGATGGGTGTGCCAATGAGTGGGTATGTACGTGGATGGGTTAGATGAATAAATGGTAAACAAATGGATGGAAGGATGGATGGATAGATGGGTGGGTGATGGATGGAGCATGATTAAAGTTAATAACTGGATGGATGGATGGGTGGGTGGGTGGATGAATTGATAGGTAGACTGATTGAGAGACCACATCTAGAGAGGTGAGTGATTCATAGAAAGGCTGTCAGAAAGGCAGAGCCAGGGTCAGAAGCTCCAGCTTCCTGTCTGCTTCTTGTTGTGACCATAGCGCCTGGATTGACACTGCATGGTCCAGAGCACTGTTGATAACAAACTCAGACCAAACCCAGACTAAGCTTTGAGTTGACCCAACCCTGAGGTCCTCTCCCTCGCCCTGCGAGAATGCACAGAGCATCCTGCTGTGCCCGGAGGAGACTGCGGCATGCCGTCCATCACTCTGTATGACAGGAATTATTTTTTGCCATTACTCCTGAAAAGAGGAAGCTAGAACTCAGAGAGCGCCAGTCACCAGTCACTGGTTCTTGACCTTCTGCAATGACAGAGGTGAGGCCAGGGTCCAGCCTTTGCCTTCACAGGCTGGCTTTTAACTACACAGCGGCACGTGAGGAGGGCAGAACCGGCAGCCTCATTCCGACTGCAGCTGGGGTTCTCTACCCCAGCCGACACTGGCCACAGGAGCTCACACGCACAATCTGGCAGTAGACAGAGCACAAACATGGGAAGAGCTGGACCATGCATGGTTAAGGTTAACCATGTCACCTTGCCTCCCTACACCTCAGTTTACTCTTCTGTGAAATGGGCCCGCTGATGGGCAAGCTCTTCACCCCCTCACTGCTTTTGTTCCCGCTGTGTCCCCAGCCAGCGCTTCTTGCTGGGGACATTCATCCTCCTGGAGCATCTTCGGATTATTGAGTTTCCGTCCTTTGCAGAGTTTCAGCACAAACTGAACCGGTTACCAGTTGCCGTGGGTTGATATCTACAGCACCTACCTTGTTGTTGGGAAGGATCTTGTGTGGGGACAAGGGTCTGCTTCTCAACTCAAGGCTGGCCGTGAATTTATCACATCCCACCACTTCCCGGATGACCCTATGTAAGGGTCCAGTAGAGCTGCCGGTCATGATGATTGCTGATGATAATTGTAAAATTGAAACAGACAGACCACGCCCAGGCACAGAGTGTGGCAAGCAGTAGATATTGTAAGCCTTCCTACTCTGGCCTCCGAGGAGGAAGCCAGCAATTGTGTCTCCTTTATTCCCTCCCCTCCATTCTCCTGTGTTTCTACTTTATGCTCCTGTTCTTCAGGGGTTATGGACCCACTCACTGCTTGCTGCTAGCCCTGTGCAAGCCCTGAGAGTGAGGAGGTATGCCAGGCTACTCCCTACAGCTGCTGCCCCTTGGGCACAAAGGCAGGGCAGCATCCTGGGATTCTCTCAGGGGAGGAACAAGCCCTGCTATGCGCCTGCCTCAACCTTCCACTTTCTGAAACCCACATGGCTTTACTGGCTGGCGAGCACAGGTGAGCATGGAGGAAATAGGGTGCTCTCCATCGCCTTAAGCCTGATAGAGTCTGGGCTCCAAGTGAATGGCCTGTACAGGAGGAGAGTGTGGAGGGGCTCCCGGAGTCAGGGCCAGAAATCTCCCTCCTCTCAGCTCTCCTCTTCCTCCCTCTGCAAGTGCTCCCCTCCCCCCCTTTCTGATTCCCAGCTCCTCCACTCTCCTAAAGACATTTCCCCCCAATTGCTACAATCTTCTCTCCATCTGCTCCCTGCCTGTGCAGTGTGGCAAGGTGGGGTGGGGGAGGGGAGGGCCTTTAACTTAGGGTGAGGGGCCTGAGAAGCCAGCTGGGCCTGTGAAACTGCAGAACAAGGAGGTCCGTCTCCCTTGGTGAGAGGCATCTCCCACCTGGCCCCTGGCCAGTGCCTGGCTACAAGTGGCTGCTTGTCTCCTCTGTTTGTGGAAGAAAGGCACATTGCTGGAGAATCTGAACCGGACAGCCACGGCCAGAGGATGGACCTGGACCCAAAGCTCTCATCGGGGGAGGGGAAAGGGGGGCTCAGGCTCTGGGAGCCTGGAGGGTCTATCTTCTGGACCCTGTTGGGAGTGAGAACGTGGCAGATGGAGCTGGGACTCTAACATGACTGGCCGGTCCACCCCTACTAGTCTGTGGCTGGGCGTCCCCAGGGAGGAGAGCCACTTCATTCATATCAGGCAGGATTCCGTGGCCCTGTGGTCCAGCAAGGTCCCTGTACACAGCTGGTGTGACTTCCTAGGATACTGGGACTCTCTGTGGAAGCATCAGGACATTGGGCGGGTGGGGCCCTCGGGGGCCGAAAGAGGGCTCTGCAGTGGAGAGAGAGGCCAGGCTGCTGGGTTTGCAAGGACACATCGGGCACTCCTCCGCCTTGTCTGGCTGCCCCAGCATCCGCGGAGAGTGAGGGGACCCTGGGTCCACCCGGGACAGGGCGACATCAACAACTTCTCAGGGCCGGAGGGCCAGGCTGCCCCGGGAGCGGCCCTCGGCCGCCTCCGCGCGCTCACTCCCCCTCGCTCGCTAGCTCTCTCTCCTGCTCGCTCGCTCGCTCGCTCGGGCCCCAGCCCCCGCCCTCCGCTCGCTCGCCGCCCGCGGCTCCTCCTCACTCGCCCGTCGCCCGCGCCCGGTGCAGCTCAGCTGGAGCCACCGCGGGCTGCGCGTCCGCCAGGAGCCGCTGCCTCGACCCTAGTGCCCGGATCGCTCTACCCGGATCTCTCTGCCCGGACCCCGCTGCACCGACCACTCTGCCTGGACCTTGCTCTTACACCCAGCTGCTTGGAGCCTTCTGCTCGGATCCTTCTGCTTGGACTGCGCTGCCAGAATCCTGCTGCCCGGATCCTTCTGCTTGGACCCAGCAGCTTGGATCCTTCTGCCTAGACCCCGCTGCTCTGATCCTTCTCCCTAGACCCCCGCTGCTCGGATCCTTCTGCCTGGACCCCGCCACGCGAATCCCGGCTCAGTAGCCACGATGTCCGTGGCACGGCCACACGCCGCGGGACCCGGCAGGATGGCTCTGCTTCTGGTCACCCTGCTTCTGGGGAGCCCCGCGGCAGCTTGGGCGGAAGGTAAGCCCAGAGGGGGCAAAGTTGTCGCGTTTGATCTGGACGGTAGGGGGTCGCGGCTGGTCGGAGGACACATGCGCCACCCGCCGGGTTGCCCGAATTCGGGTCTGGACACCTAGTCCCTGCCAGAGTGCAGAGGTGGGGATGTATGTGAAGGACTCTCGCCTTGGGCTTCCGGTCCTTCGTTGGTCTCTTGGGCAGGGGACAGGCTCCCTTTTGTAGTCTGGAGGAGCTCCTTGGAGTGGGTCTCTCGCCAAGCCTCTAGATTCTGGAAGCTCTCTGTAACTGCACCCGGGGCTGGCTGCCAGATTATTTTGTTGCTCTCTGTGGAAAAGGATAGGTATGGGAAAGGGACAGCTGACTGCTTGTCACAGAACCAGATTCCCTCCCATTCCCATCCCATGCTGGCTCCGGCTATCCGGAGGGGTAGTCCCCTGGATGGGTCCCAGACGGGTGTCAAGAAATTGGACTTGGGTGTGGCTTTTCTCGGATGGTGGGGAGCTCAGGGCAGCCAGAACTTGGTGAGAAAAGAGATGGATGTCAGAGCATCGGTGCTGGGCCCCTTCACCCCCGATACAGCCTAGCATCCCCCCCCCCCACACACACACACAGCGATATTTGAAATGGAAAGGGAGTGCACGTGCTTGCTGGTTAGGAAGGGGGTCTGAGTTGCTGGAGGCTGTCAGTCCCTTCACCGACTTGGAGCCACACCTTTGTTTGCTCCACCCTGCTGGGGTCCCAGGGACTTAGAGTTAGACGCCAGCGTGGACAGAGGAGTGGGAGTCTAACTCACCCAACACTGACCCCCAGAGCTATGAGGATTGACTGAGAACGCTGGGAGAGCCTAGTGTGCGCGCCGGCTCTTGGGTTGGACCACTTAACCTCCTCTTGGCAAGGTGTGACTCTTGTTTGTCCCCGTGGCAACTGAAAAAGCGTAGTTGGGATGCCTGCCTGAGCTGACCACAGCGTGGGGTGCTCACTGTGCCCATATGGGGATCCGTTTCATTTGGGGCTTCTTGATCCGGAGTTCGGGGGACAGGCATGCATGGAGGCTTCTCAGCAGGGATTTCTGGACCCCTGAGTTCAGCACCAGAGGCTCCGGACAGCTCTCAACTCCAGGCCCTACCTAGTGGGTCCGGTTCTCTTCCTTCCTTGTGGCCTGGAGTGCCCTCCTCGGAAAACATTGGGTGTTTTATCCTCTCTCTTTTCTTTAGCTGTTGGGCCCAGAAGTGAGAACAGGGACATGCTTTTCCCTCCTTTATTTAACAGCTTTGTAAGGCTGTGGTATTTCCAGTTTACACCAGGTCTGGGCAGCTTCCCTGCAAAAGATGGGAAAGAGAGTCGGTTTAAATCAATGGTTTCCACCCAGCATGCCCTTTCTTAATTAGCTGCCTCTTTCCAACAATAGCGTGGTGGCCTTGAATGGGATCCAGATTGCCCTGCCCCTGCTCTCTATGTTCTCTCTCTCTCTCTCTCTCTCTCTCTCTCTCTCTCTCTCTCTCTCCAAGCAGAACGACTCAAAGATGTCCAGGGGCTTGCCATCTCTTCTAAAGTGTCCATGCCTCAGTTCTGCTTCCTCTAAAGCGCCACTTTGGGCCTGGGGTGTGGGGCCCAAATGACATGTATAGAGCTGTCACCCAAGATCTGGAGTCCGCATGCTGCTTCCTTAGTGAGTGCCTCCCCCCCCCCCCCCGTGTATAGCAGGAAGAGCAGGGTGCCTGCATTTGTTTTTTGAATTTCTGAGACATTTTGTGTTTTTCCAGTCGCTCCACACAATGGCTACTGGGCATGTCTTTTTAATTAACTTCAGGTCACCGCCAAATCAACGTCCACTGATACCACTTCTTCCAAAGGCTCATTACTAACCATGGGGCTCTGACTGAGTCATACAAAGGGAGCCAGGGTAGCCCACGGGCACTGCCAGTTCCAAATGATCCATTTGGAGACAATTGATCTCCCACAATAAATTCTATTTTTAACCTGCAGCTCAAAGCCACTCAAACCAGATAGGAGAGGTGTCGGTGTCCGGGGGAGCCCAGCATTGCAGACTAGAGTTTCTGCTTGCCCTGTGAGGGGTGGGGACTTGTTGCAGGGTTCTCGTGCAGGGTTTGTTCTATGGATGCCTTGCTGGGAGGCAGGAATGGGTATGAAGTGCAGCTTGTTTTGGAAGAGGACCCTTATCGTCTAAGGTGCCCACGTGGGGAGTAATTGCACATACGTGCTAATTCTTTTCTTTTTTTTTTTTTTCCCTTGGATTAACAAAGCAAATTCAGCAATGCTCAGCAAGACTCTAGCTTGCTGCATCCTCCAGTCTCTGGCATGGGTCACTGCCCCCCTTTTTCCCCAGGGAGTTTTGACTGCCTCCACCAGGGACTACCTGATCCAAACTTGTATTCACACAGCTCTATTGGGAATTGGGAAAAAAAAAATCAGCCTCCTTTCTTTTCTCCCCCAAGGAGAAAGGGTGTTTCCTGAACACAGCGGTTTGGTTCATGACTTTTGGTCAGGAGACTGCTCTTGCAAGGCATTCAAAGGAGCTCAGTGTGCTGGCTCTCTGGCTTGGGGGTTGATTGCTGCTGCTGGCCCATACTGTGCACCCTCCACTAGGGGCTCTCAAAGCCACAGCTGGTGACTGGGAGCATGAAAGAGGCAGATTTGGTTAGAAAGAAGTCGTGTGTGTGTGTGTGTGTGTGTGTGTGTGTGTGTGTGTGTGTGTGTTGTGAGTGTGTGTGAGTGCGTGCGTGCATGTGTGTGTATAAGTGTGTGAGTGTGTATGTGTGAGTGTGTGTGGGTGTGAGTGTGTGTGAGTGTGAGTGTGTTGTGAGTTTGTGTGTGTGTGTGAGTGTGTGTGTGTGTGTGATGTTGAAAGGTAGTATGGCTTCCTGGGCTGGTGGTGGCCTGGCCATGTGGCTCCACCCCCTTCTTCTTCTGGTTATATTAGGTCCTAGTTCTTGGGGAGAAATCACTGACAGCCTTGGACACACGGGGAACAGGGAGAAAGCAGAGATGGGTTACTAGCTGAAGAACCCTGCTCCCAGAAATGTTTCGTTGTAACTCGGACCCCAGCTGGCCCTATTCTGCCAGTATTTGGACCCCGTTATAAAGGCAAGGCTGTTCTGGGGGAGTGGCTGGGCTGAATTTGGGGAGCAGGTTAAAGGGGTTTGGGGAAAGTGGCTTTAAAATTAGAGTCGCCCCAGCCCAAAGGTCGCTGCAAAGCTTAGGTGTGCTTGACCTTCAGGATGGCCATCTTGTCTGGCACACTCCACTCTGCCACCGGCGGGACAGAAACAGAAGTGGGGATCATGGGACCAACATGAAAAGGTTCTGTAACTGGCATGAAAGGGGTTGGCACACATTCGGCACACCGGCAATGCTGTCCTGTCTTCTGAGAAAACTTCCTCTATGAGCAGGCGCCAAGGAGGCAGTCTCTTGAAGCTTGGGGAAGCAGATATTCACATAAATACTGAGGTGATTTAGGCCAAAGCGGGGGCGTTGCCTGTCCTCGGCCTTTTTATAAAGCAAGAGAGGACTCAGTGCCACGCGATGTAGACAGCTTGCCTTCCCAGATCCTCATACTGTGTGTCTTTGAACCCACCACCAGGCATCAGAGTTCACAGTCAACAGCAACAAAAACAGGGCATATTGGAAAGAAGACGTGAGGAAGCCGTCTAGGAAAAGGCTCGGGTCCACGTGTCTAGCTCTGACACGGCTCTTCAAGCCACCGTGACAGAAATCCCTTAGATTTATATGATGGGAAATGCACTAACTAGTTTGCTGATCACAGCCCTGGTGTCCAGCAGTTCACAGAATCTGCAGAGTTGGTGTCTGGTGAGGAATGTCCACTTGATGGCGCTGAATTCTCACTCTCACGTGGTTACAAAAGACAGTGCCCTCTGGCGCCCTCACCTTCCAAAGACCATCAGCACACCTCGGGGCTCAACCCCTTAGGCCTCCATTAATTTCCAAAGCCTGTATGTACCTCTGAGTGTCATCTCATTAGGAATGGGGGCTTTGACGTAGGGATGGGGAGGGACATGGGCAGTGCTCGTGATGCAGTGCCCCTGTGCTGGGCACTACCTCCTGTCCAGTACCTGCACCCCAGCAAGAGATCCACGGGTTTGGGTTGTCAGCTATTGCTTTGGTGGAGGGATAGGTCGCTTTGGAATCCCACTGGTGGCCATGTATGGCTCTCACTGGGCCCAATGGATAAAGCCCAGCGGGTAGTGATGGCAGGTGCCAAGAACAGGATCTGACACGAGGCATGGACACCCTGAAGCAGGCAGGAGCCAGCAGGAGGAGGGTGCAGGCAGAATCAACTGCTGGTCTTCAACTCAGAACCATAAAGCTGCTGTTCTCCCTGAGCCCCCAGACCTCAGGGGCTCCCTGGATGAAAGAGAACAAAAGGTAGTAAGCCATGGTGTTCACCCCAACTTTGCTCAGACCCCTGAGGCGGCCCCCATGTGAGTCAGTGTTCTGTTCTTACTCAGACTGTCCCCACAGCCCCAACCATCCCCCTAGGACAAACTGCTGCTGGCTCAACTGAGGCTATGAAATATTATTTCCAGTGGGCTGGTTTCAGAGGCGCTCTCTGAGCCTACTTTGGCCCCACGCGAAAGGCAAACAGCATTCTCTGATCTTGGGGATTCTTTGATCAAGACACAGTTTCTCTGTGTAGATCAGGCTGTCCTGGGACTTCCTCTGTAGCCCAGGCTAGCCTCAAACCCAGAAGCCACCTGTGTCTTCTCTCCTCCCGTGCCAGTCATGTGACCCTCTGCCCCCCCCCCGTCCCAATTCACTCATTATTTGTTCGCACACCTCCCTTTCCTAGACCACGTAGTCTCGACCAACCGATGAGCATCCAAACCACCCCTCAGCCTGGATCTGCCCCAGTGTGAGCGCACAGACCATTTGTCAAAGATGATGAGTTGTATTCATCTCCTTTATGGTGACTCGGGGTTGAACCTCCCAGATCTGTGTGATCTCAGGCAGCTTCATCTTAAAAGAGGACGATAACCAGGTCCTCCCTCGTAGGTGGCTGCGAGGAAAATCAATGAGGCAACAAATGTGAAATCGTTGAAGATGTCTACAATGAAAGGAGGGGCAGAGGGAAATCGAACGTGAGGGAGGAGAGGGGTGCACCCCGTCATGGGAGAAGGCCCCACTTTGTGCAGATGCTGTGCACTGGTGACAGGCGCTCCCGCGGGCTCTCCGGAAGTCATCTTTCTCTCAAAAAGGAGTGGTGGATAGAGTTGTTCTTGCGGCCAGGCTCATTGCAAATAGAAACTCTGTGGATGCCCTACAGGTGGCCTTGGGAATCTGTCTTCTCTTTGGTCCCAGGCAGCTCCCACTGAATCCTGGGAAATTACAGAAACGTTAATAAACACCATGTCTCAGAGTGATCAGCCTGGTATCACATCCAGAGCTGGCACGGACCTTGCCTATGGTGGCATTATGCCTTGCCCCACCCTAGTGACAATGTGCCTGGGTGGGTGGGGTCCCACCAGCCTTCCCAGGGTCTGCAGTGTCCACCTCTTGAGGCAGCTCTCTAGGGTGCCCACCCACCTCCATCTCTTCCCCATACTCTTTACTAAAGAAGGAGCCAGACACAAGGAAGATGCACCTCAAAGTCCCACTATGGGGGCTGCAGAGCTAGGACCCAAGCCCTCTCCCCGGTTCCAACTCCAATTCTAAAGGAACTCCAGGAAACAGGCCAGGTTAAGTGATATGTGCCCATAACCCCGGTACTTGGGAGGCTGAGAGGCTGAGGCAGGAGGATCACCAGCATGGGCAAACATAGTGACTCCCATGCCAGCCTCGGATACATATCTAGACCCTGAGGATGAAGACAAGAGGGGGAAATAGAGCAAGGGAAAGTGTGGAATCCTTGCTTAGCTCAAGTGTATGCCTCCTGAGCTGAGAAGACACAGCAGAGGGAGCTCTGTGTCACAGCATCAGAGCCCACGAAGCTAAAGGTGCCAGGAACAGAGCAACGTGAGTAAGCTAGACGGGATGCCAACATCAAGCCACGAGCCTCCATGCTGAGCTGACACCCGCATCTCTGAGGCACCCTCACAGTGCCTTGCTCCTGGGACCAGGACCATCTATGCAGCTAGCCTGAGTCATGTGTGCAGAAACCCAGAGGCTCTGGGAGATCCAACCCCAGCCAAGGATCCCTGTGGGGAGTCCTTGATCCCTCCATGGATCATGGAGAATTACTGATGAAGAATTCTGGGGGTCTGGGCTGTCAAGAGCTGGTGAGGTTGGCTGGGGCATAAGTGATGCATTCCCTACCAGCCTTGGACAAGAAACTGGTCCAGGCTGGGGGATTCAGTCCAGGGCCCAGGGTTGGACTAGAGCTTTAGACAAACCGTAGAGGATAAGGGTGCTGAGCATGGACCTCTGGGTGGCAATTTCCTAGTCTAGCCTCATCCACTGCTAGTTTGGAGGCACATGCAAAGCCAAGCATTGCAATTGGGTATATGCAGGGGACCTTGAAAAAGAAGAGCCAGGACAAGAGCCAGGCTTGGCAAAGTGGGGTCATGACCAAGGGCATGGATTCATGTTCCCAGAAGAGATGTCTCGGAGCTGGCTGTGTGACCTTGCCCAACTCACTCAGCCTTGACATTGTGGGGCAGGAAGTAAGGGCAACAGCAAGCATGGTGTCCTGCTGCTCTGGGCTAGCCTTCACTTCCCAGACAGGAAATCCTGCCTTCTGTCCGAGTTCTGCAGGAGAATATTTGTAACCTATCCATGTGTCTAATGTTGAATCCCACCCCACCCGTGGGTAGTAGGACTAGAGCTTTGTGGATAGCAGTTAGCAAGAGCTTGGGACCCTGAGAATGGGATTCGTGCCCTTAAAAAAGAGGCCAGCCTTGGGGAAAGGCCCTGACTGGTAAAGCACTTGCCTTACAAGCATCAAGATGGGAGTCCAGATCCCCCAACCCATGGAAATGTCAGGTGGCTGTGGCGACATGGCAGCCTGTCCATTATTCCTGTGCTCAGAAAGCAGAGGCAGGCTCCCCCAGAGCAAGCTGGCTGGCTAGACTAGCTGTGACTGTGAGCTCTGGGCGCAGGGACAGACCTGCCTCAGTGAAGACGGTTTAGAGGAAGACTCCCTACATCAGCCCTGGGCCTTCACATACACACAAACATGGGCACACGTGCCACACACACATAAATGTGACTGAAAAGGAGAGAGGCCGAAGGCAATCCGGGACTCTACACTGAGAAGGCTTGGTTGTGAGCAGCAGGCTGTCACAAGGAATTGGGTTTTCTCATCTCCACAGCTAGGAGAAACAAATCCCTAACATCCACACCCCTCCCGGTTGGTGGGATTGTGTGGTAGAAACCCAAGTGGAACATGAAACAAAGACTCACTCAGGACAGCTCTAGAGTCTTTGTCATGTTTTGTTGCAATAAGGTCTTGCTGTGTAGCTCAGGCTAGCCTATAACTCAGGGATGCCGCAGGGAGCAGCCACCTTCCAGCTCTCATTTACCATGTCTGGTCTGCCAACCCCCCACTTCTGCTCACCCTGGGCTGTTTTGACTTCTCTAGCGTCTTCTGGAGAACATAACCAGCCTACGGTGGTAGCCAATTGGCACATGTGAGCATAGTTCCGTAGGATTAGTTACCTTAGTCATTCCAGCTGCATCCCAAGCACTCTGCTATGGCTGGTGGCTACCATGCTGAATAATCTCCATCTTCCCAGAAAGCCGTGCCACAAGACTGCTCTAGGCCATCTCTGCCCTAACCAGGCTAAGGACACGCAGCTTTTTCTTAGTTCCCACCTCAAGTTCTGAAGATGAATGTGTCTGGTCCTGCTTGCACTTTGTACCATGCTTATCCCAGACATGAAGCAAGCTCACCCAGAACCATAAGCCAAACAGAGCAATGGCCACCAGAGGCAATGCTTGTGGGCTCTGCTGCCTCCCTGACACCTTCATGGCGCTAAGCTGTGGCTCCAGCAGGCACGTATGTGCTCATCAAGCAGAGGGGGGAGGGCACACCAAAAACCATGGCCACCAAGCTAGGAGGCCCCACAGTCATGGTGAGTGGCTTGTCTTCCTCTACTCTGGATGATCCTTGAGGGTGAAAGTTGATTGTTACCATTTCTTTGAGTGAGCAGAGTGACCTGGTAAGTGGGTGGATGGATGGACGGATGATAGAATGATGAATGCATGGCATCTAATCTTCAGCCAAGATGTAAAGTATTTGGACACAAGACAGAACCATTTGCAGAAAGTTTATATTCTCTACATCTTTGACTTGGGACGGGAATTTGCTGTTTGAGTTGATGGGGCAGAGGACATTAGAAAGGTAAAGGAGAACTCATTTAAAGTTGACCCACTCTAAAAATCAAGCTGAGTATAAAAAAGAGACACCTGGCCCAGGACCTGCTCTGAGTGGAGAAGGAGAGATGGGAAATGCATCGGCCTGGGTGGGGAATGCATGAAGTCCAGATGTGGTTCACAAATGCAAGCCTCCAGGCAGGCACGGTCTCGGGCTCGCTGACCAGGTCCCCAGAGCTCTCCTGGTGTGGGGAGAGAAGCATGGGACAGTGACCTGGATGGTGAGTCTGTGTTGTGTGAGCGGGAGGCAGTCGCTCGCTCTCCCTCCAGCCCCAGTTCCTATGGTAGAAGGAGATTCTAAATGCTTTCCCTCCCTCTCTCAGCACAGTCCAGAGGGGATGCACAGGATCTCCTCCGCCCCTGCACAGCCCCACCAGGGGCCCTTCATATCATACTACATGCAGACAGTAAGCCTGAAATTAATCAGTGTGCAACCCATGTAGCTGTGTGTGGCAGCCCGGAGTGTAGAAGTACAATACCCCTAACATTACTATTCAAAAGGAGGGCACAGAGTCCCCTGCCTCCCCCACTCAAACATCTCATTCCCTGAAGATTTTGAACAACCCTCCACTTTCTGCACCCCCTTTTAGAGCAGGTTTAGCAAGTTGTAAAGCTAATTTGGGGCCAACTGCCTTGGAAATTAATGCAAAATATGTGGAATCAAGCCTCATTTTCCGGGGCTTCAGGAGGGGAAATTTGCCTAATTTATGGCATAAATAAAAATGATGTGTGGAGGCTAATTTGCATACTTTGACTTCAATTGGGTTTGAAGACAAAGAATTTTGGGGTTTTTTTTCCACTTTCTTTCCTTCTTCTTGTAATTCTGTCCTGTTTTTTTAAGGAGAGCCTCGGATCTCTCTTACTGATTAATCCCAATGTCAAAGGCATGAGCATGTAAACAGGTCCCTGCCAGCCTCCATGTCTTGGCTTCCTCAGCTATGAAGTGAAATGGCCCACAGAGTGTGGCTGCAAGAAGGACTTAAAGCTGAAGAGCTCGGAACTGTGCACTCACATACAGCAGGACCCTTGTGACATGTGCACAGGGTTGATGTGTCACCATGGGGGGGGGGTGGCCTAGCTTCCTTCCTGGGTCCTATGAGCCTACAAGGCAGGGACAGAGTCTTATTTCTCTCCATCCCCAGCTCTTACTACTGCACTTCCTACGTGATGAAAATCCAGCTAAGGTGGAATGTGGCCTAAATAGAGTCAGTATGCAGGAAGTATTTGTGTTGGAGAGGGTGTGTGTGTGTGTGTGTGTGTGTGTGTGTGTGTGTGTGTGTGTGTGTAATCAACTGATGTATACATATGATGGTCAGAGGTGGACATTGGATGCGCATCTCTTTTTCTATAGCTTTGAACCTTGTTTTTTGAGGCAGGATTCTCACTGAGCCTCTCACCATCTGACTATACTAGCTGGAGCTAAGGTTACCAGTGTGCACAGCTTTGCTGAGTTTTGACCTAGGTTGCCTGGGTGCTGGGCATCCAAACTCAGCAAGGGCTTCACCCACTGGGCACCTCCCTGGGTAAGTGGTTCCTCCAGGCAGAGACATGCACTGAGTTTGTGAGACAACCAGTGCGTGTCTCTGTCTGGTGGTTTCCTCACAAACTCAGTGCATCAGCGGATGTCCTACCTTTGTAGAAACAGCATGTGCAAGAGAAGTAACCAAGCCCTTCCCACACACCTGCGTGGCTTGCAAGCAGGTTACTCAGCTGGCTGCTACTGGGTGTGAACAAAAGCGTAGCCTTCCCCAGAATCCTGAGATGGCAGCAGTGCCTCAGTGTATAATAACCACCCAGGACAGGATTCACACTTTTATGATTCCCAGTAGATAAAACAGTTTGTAAAGCGCTGAAGAGCGATCTGACTTTACGACCCCGCATCTACGCGCTGCTTCCCAATTTAAGGTATTTTATTATCTTCTTTATTAAATCGAGGCTCCCAGCAAAAGCTGCAGACATGGGTGGGCGCATCCCTCACTCTATGGCTGCTGGTTTATAAGCAAAGATCAGCTCGGATCAACCACAGAACCCTGCAGATAGAGTACAGACCTTGGGACCTCCCTGAGCCTGGGCACCTGTGTGCTTGAGGATAGTGTGGGGTGGCCGCCGAGCAAGGGGGTCAAGAGGGCAGGGTCTCCTCTCAGCCCCCCTCTCCCTGAGCTCCAAGTCAAGTAGATCCAGAATGCTGCAAAGGAGAGGCTCATGGAATATACCAGGATGCCTGCTGTCATGTCATGTCTGACAGCCTTGGGTTTTATTAGTGGTACTTGTGGTGATGGAGAAGCAACTCATAGTGAAGTCAGGATCCCTCCATTCTTGAAGACCTACTGTGTGCCCCCCCCAGCATATTCTTAGTAGGTGTGAGGGGCACAGCCATACACAAACCAGGAGCATGACTATATCTGTGCTTTGAACTCAGGTGAACCTCCAGTGTCCCTCACCCCCCCTCCGCTGTCCCTGTGGACCAGTCAACTGTAAGGTGATGGGCAAGACCCTCCAGGGAGCCAGCACTGGGGCTCCATGCACTCCAAGGCCAAACAGGCTAGCCCAGGCTTGCCTTCCTCCCTAAAATGCACCTAGTTGGTGTTCTCTAATGAGCAAATAAATGTGTCCTTCCCAGAGAGCAGAATTCGCAGAGGCAGAAGAGGAACCTGCTCTGTATGTACCTGACTTTGGTGGTCACAGTAATACGCTGGCAGTTTATTCCATGCAATGCCTGGGAAAACACAACCCGGAGCTCTGCTGAGGGTCCAGAGACGCAGCCAGGCATGTCCCGTAAAGTATTAGCTTGGACAATTGGTTAATGAGATTTGTTCCCAAACAAATTAATTACTCCAGGTCCTGGGGAGGTTTATGGTAAATAGCAATAAGAAGAGCCAGCCCTGATGCGTGGTGGGGGGCTCTGCCATCACACCCGCTGGTCACAAACAAAGCTGCAGAGCCAGTGCTATGGGAAATGAGTTCTTTTGTTCAGACAAGGAAACAGAGAGGCAACAGTCCCTTGGTCCTTTGCCTTGTGACACAGAGGACAGGGGTGGTGTCCTACAGGGTGACCTCAAGTGAGGCATATACACCTCTGATTCTTGCTAGTTTTTTCTCCTTTGCTGGCCTCTTTTATGTGATGGGGATAAGATGCAGAATTCCCCTGGGTATACCCATCTCAGATGCCTCCCCACTCCCGCTGCCCGCCGAGCTTCCATTGCATCCAGGGGTATCTCGGCTATGGTGAAAGCTAAGACAGGTGCTCTGTTCACCGTGTTTGGTACCTCTTTGCCAGGAGGTCGTGGGAAAGGCAGGAGTTAGCACACTGACTCACCTTGCCCTTCTTGGGCTGTGTTCTGACCCCTGCAGCAAGAGAGAGCATCCTCCGGGAACTTTGGTGGTCTCAGATCCACTCCATTCACGGAGTCCACTCATTAATTCATTCATTCATTCAATATTCATTTAATGTTTCATAAACTGGGTTGGATCCTCCCAGCATGCAGATCACCAATCATTTGCATTATGGGGTGAATGGTGACACTGATGTGTCCCTGGAGTCTCAGAGAAGGGTGCAGATATGTGTGGACAGAACAACAGACAACATAGGGTGTCAGGGTCAGCTGTGTGACCTCAGAACTGTTGCTGTTCCTCTCTGGGCCTTCACATCCCCATCACTGGAGGCTGTGTTAGAGCAGAAAAAATCATGAAGGACATTTGTCAAGACCCAGGAGCCCAGGTGACCCCGTGCCCACCACCTGGAACCCACAATTGAGCCTCTAACCCTGGCCTTTGGGTACTTCTGAAGTGTTGGTCAACCTTTCCCACGTGCATGTGTGTGTGCATGTATGTGTATGTGTGTGTATGTGTTCATGTGTATGTGCCTGTGTGTGTATGTGCATGTATGTATGTGTATGAGTGTTCATGTGTGCCTGTGTATGTATTCACGTGTGTGTGTTCATGTGTGCATGTGTGTAGCGGTCAGAGGCTGACATTGGTGTCTTATCGTGTTGCTCTCTACCGTATCGTTTGAGGCAGGGTCTCTCACTGGACCTGGATCTCACCAGTTAGCTCCAGGTTCCCCTGTCTCTGCCTCCTCAGTTCTGGGATTTCAGACGTGCATCTCTATGCCCAGCTTCTTACATGCATATGGGGGACCCAAACTCAGGTTTGGTGACAAACTCTTACCCAACTAAGCCATCTCCGCAGCCACGCTTGCCTGCGCCTTTCCTCAAAGTCGTTACATTCATATTGACTCTCTCAGGGAAGCCATGCACTTGCCTTTTGAGCCAGCCCTTGTATTCCCACTGTACAGCTACCGCTGAGACCCAAAGAGATGGAGTGATTGGCTGGCTTGCAGCTCACGCGACCAGGTGTGACTCTAAAAGGGTCTGCTTCGTCCCCATGACACGGATGGAGCGGACTCTCTCCTCTCAGCCCACCCCTCTCCCTCCTCAGTGGCAGCCATGCTCTCGTGGCTCCTGTAAGTGTGTGATGGATCACTCCCTGGCCTCCCGGGTGCCAGGCGCAGGTCTGTGGTGCTCCAGGGACAGCGGGGTGGACTTGAGTTACTGGCGCCATCGGCCTGTTTTCCTGTTCCTCCACTTGCAGGGGAATGGCTGCCTCTGGGGTAGGTGGACACCCAGCCTCACTTTTCTGCTCTCCGTGGGGAGCGGGCCAGAGTGTAAGGCACTTGAATGAATGAGCGATGTAAAACCTGTGTGGTTGGGTCCCCAAGAAGTGGGCAGAGGAGTCCAGAGGTGACGTAAAGAGAAAGTTGTTCTAGGATGGGAGATGCCTTGGAGGCTAAGTGCTTTCTGAACCAGTTTGGAGACTAGCTTGGATCTCCAGAACCCACATAAATGCCAGGTCTCAAAAGGCCCTGGAACAAGCTGGCAGACTAGTGGATTGGGAGCTCTGGCTGGGTTCAGTTGTAGGACACCTGCCTCAGCAAATATGGTAGACAGCAATCAAAGGAGACCTCAACATCAACCCAGACGTACGTATCACACACACATGCACACACAAAAGCACACACACGCACACTCTCGTCAGGAAACTCAGACATCCCTGGGGCCATGTGGAGAGTGCAAACTGAGTGGATATGGTGGGTTCTCAGAGGCTAGATGTGCAGGAGGGGTGTGTTTGCTAACAGGTTGTGACTTGAACATGAAGTGTCCCCTATGGTGGTGGTGTGGGTGTTTGGAGGCTTTCTCCCGAGCTGCTGGAACTGTCTGGGAGGTTGTGGGACCTTTAGGACATGGAACAGCAACAGGGAAAGTAAATGTAGCAGAGAGAGGCCTCGAGGCATCACCACCCAGCCCCTCACCCTGACCGCTCTCTGCTTCCTGACTGAGCAGCCACCCCATGCTCCTGCCCCCAAGCCTTCTCTGTCATCACAGACTGTACCCTAAACCATGAGCCAGAATAAACCGGTCTCCCCCTTAAGTTCAAGTATTTGGTGGAAAAAAGCCCTCAACGTGCTGACTGAGCAGCTGTGCAGAGGTCCTCCCTGCACACTGAGGTCCTCCCTCCACACTGAACTCCACAGGGGGTCCTGGGAGCTCATGATGTTAATGGGAAGAGACAGGATCCCACAGGACCATGGGGGACAGGAGATCACAGGATCCCACATGACCATGGGGGGCAGGAGATGAGGAGATGGTCTTTATGGCGGTGTTTGCAACCAGGGCGGGGCCTGTTTGAGTTGCAAAACGCTGTTTATGAAGTAGAAGCCCTAAAGAGACTGGCAGAGTCCCTCAGGGACTCCTTGAAGAGAGGATTTGACAGTTACCATTGCCCCCTGCACCCCATTGGCTGCTTCTTGCCCCAGCTAAGGTTAGGGACACTGGAATGTTGCCCGTAACACCCTCTCTGGACTCAGCCTCTGTCCAGCACAGCGAGGGAGGAGCCCAAGGCTCCTGCCTGGCTGATACCTCCAGCTCATGGTTGTGTGCCCCACACCCACCCCCACCCAATCAGGGGCTTCAAAATCTTTCTTTGCTCCTCCTTTAACACAGAAAACACAGAACACAGAAAACGCAGCAGAGAAGGGACTAAAAGACTATCAATTGGGGCCGGTGATGATTAAATTCACAGTCCCTCCTCCTGAATCCCGATGAGACCAGACCCCACTCCACCCCCCCCAAAAAAATTCCAGTGTATGCTACCATTTACTGTCTGCCCAACATTACTGGGTAAATTAAAAGACATTTACAGTACAGCTTAACTATAAAAATGTGCTTGGGGCAGAAATTAGACATAGCAAGCTTGTTCTGGCAAAAGACATTTTTATAAATGCACAAAGAACCTGAACCAATTTGGAGGGCCTGTCAGGTTGATTTAAAGCAGTGGCGCCAGGCTGATCCCTATAGAGATGCTCGATTACCCGGATGAGAGAAAGCTAGGAATGCCTGTCACCCTCAAGGGACCTGTCCTGGACCCCTGGACTTGGTAGCATCACGGGATGAGGGATGACCTGTGATTGACAGCTGGAGCTCTTTGTCCCTACTTAGGCACAGCACACATCTCCCATGAGGTCCAAATATCTCCTCTTCCAGGGAGCCTTCCCAGGATGTAGGCTGATTTAGCTCTGTCACATGCTTTGAGTTGATTGCTGCTACCCAATCCCAGAGCTTAATAGCTCGAAATAACAGGAGTCTCCAGTGTCCAGGATCTGACTCAACAGGGCTCAACAGGGAAACTGTTCTGCTACAAGGGGTACTGGGCAGGGACACATGCATCCAGAGGCTTCCGTGGGCCACCATTGAAAACACCTGGGCCTGCATAAGACCGAACTAGACTCCCTTAATACAGGTGACAATGGTGTGACTGGGACAATACATGAGGCCCCTGGCAGTGGGACCAGGATCTAACTCTAATGCACAACAAACTGACTTAGTGGGGCCCATTCTATATGGAGAGACGCCTTGCCCAGCCTGGACACAGGGGTGTGGGGGTGGAGAGGCGCCTCGGTCCTGCCTCAATGAGATGATGGGACAGACTTAGTGACTTTCCAGGGGAGGCCTCACCCTCTCTGTGGAGCAGATGGGGGATGTGGGGGGAGCGGGAGGAGAGGAGGGAGGGGAAGAGAAAACACCTGAGCCTGCAAGAGGAGTTCCCCTCTTACGTGCCCTGCCCTGGCTCGGGCTGCCGCCAGTGTGGCCCCATCCCAAGGGGGAATTGCCTAGAAGAACAAAAGACAGAAGCTTTCTCAGGGGTAACATTGGTATGCACACACTGCACTCCTGAAATCAAGTCCCTGAGGCCAAGACTCTACATCTAGGGGAGGGCGTGGCAGAGACCCTGAGGCCACCTTGAGGGTGTGGCAGAGAACCGGCAGCCATCTTAGGGTGTGGCAGAGACCCCATGGCCACCTTGAGGGCGTGGCAGAGACGCCATGGCAACCTTTTCCTGGAGTGTCCCTGTGGGTTGTGGACTGGCAGGTGCTGAGCTATGCTGTGCTCGACTCCACCCCCCCCCATGTTGGATTATAGGTTTGTCCGTGTCTATTTATACAGAGAGCACTTGCCTTGTTTGTTTTTGAAATGCACTGGATTCGACAGAAATGCCACAATCCCAGGTGCTTAACCCGAGAGGGCGTTGTGAAACATTGCGGGATCCGAAGGACGGTATTAGTATTCATTTATAGAGATCGTGGCAGGCCATCATAACGAGGATTAATACCAGCTGTAAGTATTAATAACAGAATGACTCCTATTGCTCTAGCACTAACAGATGTGACGCTGTTTGCGGTTAAGCTGAGTTTGGCTTTTAGAACAGGCCTCTGCTCCCATTTGTTTGCCTTGTTAGTCTTCCCAGAAACCTTGTAAGCCCTAAGGGGACTTTTGTAAGAACCCACAGTTTACAGATAAGGAAACTGAGGCAGGGATAGAATCCATTGACTTGCTTGGAGATCATTTATAAAGTGCCCGCCACACGTCCCTCACAGAAGAAATTAAACATCCTTCCTGCAGCAGTGCTTGAGGCATGTGCTGGCCACAGATGAGGAAACCCCACCGAGCCGAGCCAGGCAGCCCTGTATGGCGGGAGGGGGAGGGCGTCTCACAGCTGGGTTCACTACTGTGCCTTTCTAACTCAGAAGTCCGTGGTCCCTTCCAGAATGCCACACCTGCTTTCTCCTCGGCGGGGGAGGGGAAGTGAGGCAGGGTCTCACCATGTGGCCCAGGGTAGTCTTGAACTCAGTATGTAGCCTATGTTAGCCTCAAACTCAAGACCTCCCCACATCCCACCTCAACCCCCACCCCTGCTGCCTCGGGCTCCAAACACTGCATTTACAGGTGCGACTCAAAAACCCAGCTCCCAAAGCTCCACTTTTCTTACGGTGCTTTGAGGTGAGACCATAGATGACATCCATGGAAAAGAGAGCATGCAAGCAGCTGAGGAAATGGCTCAGTAGAAAAGGTGATTGCTGCACAAACCTGAGGACCAAAGTTCAATGCCCAGAGCCCCCCCTACACACACACACACCACACACACACACCACACACACACACCACACAAAACACACTCACACACCACACAAAACACACACACACACCACACACACACAAAACACACTCACACACCACACACACACAAAACACACACACACCACACACACAAAACACACACACACCACACACACAAAACACACACACACCACACACACAAAACACACACACACACACCACACACAAAACACACACACATACAAAACACACTCACAAAACACACACACACACCACACACACAAAACACACACACACCACACACACAAAACACACACACATACAAAACACACTCACAAAACACACACCACACACACACAAAACACACACCACACACACACACACACACACACACACACAAAGGCAATTCGTGGGGGCAGCTGCTTCTAATCCCAGCAAGCGCCAGGTCCCCAGTGAGAGACCCTGCCTCAAAACTAAAATAGATGTGTCTGAAGAAGAACCAAGCTGAGACCTCTGACCTCACCACACACATGTGCGCTCACACATAATCACCGCCACATGCAACACACATTGATTTAAGAAAACATCACAAGAAACTGGCTGAGGGCTCTTTCTGCCCAGACCCTCCAGTTCTCCAGCCATTCATCATGACCTTCCTGGGCTAATGAAAGCGCTCATCCGTCCTGACGTGAGTGTTGCTACCCACCTGTAGATTCCAGCTGCAGCGTTTCCAGGGTGGTCTCCTGGGTGAAGAGGGTACTTGGGACAGTGTCCTTTCATTGGAGCCAAGGTTACAAGGAAGCGCATTCCCAGAAAAGCAGGCTGCCCAGTGCTCAGACATATGAGTCTATCTATCAGATGCTCCTTGGCCAGCTCCTAGGAAGCTTGGGCTCAAGCACCTGCTGGAAGCAAGTCTGTGTTACAGAAATGTGTGTTTGGGGAGGATTTTCTGTGTAGCCTAAGTCCAAGTCTGAAAAGCAAATTAGTTCTGAGTTATTCATGCTCAGGCTCTGTGAGTTCAAATCCCTCCTTGTCCAGTAGCATCACAGACACATTTAATCTCCTGGTGCCTCAGTTACCTCATACTTAATGGGGATTTTATAACAGTGTGTCTTTCACAAGGTGTGGGAGGTGCTTAGCCTTATGCTCCATGTAGTGACGTGGCTTACAGATTCATTCTTGAACAAGCCACCCCAGCCATTGTGCAGGAATTGATCCCTGAATTCCCAGCACATGGACTGAGAGAAAAAGACAGGGAATAGGAAAGCCATCACCAGGGGAAAACCTCAGGAACACCCAGGGATGTCGGGAGATTAAGGACCTGTCTCAATCATCAACACCCCGGGCACTCAGGAATAAAATGATGGACACAGGCAGACTCACCTCACTGGCAGAGAAAGGTGATATCTACCCAGTCCTGAGACCACCCTGTCTTCTGGACAGTAAGAAGGCGCAGGAAGGGTTCATAGCAGGAGCCGCTATTGGTAACCTTACTCCCTTTGCAGGGCCAAGTGTCTGAGGAACTGGCTCAAGCTGGGGCTTGCTAAGAAGCAACTGTAAATCCATGGTCCAGTGAGAATAAAGACAGCTAGCCCTCAGCCAAGCCCCTTCCATTCCCCGGGCCTCTGCTTCTTCACCCGGAAATGACCGGTTCGAATCACATCATCTCTAGACGCATGCACCCTTGAGGTTGAGGAGGCATGGGGGGTGTTAACGCTTTTCCTGAAGGACAAAGTGTAAGGAATGAAAGGGCAGCCACAAGCTCCCCGCGTGGCCCTGAGAAAGTCACCCGTCCAATAATTAGTCTATCTATATCCTATCCGTCTTTCCTTCCATCCATTTGTCTCTCCTTGTACCCACTGTCTATCCAACTATCTGCCCATCCGTCGACCATGCCATTGATTCATTAACCCTTGCAAGTCTCTTCTGTTGTGTTTACTGGGTACACGTAGAGGTCAGAGGTCAACTTAGTGGAGTCAACAACGCTCTCCTTCTAGATCCCGGGGAATCAAACTCAGGTGGTCAGGAGTGGCAGCGTTATTACCCAGAGATCCGTCATGCCTTCCCTAAAGTCCATCTATCTCTCTATCCGTTTATTCACTGGCTCACCAGCACACTCACGGGTTTAGCCAACCTTCCATGCATCTTCCCATTCACCCATGTGTTAATGAATACATGTTTTACCTACCCACCCCGTTTTGCACACCAGCCCATCGCACGCAAGATCATTTAGAGACTGTGCTGGCCCTAAACAGGCTCACGTTGAAGTCTGCTTTGCCTGGGAACACACAAACATAAATCCTCTTTATTGTGGCATTATTTTTAAAAAAGGGCTCACAATGATGGTTTTGAAATTATTTCATTAGCAGGTATGTTCTCATTTTACATTTTTCTGTAATGTCTTCAAAGTCAGTGTGCATCCTCGGGAACCCTTATAAAATGAGACTGTAGCCCATCAACCCTTTCCAAACATAATGAAACTTTTATGAACACTAAATTTAAAAAAAAATACCAACAATGACATAATGGAATATTCTAGAAACATTTCATTTAAACCTTTAGTAATTTTGCTTTGCAGTTTTTATTTTTTCTGTTTTTCTGAGCCAATATATTGTTAGCAGCTCAGGTGTTTTCTTAAAAAGCTTGCAGCCCTCAGGATCTAATGGGTAAAATGGGGCCATTTCCCAAGCTGTGCAGCCTGTAATTCCCAGGTTCTCGCTGCACAGAGAGCAGAGGGGGAAGGTGAGGCAGGAGGGATGGAGGCAGAGGAGGACTGTTACCTCCTCACCACCGCCCCCTGGACACTCCTGTCCCTAACAGAAACAATAAACCCATGCCTTCCCTGGGAATGCCATCCCCTCCTCCCAGAGGGGCTGTGCTGATGGCTTGTTGGAACGTGAAATTGCAGGTTTATTTCCTGTGATCACACCGACAACAGAGGATTTTTTCTCCTCCCATATAAAAAGAGGTTTGAAGAAATTCGGAAAGGTGGAAGATGATAAAGGGAAATGTGGCAGCAGAGGATTGTGAGCAGTGGCACAGGTGTGTGTGTGTGTGTGTGTGTGAGTGTCTGTGTGTGTGTGTGTGAGTGTCTGTGTGTGTGAGTGTGTGTGTGTTTGTGTGTGTGTGTGTTTGGGTGTGTGTTTGGGTGTGTGTCTGTGTATGTGTTTGTTGTATATGTGTATGTGTTTGTGTGTGTATGTGTTTGTGTGTGTGTTTGTGTGTGTATGTGTTTGTGTGTGTGTGTGTTCATGGAAATATAGGAAAATGCCCCATGGCTAAGCAGCCACTATGTCAACACAAAAATCTACTCATATGTCACAAACTTGGCCCTGTGGAATGTGCCTAAGCTGCCAAGTGCCTGGGCTGCCGCTTTTACGTAAGGGTATAAAGTGAGATGGGAGTACTCCTGTGGTCCCAGCATTTGGTAGGTAGAAGGGTGAGGAATCCAAAGCTATCCTCAGCTACACAGTGAGTTTGAGGCCAGCCTGGACTACACACAGACTCTGTATCAAGAAGCAAGCAGATGGCTTAGCCTTGCAAACACAAAGACATGAGTTTGACCCCCAGAACCCATATGAAACAGCCCGGTGCTGGGAAAGTGGGGAGAGACCCATTCCCGGGACGCACTGGCCAGTCGGCCCAGCCCATGTGGGGAATTCCAGGCCAGCCAAAGCCTGGTCTGCAGCACCTGGGGAGGTGATTCTCAGGGTCACCCTGTCACCTCCACACACTCAGAGAGGGACGGTAGCCTACCCCAGTCATGGAGCAGGTGTGTCCCCCGAACCACACCTGGCCTGCTGAGTTCTTTACTGTGCCCACAGTAGCTGATGTGCATGACCACACCAAAGCCTCTCTCTCTTGCCATTTGTGTTTTGTGTAATATATCTTCTAGGCATATATTACTGCAGTTTTCCCACCCCATCCCACACCCCCACCCCCAAGCCTGTCCTGTCTGTCACTGTGGCTGTTTGGATCAAATTCTTCTGATAGCCCTGATATGATTACATGCATGAGCAGTATTGAGGTTTGCCTGGTGTTACAGAAAAGATTCTAGCTCTCAGGGTACAGAAACTGACAAGGGCAGAACCTCTGGCTCCCAATGGCCTGGGGAGGTTGACATGTAAACAGAAATTTTTCACAGAAAGTACTATGTCCTATGGCCGAGTTGAGCCAAGGAAGCCCAGGGACACTCGGGGCAAGGAAGGCTTCCTGGAGAAGGGAATTCCTAAGCTAAACCCCAAGACTGTCCAGAGAGAGGTGTGGGGACTGAGAAACACCTTGGGACAGCAGGGCTGAACTCATGACCCTGCCGCACAGACAAATAAGCCAAGGTCCCCAGAGGCTTGTTCTGTTGTCCTTTGGGGTCCCCACAAAAGCTAGTGGCATTGTCCCGGGTCACTGGTTTTTGGGTATCTGTGAGAATGACTGAGTCTTGACATAAGGGTTATGGAGGTTAATGCTGCCTCTTCCCTGAATTCAGAAAGTAGGAGCCCTGTCCACTGGTGGACCAGCCGCCTGTGATGTGTGTATCCACACATCCTGCCAAGCTGATATCCTGCAATCTGGGGATTTGACCAGTGGCCTTGTATACCACAGCGTCTGAAGGAGGAGGGGGTTGGGGACTCTGGCAAGGATGCTGGGGGTTGCTAAGAGCTTGCACTCTCAACCTTGACCTTCCTCAGCTGTGTCCCAAACCCACCAATCACAAGCTGTATAGCCTGGGCAGCTGCATCACAGTCTTCCCTTGGAGGACTGACAAGAGAGACCCACAGTCATGGTGATGCACCCTGACCGTGGGACTATGACCCCTCCTCGGGAGCCTGAGAAAGGGAGGTTTCAAGTTCATGACCAGCCTGGAACCGGCCTCCTCTACATAAGAAGACCTTGTATTTAAAAAGAAATCATCTGACCCCCGAAGTGGTACCCTATGGAAGGGTTTTTGAGTGAGACACGGATGCATGGAAGACCTCCCTTTGATATTCATCACACCCTAAGCTCCCAAGAAACAGGAATGGCTTGCATGGTTTTATTTTAACCCAGCCTAAGTCCCCTCAGCCTCCAGAACCATTTGGAGCCAGCTCCCTCCCCTGACACATTTAAAAAGCAGTTGGTGTTGAACATAAAGAGATGGGGAGGCATTTGCTACAGAATGTCCCCACATGTCCCCAAGTCTCCCAGGCATGGTCAGGAGTGACTCAGAAAGCCGAGTTATTTCTGTTCACCCTTTGTCTTCTCCACACTGGTTGTTCAGATGGGGAGACTCCGCCTGATTTTTTAAAATATGATGAGTAGAGCCATGCCCCCTAGGGCTCTCTGCTACACACAGCCCTGCAACCCATGTGAGAGATGCTGCCCATGCTGGAACTCAGGAAGGGCTGGGGAGAATGATGTTGCCCAACTCTGCAGAGCCCCAGCTGCTCCATCTTTGAGATCAGGTGGAGCTAAGTTCGAATTTCAGTCTACCCATGGGGTAGCTATGGGTCAGGCTTGCCACAGCCTTGCTGTGGGACCTGGGTTCCCCTAGCTCCTCTCTCTCTGGATTTCAATTTTGTCCAAGGGAGGAGTCATGCCTACGCTATTGGATTGTCACAGATATTTAATTGTATCTAACCTTAACAAGTGTTTGGCCTTGTGTTCAGGGTACAGAAGCATCAGGAACTTCTAGCCATTATTTGCTATTATGGCTATTCTTTTTAATTTTTCAAAGATTTCTTTTATTTTTAATTCTGTGTGTGTAGTGTGTATGGTGTGTGTGTGTGTGTGTGTGTGGTGGGGGTATGTGTCTGTGTGTGGCATGTGTGGTGTGGGTAGTGTGTGTGTGTGTGTGTGTGTGTGTGTGTGTGTGTGTGTTTCCAGATGCTAATGGGTGCTGGAATGGGATCACTGGGGATTGGAGAAGGAGAGCTTAAACTTCTATCTCCAGGATGAGGGGGTTTATGGACCAGGAACAATGGAAACAGTGAGTGCACAGGCCCCGAGGACACGATGGACTGGTCCTGGTGGTGTGAGGACCAAGACAAGTATTTCTGGCACTTGTGAGTGAGAGCAGATGCATCTGTAACTGGGGTAGGAGACACAGGTTCCAGAACACACAGAGCCTTGCAAGAAGAGCTCGGAGGCAATCTAAGTTCAGAGAAGACACTCTGACATACACCAAAGTGGATCTGGGCTCATTTTTGGAGGCTCATTTCAACTTCTTGGTGGAGAACCAAAGGGCAACCATCTTTGCTATCTTGGGAAGGCAAAGCAGTGGCTTTAACTTCGGTGAAAGCTGTGTAGACATGGGAAAGAGACAGGGCCAGGGTTGAAGTTCAAGCATCAGACATGTTCATGGATGCCATGTCCTCATCCCTGCAGGAGTGTTGGCTGGATCAGGAAGCCATTGAGCATGACCAGGGAGACTTGAGAGACTGAAGGAGTTCATCTCTAGAACTCCAGCAGCCCAGGCCTGAATAGAGAACGTTGATCGGCAGCCATGCAGGGCTGCAATAGATGGGCACATCACGAAACACATGGAGTCATCCCAACACTTGGGAAGCTGAAGCAGGAGGACTGTGAGTTCCAGGCCATCCTGAGCTTCACAGTGAGAACCTGCCTCGAAATGACAAATCAAGATGCCCTTTGTGCATGGGCATGCCCCTCCCCCCACCGAGTTCCTCTCTCTGTCACACTCATCTCCTTCAAAGCTACTGCAGCAACCAGAACGATCTAGTTTTCTTCACATCACTTTGTTTCGTTTTGGTTGAGAAAGGGTCACGCTCTGTAACCAAGGCTGACCTAAATTTACCATCCTCCTGCCTCAGCCTTCTGACCGATGATATTCATCTCTTCATTCGATTTCATCCATGGGGACATAAGGTCTACGAATGGGGAGGGGTACGGGCTGCCCGGGTCCCTGTTGATCCTCACTGTTTACGTTGACCTGGGCACATACTGATGCTCATGCGTCCCTGCTGGTGCTTACCCCACAGCCACCTATGCACATGGCTTGGGCTACTTGTCAATGTTCTTTTCCACTCATATAATAAGGCCCAGTGGGTTGTTGATGGCTCCCTAGGGTTGAAAACACCTGGAGTGAGTCTTCCCAGAGAGTTGTAGGAACCTGCTACCTGGGAGGAGAGAGCTGCAGTTCTGAGTCAAAGGGACCAGGACTGTTCCCAGGTGTAGGGAGGAATGAAAGGCAGGACTGTTCTATGATGGAAGTGGTTGGTAGTCTTCCAGGGGAGACCCAATGTCAACTGACATGGGGGGAAGAGTTAATAGCCACTCCCAGCCCAGCCAACTGGGCTCTGTTGCTAAGCAACCACCTCCCAGAGTTATATAATATGAAAGAAAAGCACTATTTTTTCCCCCTAAATGGCACAGGGTTTCCTCAGTAATGGAGGCATTTCACCTTGATGCCTCCCATCTCCTGTAGACCTGGTGACTTAGATGTGACCATGGTCTTGGGGTAGTCTTGAAGCTGCTCCGACGCTATCTAAAAACAAACCAGTTCAGAGAAGGGGACAAATGAGACCACTGGGTTTCTCCCTCCGCCATGTGGGATTCCCAGGCAACTCCTGGCTCTGTCTCCCCCTGTGGATTCCCAAGCAGACTCAGATGACACCATTTTGATCCAGCCTAGAACTGGGTTGGTGCAAAGTGGGAGCAACTGGTGTGGCCAGGTTTGAGTAGCTCCTGTGGCTGGCTGTGTCCTGGCTCCTGGTTCCCATGTGTGTCCTGCGCAGAGATGAAGCCAAGGAATAGTGTGATAGAGGATGGAGTGAACCACATGTAGCTCAGTTTGCTCTGAACTTCACTGTTCTCACCTGTGAAATGATCTGAGTGTTGGTAGTGATGGTACCCTTCATCATCAAACCAGCCCAAAGAGTTTTGCAAGGCTGAAGCCAACATCTAGTGAACCAGAAACAGAAAGTGTTCCAGAAGTCCTGCCATGGAGATGGCAACAAGGCTAGCAACTAAGCAGAGGGTTCTCTTGGATCCCAGGGGTGGGCAGGGCCAGCAGACACTTGTTGGTAGAGAGAGAGATAACAGGAAAAACATATAAAAGGAAACATGATTTGGCTGGATTCTGCTTGCCGCTGTAACAAAGTATCAGACGCTGCACTGTAACAAAGTATCAGACACTGGATAGTTTGTATGCCACTGTAACAAAGTATCAAAGACTGGGTAGTTTGTATGCCGCTGTAACAAAGTATCAGAGACAGGATAGTTTGTAAACAACAGAAATGTACTCACAACTGGGCTGGCAGGGCAAATTTACTCTCTGCTAAGGGCAGCTTTCTCCTTCCAAGGTGTCATGTTGCTGTTGTGTTCTCTGGAGGGGACAAATGCTCCGACATGACAGAAGTCAGGAGGACAGAGAGGGTTGAAATAGCATTTTAATCACCCTCACATCCCCCACAACTTCATACAGTACTGTCCCACTGGGCCTTGAGTTTGAATTTTGAATGAACATTTAAATCATAGCAAAAAGGAACTACAGGGTCAGAGCAACTTGTCACAGAGATGTGACTATGAATATTCATGACAGACACATCTGATTTGCATACCGGGGTAAATGGGAATTGATTTGTAGAAAGCCCTCCCATTGGAGTATTTTAATTTAGTCCTTCTCCAGTCTGCAAAGAGTTGGAGAAGTCTTTAAATGCACAGGTGGCCAGACACCACTCAATCGCAGGGAAGTTAGGATCCCACTAGTGGATTCTAGAGCTTTAATTTCCCAGATAACTCCATAGGGCATTCTACCATGTGGTGGCACGTGAGAAGGGGTGTGCACTCCTCATCATGGTCTTCACTGAAGCCAAAGTCACACGGGCAAAGTCACACGGGCAGCAGTGCAGTGGTGGCTCAGTTCTAACTCCAGAATCCCACCCCACCCCACCACACACACACACACACACACACCCTTGTTCCGGGATCCTGTTTCTCCTGGCACACTACAAATGTGAGCTCCAGCAACCTCATTCCCCACACATTTCCAGAACCTTACTTTGGCGTAAAACAAAGATCCCCTTTACAGATGTGCTGGTAGTGTCACAGCAATTGCCCTGACAGGAGGGTAAACTAGACCTCTAGTGCTAGCACAGTGTTCTGTGACAGTGTTCTGCTCTGCCATGCCAGTAGTCCTGAGCCAACAAGGCAGCTCCAAGCCAGGAGGAGGGCCCAGGCTCCTTCCAAGTCTGACCTCCTCAACCTCTGGCTTCCTTTCATCACCATAAAGATGGTCAATCTAGATCCTGCCTTCCTACGCTCTTCTAGTCTGTAAAAAGAGGTAAAGAGGAAGTGGTGGGTACTTCCGCTCCTGAGGACATCCAATGGAATGAACTTAAAACTCTCACTTCTAGTTCTCACTGGCCAGAACACAGCCACATGGCCACAACCAACTTTAAGAGCAACACAGAATTCTACAACAGCCTCATGCCACTCAGTCGGTGGAGGCATGTGCTGAGAAGTCAGGATACAAAGTCACTGAGAAACATTAGCATGCATGCAAACATGGATGCTAGCCTGGGAACTAGCCTGGCACTGCTCTGGGGCTGAGTGTAATGTTGCATGGTGCAAGGCTGGACATTGTCAATGGCTGTGTCTTTAGTCAAGAAGTGGAGAATTCTTCTAAGGGGGGCCAGGGACCCACTGGGAGGGGCTGTTAGCAGTCTCAGTTTCACTGGGTCCTTGGAGGACTTGGGGGAGATGATGACCCCATCAAAGATGTCAGGAATCATCCGTTCTATACAGGTCCATGAGAGAAGGTCCTTCTGCCATGGAAAGGATGAGGCTATTGACATGGGAACAGGAAAGCCTGGCTCAGGCCACCTACAGATTAGCCTTGGAGGAAACCAACTCACTGCCAACTCTAATCAATTACTGTGTCTGAGACTTTGGTCCAGGAATGAGATGAAGGCTTGATCTCCAAAACCTGTGTAACCCCAGTGCTGGAGAGACAGAGAGAGCAGGACTGCTGAGATCCCTAGCCAGCTAGTCAGACAAAACTGGTGATCTCCAGGACCATGGAGAGGCCCTATCTTGTGGCTCATGGCCCTGACTCTAGCTAGCTACTTTTTCTGCTTTGGGCTGTTCTGCACCCCTGTCTGCAGAGGGGAGAGTTGTGGGAGAGGATGTCTGAGACAGATTTAGTTACACTGCTTTTCATTCATCCTAGTGGAACCCACAATTTGATGGCATCGGAAGCCCCTTTCTACCCAACGATAACTTGGGAGAGAGGTGACACGATCTTTTTGATTACATTAGTTTCCTGTATCTGCCCAATGCCCTGGGAGAGAGGCTAATGTAATTGGGCTTCTCATATATGAAGTCCCATTACCTCCGGCTGTTTTCCAAACATATTGATGTGTCAAAACCAAAGCGAAGAGGGATCCCTTGAGACAGACATGAGGATTCATCCTCGCTGTCAGCTCAGCTTTGTAAAAGACTTGGATGTCTTTGTCCTCAGCATGTGGGGATGTGGGGACAGCTCTGTTGGGCACACCAAGAAGGGGATCACTGTGGCCTCACCCCCACTCCCACCCCCAGCCCTCAGACTTAGCCAAACAGATAGGGTTGCAAAGGAAGCTGGCAGGTGTAGGGTGCCTCTTGCAGCCAGTGAGTTCAGACTCCCATGCTCATCGAGAGCCCAGGATTGAGCCAACCATGCCACGAAACCACCCTTCAGAACTCACCACAGCCCTGGCAACTTGGTCCTGTTTGTTCTGTTTTGTTTTAAACCGGCAAATAATTGTATACATACAAGGACAGAGAGAGGGGTTTTCGTAAGGCAAGGAGACTTGGTAGCCAGCAGCAAAGACCACACCCACAGGAGGCCACAAGAGGAGGCACAGTTGATGTCCTGCTCCCCCAATCTTCCTCTTCATCCTGCCCCTGCCTCAAACCAGTTTTTCTTTTAGCCTCACAGCAACTCAGTGGCCAGGGATTGCAGAACACTTGCCGGCTGCTCCCTCACCAAGCCAGGCTCCATCCGAGCAGAAGCATCCACACGCTTGTGTGTTGTAGGACGGTGGCAGATGCTGTGGAAGCAGCATGGTACCTGTGTACTGCCCATCCTCTTCTCTTGGAAGGACAGCTCGGCCACTGCTCCCGGGAGCCCAAGCCTTCACGGTTGCCAAAACGCTGCTGGAATTTCTTTCGAAAATGATTTTTGAAGGTTATACATCTTTAAGTCATTCTGCATTCACAGACATTTTAGTCTCCTCCCCTGCCTGCCTCTGGCCCTGACCCCCTCCTGCTGGTCACCTTCCTCTCTCCAGGTGGCTCCCTACCCCCACCACCCTTTCATGTCCCCAGGGCCCACCACCCCTACCTCCCACGCCCTTCTATTCTCACAATTCACTCTCTACTTTCCTGCCACACAGTGCGTGAACTCACACACACCCTCACACTCTTGCACACATACACAACCACACACATATGCACACACACACATCACACACACACATGCACACACACTCACATGCACACACACATACATACACAAACACACACACGTACACACACACATGCACAAACACATACACACACATCACACACATATGCGTGCATGCACGTGCACACACACACACACACACACACACGAGAGAGAGAGAGCTCATCATATTGAGCAAAATGAGCCAGACTCAGAAAGACTAATGCAGTGTGTGTCTGTGTGTGTGTGTGTGTGTGTGTGTGTGTGTATGTGTGTGTCTGCGTATGTCTGTGTGTGTGTGTGTATGTGTGTATGTGTCTGTGTGTGTGTGTGTTTCTCTTCTAAGTAAGGTCAGGTTTATGTTTTAAAGGAGTTTGGCAATTGTGCTTATGTCTTGACTACACAGATTTCGTGCCTCCCTCCACATGGCACACAGCCTTCCCATGTGAGACCTGTGACTCTCTGCTAGGATAAAGCAGGGTGACTCACTGGCTCCAGAAACTTTCCCCACCTCCATGCCTTTCCATAAGCCCAGAGCCTCCTGGTGGCTTCTCTGGCCACAGCCACCGTGGCATCCCACCCAAAATCCCAGCTAAACTCTAAGCTTCTGTGTTGTCACCCCTGGTCCCAGCCACACCGCAGCCTCCCTCTCACAGCCCTCTTCTGTCTTAGTCAGGTCTCATTCCCAACATGCTTTTCCCACTCCCAGCTCTTCCGGCAATTGCATTTTATTTCCCTGTGAGCCCAAGCCCTAAGCAGAGCCTGGTGGATGCTAAGTAAACATGGATGAATGTCTTTGAAAAGCATTCTGGACATCAGATTTAAAAGCCTCTGCAATGGTTTCGCTTAAGGCTCACACAGCCGTTTAATCCCTGTGAACCTCGGTTTGCCCATCTTTAAAACTGGCAACATTTGCCTTGCTGAGTAGCTGACATTAGTTAAATGAACTCACACATCCAAATGTCTTCACACTCACTCCTGACACAAGGAAGGACTTCAGGAAACAGAAATTTATTGTTTTATGAGAAGAAAGAATGGGGCTGAAGAGATGTGGGGGAAGGTACAGAGTACTTTTAGGACAGGTACAAGGACCCAAGTTCAGATCCCCAGAACCTACATACATCTGGGCATGGGAGAGTGCATCTCTAACCCCAGCACTTCTATAGAGAGACGGAGGCAGAGGCAGGGGCGTCCCCAGACGTTTGCTGCTCGGCCAGCCTGGAGTACATTGTAACAGCGAACAAGAAAAGCCCCTGACTCAGGAAGAAGAGAAACCCTGTCTCAAAGAAAGTAAAAGGTCCGGACAGACACAAGGTTGTCCTCGGACACCCACCCACACCCACACACACTGTGGGGTAAGAAAGAAAAGGGGACAGCTGAGGGGTCACTGTCTCTTCTCCCTCATTCCTGGGTCCTGCCCCAACAGCAGCAGCAGCTTCCCATTAAACAGACTCTAAGGGTTCCCTTTTGTGTGGAGCAGAATCTGCCACTAGGGGATTCAGTGTGGTGGCAGGAAGGTCATCCCCAGCCTTTGGAGTCACAGTCAGGCAAAGCTAAAGGCACACCCGCTAAGAGATGGGGAAGGAGGCATGGGTTGTGTGGATTTGTTCCTAACTCTGAGATGGGCGGTTGAGTAGCCCTCCCAGCCTCCTGCGCCACTCGTCCCCGAGAGGCTGCTGTCACAAGGAACCCTGAGCCAGAGAGGGACAGGAAGGCATCATGGGCCAATACCAATTTTCTCTTCCTAGTCTTCATCGTTCTCTCTCCCTTTTCTCTGCTAAGGTTAGTGATGGAGGAGAGGGAGGGTTCAAGGGTGCTGTAGGCTTAAGGGCAGCCTTGTCGTTGCATCCCACCATGGCAAACAGAGCTGGGCCCAGCGTGGTCCAGAACATTCCACGCCAGCTGTGTCAGCAAGCTTGGGGGCCACAGATTGTTAATCATCACTAACTAACATTGGATAGAAATAGTAAAAAAAAATAATAATAATAATAATCTCCACGAGGCTGCTGTCATTTTCCTTAATTGTGACACTCGAGCACCACCATTTAGCGCGGAGTGTGCAAGGTTTCTGTCTGCACCAGAGCTGTTCTCTGAGGACAGTGGGTCTCTGGACCACACACGGCCCAGTGGCAACCTCAGAGAAGCCACTTCTGTCCTCAGTTTCCCTTACTAGTGTTTGCTGATCGTAAGCTACTACAGTAGTGTCACTGTGGCATTTTGAGACATGTTTACAAGGCACTTTGATCGTGTTGAACTCCCTAATACCAACGTTTACCCATCCTCCGGCCCCTCAGGTCCCTGCCTTTCCCCCATGTAGTCTCCCTGTGTGTCCCTGTCTTTTTGGTTACAGTTCACACATGAGGGAAACCTCCCAGCTTGTCTTTCCAAGCCCGGCTTGTCTTGTTTAATGTGATGATCCATCTGTTTCCCTGATGATGTCACAGTTTTAGTTTCCTTTATGGCTGAACACGAGTCCCTTGTGTGTGTGCACTGCATTTTTGTCCCTTCATCGGGTGATGGCATATAGGCTTGTTCCACTCCCCGGCTCTCCCGTGCAGGTGGCTCTAAAGCAGGCTGACTCCAGAGTCCTCCAGGTGTACACCCAAGAGCAGTGGCTGTGCCCCAGAGATAGATCTGTTTTCAAGGTGGGGCGTTTTGTTGTTGGTTTGTTTGTGCAGAACCTTCATAGAGATTTCCATAGTGGCTGCACCGATTCACACACACACCAGCAGTGTCACGGCTCTCCTTCCCCTACATCCTCACCAGCATTTACTGACCCTTCTTTTCTTCGTGATTGCGGCTCTGACTGAGGCACTGTGCATTCCAATGCAGTTTTGATTTGCACTTCCCTGATGGGGATATGGCTCGATGATAGCACACTTGTCTAGAATGCCTAAAGCCCTGAGTCTGATTGAAATAAGGGGGGGGTGTGCAAGTAGGGTGAGGGGGAAGAGAGAGCAGGGGGAGGGAGGAGGAGGAAAGGGAAAGGGAAGGAGGAGGAGCTCTCCGTTTCTTTATTGGCAGTCCGCTGGGGACTTCTAATCCATGTTTGGACTCAGTCAAGGCGCTCATGATTTCACGTGAAATTATCGACTCCCAGTGGGAGGGATTCCTGGCAAAACAATGGAGGGGGCTGTAAAATAAGAAGCTGGGTATAAGACACAGAATGGCAGCCATTTGTTGGTTACTGTCACAAACATGTTACATGTGTTCACTAGAGTGCCAGCCATGATGCTAGAATATGTGTGTAACTCCTATCACCCCATTTTACAGATGAGGTCCAGAGAGGTTAGGGCATTTCCCCAAGGTCACACAGACTGTTAATCTGCAAAACCTAAACCCAGATAGCCTGTGTCCTGAGAGCCCCCATCTATCCGGATCTGTTGCTTCGGGATAGCTACATTCAGTGTGTGATTAGGTTCAGGAAGGGGAGAAGCTTCCTCAGAAGATGTCTTCTCACTAAGAGAAGAAAGCTTCAGATTGGATGGGAGAGGCAGAGAAATACCACAGGCAGGCTGGGAACATCGAGTCTGCCAGCAACAGGGGCAGAGGTGGGCAGGCGAGCTGGGTGCAGAGCACTTTCCAGATGCTCAAACAGCTTCCTCCAGGAATAAAGTGTTTGCCTTGCAAGCAAAGGGACCAGAGTTCAGTTCTCCAGAACCAAAAAGCCGGGCACAGTGGCACAGCAAACATGACAGATTAAAAGCTGAGAGGTGGACACAGGTAGATGCCCAGAGCTCCCAGACCAATCAATCCAGCCTACACAGCAAACTCAAGGCCAATAGAGTTAGTCCCAAAAAACAAGGTGGGTCAGGCTCCTGGGGAGTGACACCCAAGGTTTCCCATTTATGTCTACACACACATACACACACACACACACAGAGAGAGAGAGAGAGAGAGAGAGAGAGAGAGAGAGAGAGAGAGAGAGGGAGGGAGGAAGAGGGAGGGAGGCATGGTCTGGCATGTCAAGTCCATCCCTCTGCAGCAGCCCTCACAACTTCCTTCGCATGTGAGAAACTGCCCAGGCTCCACCCAGGGCTGCAGAAAGTTCCAAGAAGATGATTGGAGGGCCCTCCCTTAGAAAATGCCATTCTGGAGCTGGAGAGATAGATGGCTCAGCAGTTAAGAGCACCAGCTGGCCATTCAGAAAAACCTAGGTTTGATTCCCAGCACCTACATCATGCCTCACAACCGTCTACAACTCCAGCTCCAGAGAATCTGATGCCCCGCTTCTGACCTCCACAGGCACCAGGCATGTACATGGTGCACAGACACACAGGCAGGCAAACACCCATGCACATAAGATAATAGAGTACTTTTTAATTTAAAAAAGAAGAAAACACCACTCACCCTGCAGGACCCAGCCTGGGTGTCATTCAGTGTGACTCCTGACCCCCTCCCCATCTCCACCGGGGACACAGATAAAAATGTGCTCTTCTCTGATGTTAAGGCTCTGCTGATCGTATAAATGGGATTCCAACATTTAATTAAGGGCTCACTGAATAAGCTGCACCTTTGTTAGGTCTCAAATTCCCATATCAGCACTGACCTTTAATGCACTAAGGACTCTTGCTATCACCCTCCCTTTGAAAATGAGGGAGTTAATGGAGGAGGAAGATAAAGCCGGCTGCAGGGATCCCCAGTGGATTGACTCAGAAACCATGGCCACACTCTCTGGGAACTCACAGATTCTCAAAGACCCCAAAAGCTGAGTGACCCTGGTGACAAATACAGTTAATCTGGCCATCCCCGGCTCTGTCATCAGGCAAATAGGAAACCTAAGCATTACAGAAAAACCAACAAAAAAACAAACCCCAAGGCACGAAGACAGGACTCCAGGAGAGACATGCTTTAAGCAAAGGAGGGTGGGTGAACTCAGAGTCCTAGCTGTCTGAGCAAGCAATTAAGAATGCAGCTGAGGCATTGGGCTCCAAGCTAATCTCCCGTGCCTGAAGAAGCCGCAGTCTTTATTTTGAAAGCTCTGAGGACAATGTGTTCCTAAAAGAGACCGCTGGAACAAGCGGGGATTGTTTTGAACCCTGACAACCCCTGCTTCCCACTTAATGCCTCCAACATTCCACTTAAAGCCTAAAGTATGACTTCAAGTTTAGCTTTACACACGCCGGCAGAGCCACTCCAGCTCACGGTAAACCTAAGGGCAGAGGCTTGCTTTCCTTTCCGCCTGTGTTTCTGGCCCCCTGTTGTTTCTCAAGCCTCTCATGCACAGTGTGGCTGTTGTGTGAGCAGAGGGTGAGGGCACCACAGTAGTAAGCACCTCAGAGATGGACACCGCGGGAGGAAAGGCGGTCAACAGGAGACCTCAGCTTAGAGCTGCAGTAAGACCAGCACCTCAGGCCCCTAATCTCCCCGACTCCGGCCCCTTCTTCAGCAAAGCTGCATGTTCCTTTCACACACGTTTGCTGGCTTGGGAAAGGTGTCCAGTGTTAACACCTAGAGCTGAAAGTGGGTTTAAGGAGTCCGTGTTAGTAGCGCTTTCAGATTCTTTCTTTATCTCTCCCTTCCACCCATCCTTTCTCTTCTGTTCTTTCCCTCAAAACGTTTACAATTTGTACAGTTACATCTTATCTGGACCAGTGACACGGCTCAGCCCGTACAAGGCTGGCGACCTGAGCTGGGTCCCCAGAACCCAGAAAGGTGAGAGGAGAGAAATTAGTCCACGAAGTTGTCCTCTGGCTTCTGCACCACGGCACACGTGTGCCCCTCCCCCAACACACACACACACACACACACACACACACACACACACACACAATAGTAAGAGTCAATCATATAAACCTGTAATTACACTTCATCCACCGATGGTTTTACTAGATCTTTCCTTTTTTTTTTTTTTTTTTTTTGGTGACCATCATAGGATTACAGAATGCATCCTTAATATTGAACCACTTTGCATAAATGTTGGGAAACTCACAAGCCTTGACCTTAACCTTGGGCCCTTCAGCCCCCATCCTTCAGGGAACAGTTCTTACTTATGCACCATACACTCTCACCACCAGCCCTCAAGGCCATGCGCTCTCTCTCTCTCTCTCTCTCTCTCTCTCTCTCTTTTGAATTGGAGAGATGATCCAGTGGCTATGGGCACTGTCTTCTGTTACAGACCTGAATCTTATTCCAAGTACCTACATGATATCTCACAACTGTCTGAACTCCACTCCCAGAGGATTTGACATCTTCTTCTGGCTTCCATGGACACTGCATGAGCATGGGGCACAGACACACATGCAGCCCAAACACTCACGTGCACACTCAAATGCTCATCTGTGAGCTCCAGAACACATACACTAATAGGAACAAAAAACTAAAATCCTACCCAGTATAAGTTTTATGATACATCCATTTATGTATTTAGTGTGCATGTCTATGTGTGTATGTGTTGTGTGAATGTTTATCTGTCTGTGTGCTGTGTGTGTGTACATGTGTGGAAGTCATAAGACAACTCTCAGAGGCCATTCTTTCCTTCCATGGGCTCCCCGCCATCAAGTACTTTAACTAACTAAGTCATTCCCCTTACCCTGTTTTGTTTTAAATAATCATATGTAGATATGGGAATATGCTAAGTTGGTAGAGTGCTTTCCTAACTTATATAAAGCCCTGGCTTCCTTCCAGCCCATCAGATAAAGACACACACCTGTGTCCTCAGCATTCAGGAGGCGGAGGCAACAGAATTAACAAGTCAAGGGCATACCTGGCTACTGTGAGCCAAAGACCCACCTTGGTACATGACACCTTGTCTCATTATAGATAGATAGGTAGATGATAGATAGACAGACAGACAGATTACAAATAGATGATTGATAGACAAACAGATGATGATGATAGATAGATATAGACAGACAGATAGATTACAAATAGATGATTGATAGACAGACAGATGATGATTGATAGATAGACAGACAAAAGATTACAAATAGATGATTGATAGACAGATAGACAGATGGTAGATAGATAGATTGATTGATAGATTGATGACAGAATGAAAATGATCCCATATATTTTAAAGATAGTAAGAAAAATGTGACTTGTTTGCTTGAACTTAAGTATTGATTCCTTCCAATGCACTCACACGTTTTGGTCATTTATTTCTCTTCAACTTAAAGACTTCATTCAGTCCTTGGTGATAAATGTGTTCTGTGATATTTTTTTTCCAGAACTGTCCTTATTTCACTTTTATTCTTGGAAGATATTTTAGCTGGATATAAAATTGGCTTTGGATTTTTTTTTTCTTTTAGTACCTCATTGACCCCGCCCCCACCGAGCTCTGGCTTTATAGTCTACAGAACAAGTCCATCATAGGCACACACACACCACACACCACAGTGCACACATCGTAGGTATTCGTGGCTCATCCTGCACCTACTGCATTGCTGACGGCCTTTGATGCTTTCAGATTTTGTCTCTGATGTTAGTGCTTTGACCATGCTATTCTCTGAGACACTTTAAATTTACCATGATCGGATTTTGACTAACCTGAGACTATAAACGTGCTTATTTCACCAAATGGGGAGGCTTTGGCCGTAGTGTGTTTGCATTTTCTACCTTCCCCTGTGAGCTTTCTCTATGTCTTGGCTCCAGCAGATGCAAGTGTGTTCTACCTCTGATGCTGCACATCCTGGGGACACTTTTCCGTTTTCCCTTCTTCAGATGGAAAATCCCTGTGGATCTATCTGTTCTTGAGTATACTGCTTCCTTTTCTGTCATCTCCTTATTGCTGTTGCCTTTAACTCATACCATGGGTTTAGATCATGTTTTCTATTATAGACTCTGTACACATTTTTTTTTTTTTTTTTTTTTTTTTTTTGGTGTGTGCTCTTGTATTCACTGGTGATGTCTGTCTCCTCGCTGAGCTTTGACCATAGTTACCAACTATAGTCAAAGCAGCATCATTGAGACCTACCTATGTCCTTTAACATCCAGGCTACTGGATACCTGTGGTTAAATGCCATTTCATGTGCTGAGTGTGTGGGGGGGGACAGAGACAGAGAAAGAGAATTAGGAAGAAAGAGTGTGAGAGAGGGGAGAGAGAGAATGTATGTGTTCTCTATATATGTCTCTCTGTGTGAGAGAGAGAATGTGTACATCCTCTCTCTCCCTCCCTCCCTCCCTATTTCCCTCCCTCCCTCCGTGTGCGTGCGCGCGTGTGCACACGCATGCACATGCATACGTGTGCACTCACTTGGAGGGATGAATATTATGAACATACATATGTATCCAGGTGCATATGAAAACCACGTCGTTTTTTGACACAGCCTCTCACTGAACCTGGAGTTCACCACTTGGCTAGACTTCCTGCCCAGCAAGTCCCAGGATCTTCCTTCCCAGCTCTGAAGTCACATGTACTTGTCTCTGCACCTAGCTCTCTTATGAGGGCTCTAGGAACCCCAACAGGTCCTCACACTTGGGGAGCTGGTGCTCCCCAGCCTTCCTGACTCTGTGCAGGAATATTTGGGGTGTCCTGGGCACTGCTAGCAGTATATTGTACAAACTTGAGATTTTGTTATATTCCTCTAAAGAGTGTTAATTTTTGTTTTCGTTGGCAATTGATCTGATTGGACTCCACCCAAGCTCTGCCTTTTCCTCGGCAGCCCAACTCCCAGTTCAGTTCTATCTTTAACTCAGCTGCCTACCGTCGGCTCTCCATCAGAGGCGAGAGGCTTTGAAATGAGACTAAGACTTATAAAGTTAATACACAGAACGTGGCTTTTCTCCCCTTCCCTGTCTCCTTTCAGGAGTTCTCCCCTCGATCCCCATCAGCTTGCCCTCCGTCCTTCACACCAGAAACATCAGGTTTTTCTCGCAAAAAAAAAAAAAAAAGTAAACAAATGAGGGGGAAAGAGAGAGCAGAAGCTGCAAAAACACAAAACACAACTCCACCCACGCCGTCTGCTTCTTCCGTACCAGCCTGTATCTGTTCCTCTTCTAGAATCTTCAGTGTTAACAGGCACTGCTGTGGCTTCGGGATGGTGTGTGTTGGCCTCGGGGTTAGGAGGGTGGACAGCAATGTTGAGAGGTGACGTGAGAGGTTCGGTGAGAGGTGGGCAGCTAGTGCTTACCCGCATCTCCGCCGCATGAGTGCCCCACCCTGCTGTCTGTCAGTCATTCTCCGAGGCCAGACGCGGTTGGAGAGCTTCCCATCCCAGGGACAGTGCCTTGCTCTCTCTTCACCCGGGTGGCCTCTGCCATCCCATTTCTACACCTTCAAAACCAAAAACTCTGATGGGGATGCCCTTCTGTGTATATGTTTCCCTTATTGGTTGGTTGATGACTAAAACACGGTTTGGCCAATGAGGCGAGAAGATAGGCGGGGCTAGGAGGCGAGGAGAATTCTGGGAAAAGTAGTCAGGGGAGCCTGCGGAAGAGTCGCTGTGTAGACTACAAAGGAGTAAGAGGTCTAGATCCTTCTCCGGTAAGATAAGGCCACATGGAATTACTTAGATTAATAGCAATGAGTTACTAATTAACACAGAGCTAGCCAATAAGAAGCCCTAGTCATTGGCCAACAGTTTTATAATTAATATTGTGTCTCTGTGTGTTTATTTGGGGATGAGAAGGGTGGCAGGACCTGGTAGGACGAAGAAAACTCAGCCACAAACTCCAGGAAGCACTGCTGGGTTCCCAACCTCTCCTTGCAGGAGCCTTTAAGTGTGCCATAGCAAACATGTATAAGACAGACGGACAGAGACAATCTCAGACAACCTCACGCATAACACAAACTTTGAGTCAGTATTTCGCCTCAATTTTGAGAAGAGTGAAGCCACTTAACTATAACCTTGACAAACACCATTTCTGCCCCAACAGGCACATGACTGAGTGGATTCTGAATGGCTCAAGCATGTCCCACTCTGATAAAGGCCATGCATGTATCACAGGTGCCCAGAGGCTAACACTGGTGTGGGTTGTGTGTGCCTAGAAAGACACTCATTTGCATTGCTTTGTTTCTCGAGGACATTCCACACAGGGTGGTCATCTCAGACACACAGACGCACAGGTTCCAAAATCAGCTCATGAGGCAGGTGTCCCGAGAAAAGGAGGCTTCTAGAGACCACAGTGACATTGGCCCCATGTGGTCCCAACCTGAGGGTTCTGGATCTCCTTGATGGTCCCTCAGAATCCATCTAGAAGTCTAGGGAAGGACGATGGAGTCAGTCACACAGGGGCTGTTATGGGCCATATGTGGCCCAATGATGCGTGTTGTTACAGCATAGAACTCTGTCAGTGGATAGCTACAGGGGAGGCTGGGCTACGAAGTAAAGCGTGGTGCCCAAGAGGAAAAGGAAATGGGTGCTAGTGGATGCCCAGAACCACAAGCTCTGCTGTCACCTAGACCTACTTGAGATAGCCATGCTCCAAGCGAGAATGGACTGGTACCGCCCACCTCTTGCTTTTGGGCTCCTGGCTGGCACTCAGCTACCTAACTGTCTTTCTCCGGAGCTGGATGAATCTGTGTACAGCCCACACGAAGTCTTTCAACATTGTGGTGTCGGCTGTTTTACGATTTCAGTGTGTGAGAAGGTACACGCCCACCGTGTCCAGTGCCAGGTTACAGCACAGGCCTTGGGTGAGGTGTTCATGTTGAACTACAATCTGCTTTCAGGTATTCTGAGTGTATGTCCAAGGTAGGCTTGGCTACACTGTGACACTGGGGCACTACTGAGTGTGTTTGATATAAGACATACTTAGTTTCTGGTGAACCCACTGCCGGGTGGAAAGGAGAGAGGGGAGGGAAGAGGGGGAGGGGGGAGAGAGAGGAAAGGAAATGGGGTAGAAGAGAAAGGAGGAGGAAGGGGAAGTCACCTGTCCCCACCTGCAGGCAGGGGGCCCATCCATCGGCCCTGCCCCTTGGCTCGCTGGCCAGTTTCTATTATTAAAAACACAACACAACAGGAAAGGTAAAGCAGAGCTTTCCCTGAGCAGCCAGGAAGCTTAAATCCATCCCTTCTCCTCCGCCCCCCACCCCCGGGGGCGGGGGGAGGCAGGGGCGGTATACCCAGAACACTCATTTCCCTGAGTGGGTTCTGATCAAGGCCGGAACATTAGGGTAACCCCCCCCCCCCCCCCGCCACTCTGTTTAAGGGAACACAGTGCCTCTTTCAGAATTCATCGGGACATTTGGAACACAAACAACAACAGCGGAAGGCACTCTCTGGTGATAATTTACCATAATTCCACGTCAGTGACACAGTGCCTGGCCCCACCAGCCTCCCCGGAGGCGGACGCTTTTGTACTTCTCCTGTAGAGAGTGGGCGCGTTCCCAGGCTGGCCCGCACCTCCTCGCGGAGGCTTCCTCCTTCCCATCTCCTCTCTCAGAGCAATTATCTGATTCCATTCCAAAGAACCGCAGGGCTTCCAAAGAAGGGAAATTCTCCACATTCCTGGCCAGAAGTCTGTGAGGCTGAACTAGACTCGTCCTTGTGGTTTGGCCTGGAAAGTCCCTCACGGCTTCTTGATCCAATAGCCAACATATGAGGGTTTCACATGCCTGTCCTGGCTGCAGATATCCCTGGAAGATACACAAGAGACCCAATATGGAACCCAGCATCCCCAGAGCCAGACAGCGGGCCACTGTAGGTAGGCATGTGCCTGGATGAGTCGGCCACTGTAGGTAGGCATGTGCCTGGATGAGTCGGCCACTGTAGGCAGGCATGTGCCTGGATGAGTCGAGCTTCGTGAAAATGCAGGTTCCCCGTGGGGAATCTTTATTCCTCCTTCCCTCTGTGCACATCTGGCCCTGCCTCTTCTGCCTCTGAGCCCCAGGTTCCCTCCCCACCCCATCACCACCCCACAGCCCTGATCCCACCCAGAGAGTGCCCAGAGCCCTGCATGGATGGGGCAGGCCCCACTCAGCTATGACGGACGACTCAGAAAGGAAGAATCTCACTCTGGAGGTTTCGGCTCCTGTCACACCTCAGTCTTGCCAAGCCTTTTAGTGGATAGAGTGCACGGGAATGAGCTTGGGCTGCTAATGGCATTGGGCACTCTGCTGAGAATCCTTGCCTTCTGGAAGTGGCCCCGGGTAGCGCTGCGAGCGAATCACCCCTCTCGGAAAGGCGGTGAACTCAAGTCTTCCTATGAGGGAAGCTTCATCCCATGCGCACTGTGCAGACAGAGCGTAAGGTCCAGGAGCCCCGCCCCCTCCTTATACAATCCGGTCAGCTGGTATCAGGGAAATGGATGGCCAGGCTGGAAGCCTTCCAAGCTTGTCACCCCTCTTGGGCATTCAGCAAATATTTGTCATCGGAAGGCACAGCAGGCAGGTGATGATGTACGGAAGGAACACAATCCAGCATAGATGACAGAGGTCAGGAGGAGGTGAGGGTCAGCTCCCTTGGTCTTTGTGTTTGCATAACTAACGGACTCCAGCCTAGGTGTGAAGGCTTGGGAAGTCCTCCCACGATGTGATAAAACATGAAGGAAGCACAGGCAGATGACTAAACAAAGGGGAGCAGCCAGAAAACGTTACAGAGATAGAAGGTGGCAAGGGCAAGGGTCCCCGGGGTAGACGTCCTTTAAGGAATTACACACAAGGCTGTGCATTGAGAGGAGAGTGCAGGGGATAGAGAAACCTTAGGCTACCCAGGACACCTCAGTGTAGGTGGATGTTTCCCGTCTCAACCGCCTGCTCCCGAATAACCATCAGGGGAGCTTAATATTATTTATAAATTCCCAGTCCATAGCTTAGGCTTGTTACTAGCTAACTGTTTCTTTGGTGGGGGTAGTTCAAGACAGGGTTTCCCTGTATAGCTTTAGAGCCTGTCCTGAAACTAGCTCCTGTAGACCAGGCTGGTCTTGAACTCACAGAGATCCACCTGCCTCTGCCTCCCAAGTGCTGGGATTAAAGGCCTGTGAATCTATGCTTCTCCATGTGTGGCTCATGGCTTGCTCACCCCATTTTGTATACACCTGGCTGCCTTGGCAGCTGGCTGGCATCTCCTCTGACTCCGCCCTTCTTCCCAGAGTCCTCTGTGTCTGGTTGTCCGGTCTATACTTCCTGCCTGGCTACCGACCTGCCAGCTTTTCATTGACCAATGAGAGTAATACATACTCACAGTGTATAGAAGGATTATCCCACAGCACTTCGGATCCTGATAAAGAGCCTGGCTTTTATAGTTTTATAGCTGACTCTGAAGTCAGCTGGAAAACTCTGCTTTTATCTTCATTACATACCGAGATTCTTAAAACAAACAAAAAAAAATGTGTCTGTGTCTGACTGTGTGTCTATATGTGCATTTGAGTGTCCGAGGAGGCCAAAAGAGGGTGTTGTGTGCCCTGCAGTTGGAGTTATGGGCAGTTGTGAGCCACCAGACACCAGTACTGGGAATGGAACTCCGGTCCTCTACAAGAGCAAGAGCAGTAAGTGCTCTTAAACCCTGCGCCATCTCTCCAGCTGCTACTGGGGCCTTGATGTATCCGTATTGGAATATGAGGCCGATACCCAGAAGGAAGTGGTGACCAAGGTGCTTTAAAACCAGAAGCCCAAGGAGCAGACCCGACGCCTTGTAACTGAGAGGCCTAGGGTCGGGAAGGAGCTGGCGTGTGGTGGTGAGGGGCAGGCGGAGGCAGGATCTACTGAGTCAAGTGTAAATGGGGTCAGGTGTCTGGGTGGCTGTGGTTGAATCTGTGTCTCTGTAGTCCTGCCCTCGGGACAGAGGTCGGAAAGTTGAGATGTAGCTGGCATAGTCTGAGCCGAGACACCATTCGGAGCTGGAAATGCAGTCACCTGACCCCAGTCCAGCGACTGGCATTAGAATTGCCAAGAGAGCTGGAACCCAGAGCGAATCCAGCTGCTGGCTCCAGTCACTGGCTGTATCTATGGGCATCCACTCTTTGATCTGCTCTCCATTGTCAGGGAAGCTGTCATGGGATGGGTCCCACCTTTACCCTTTAGAGGACCGTGGGCTGTTATGAGCAGTTTTCCTGCCAGCCAGGTCCCACAGCTGTGTCAGACCCAAATAACAGACAGAGACGCTGTGTTAGATATAAAGCTGTTGGCCTGTTACTAGTGTTGCTTATTAGCTAGCTCTGTCTTAAATATCAACCCATTTCTATCACTCTAAGTATTTCCACGTGGTCTCATCTTACCGGATAGAGGGTCCAGACCTCTTCTCTCTCAAGTCTCTACGTCTTGAATCTCCTCCTACCTCTCCCTGAATCCTCCTTGTCTCCTAGTCCCACCTATCTTGCTTTCCTATTGGCCAACAGGGCTTTATTTATTAACCAATAGGGGAAACCTATTTACAGAATGACATCTCCCGTCAGTGGGCCACAGAGAGCTGTGAGCTCTCAGGTCTGTAACTCCAGCTGACACACAAGCCACACACCCCAAAGACAGCCCTGCACTGTGGCTTGGGAAACCCTGATTTCCCCCTACCCTTTTGTCTTTGAGAGCAGACTCTTAGATTCTGCTCCTTCCCTGGAACCTAAACTCTGCTCTTAGCTACGGTTCCTTGGTGACGGCAAGCGCAAAGGCAGGGATCTGAGCCATAGCACAAACCGCACAGAGTGATGGAGACACAGAGCTGGCATGGGCTGCAGGATGGTGACCTCTGCTCATGGGCATCACTTGCAAATCTGGCAGCAGGCAGACTCCTCAGACCTACCCCCTGGGAGAGAAACCGACACCTGGTGCTCCCCACTGAAGCCTGGTGCTCCCCACTGAAGCCTGGTGCTCCCCACTGAAGCCTGGTGCTCCCCACTGAAGCCTGATGCTCCCCACTGAAGCCTGGTGCTCCCCTCTGAAGCCTGATGCTCCCCACTGAAGCCTGGTGCTCCCCACTGAAGCCTGGTGCTCCCCACTGAAGCCTGGTTCTCCCCTCTGAAGCCTGATGCTCCCCACTGAAGCCTGGTGCTCCCCACTGAAGCCTGGTGCTCCCCACTGAAGCCTGGTGCTCCCCACTGAAGCCTGGTGCTCCCCACTGAAGCCTGGTGCTCCCCAGGGACTTTGCCCTACACCCTGCTGTGTGTCTTCTGCTGGGTCGCTACTCCTCTCTGAGCCAAGTCTCTTCACCTGAAAAGGGGAAGTGATGTGACACCTGCCTTGCCAAGCTATTCTTAGGATTCACGGAGCTGATCCGTGAGAAGCATCCAGTGCAGAGTAGAGAGAAGTTATAAATGTGACCCACTTTCCCAGAGAGGACGTTTGGCAGGACCCCGGATCACATGCCCGTACAGGGCATGGCTTCCCTGGTGGAAATGAAGTAGAACTGTGAGTCTGCCTGCAGTAGTCTCTGTGAGATGCCCTGGCTTGAACTCAGGCAGTTCCGGGAAGGGAGTAGGTGGCCCAGAAGAAAGACAGCCGTCCTGTGCTTCTTCAGGAACGTCCACAAAGTGCTCCTTGCCCATCTGGACCCAATCCAGAGAGGAGGGAGAATGTGTGCAGCCCCTGGGGAGAACCGGTTCATGAGCAGGAGAGACTGGGGCAGAGGCTGATGTGTGTGCGTCTTTACTGGGGATGAGGACTTCTTAGGGCTCTCTGTGCTGATGAGAAGGAAAGTGTAAGCATCTCAACAAGATGGGCTGCACACCTGGTATGCACTGTGAGAAGTGCCTGGTGCAGGGCTGGAGAGATGGCTCAGTGGTTAAGAGCACAGGCTGTTCTTCCAGAAGACTCAGGTTCAACTCCCAGCACCCACAAGGCCGCTCACCAATGTCTGTAACTCCAGCTTCAGGGGATCTGGTGCCCTCTTCTGGCCTATGTGGGCACTGCAGGCATGTGGTGCACAGACAAACATACAAGCAGATAAAATAATAGTACTAATACTTTAGAAACATCAGTTGTGTGCAGCTAGGTGGTCACTGGACAAGAGCTAATATGTGTCTTTTGAATTAAAGAAACACCTCCCCTCTGGGAAGGAGGGTTCCCGGCCAAAGGTCAGGGGGATCAGGGGGAGTGTGTGTTATAAGTGTGTTGTGTGAGTGTGTGTGTGAGTGTATCTGTGAGTGTGTGTGTATGTCATGTGGTAACTGGAACCCACAGGGTGGGAAATTTATAAAGAACAAAGGTCTCCTTAGCTCTACTCCTGGAGTCTGGAGAGTCCGAAGCTGTGATGCCAGGATGTACCCAGCCCCTGCAAGGCTGTCCAGCACTTAAATGTGAGGGTCAGATTTCCTACAGAAAACATTTGGGATACATATTTAAACAGAACAAGGCATGTTTGGTAATTCAAATCTGCAAGAAGCTCTGTAAGGACTCTCCAGAAACACACACCCAACAGAAGAAACTCACACACACACACACACACACACACGTGTGCGCACACATGAATGCGTTAATAAATTGGCCCATGTGACCATGTGTCAATTTAGGAAGTCAGAGGACAGGGTCAAGCTGGCCAGTTTATAACTCACTGAACTACCCAGGGTCCCATGAGAGCTGCCTAAATCCCTTCCAACGGTGGGATTGCCAGTGATGCAATTACCTCCCATTGTAAGTTCCCACAACCTTTCCCCATCACCATACAGAGGATCAAACTCTCAACCCAAAATTCCCGAGAACAAACCCGGTCACGCCACAGCGGGTACCAGTGAACGGGATGCGAAGGTTTGGGGAGAAGGTTCCCACATTAGAACTTGATAGGTAGGTAGGTGAGTGAACACCCTGCATCAGTCAGCTACCTCGGTGATAATGCTGCCTAATGAATAGCCCCAATTCAGGAACTACAACAGGGAGTCTGGAGCCATCTACGAGTCAGCTGACTTCAAAGGAGGAGACCTGGATTAGACACTAGACTATCACAAAAGCTCTCCAATGAATGTGTTCCCCTTTGCCATGTGGAGGAAAAGGTAGTAAAACGGATAAGGTACTCCAGACAAATGGGGGAGAAACCAATAGCCGAAGAAACTGTGGAGACACAGTTCTGAAGCAATTTGCAAAGCTCCGTCGCAGCCGTCCTACAGCTCGAGGCACGGAGAGATAGGCGTCTGTGCCCATTTATTCCAGGCCCAGGCAATTTCAGCTTTCTGATTAGCTTTGTGTAGCCAGCGGGGACTTTATCGGGCAGATAGCTTGTCACGTTAAACACAGGACGAGCTTGTCACTGGTCAGGGAGCCAACTTGGTGGGAGAGATTGGCTTGCCTCCCCTAATCGATGCCAACCCCACCATGCTGCCCATCATGACTGCCGCCAAGTTGGCCCCTGCTCCTCCGTCACTGGCTTTGAACTGTGGGATCACTCCATCTGTCAGAAACCATTAGAAACCCCGGCTGCTAATGGGGAGACAGGGGGCGGACGTCCTTCCAAGGACAAGCTGCACACATGGAAAGGGAGTGTTAACAGCCACGCTTGACGAGCATGAGGCATTGAACGATCGGAGGAGAGCGACATCCAACAAGATGTCCCCGGACATTCTGGAGTAACACACCATGGGCCCAGAGGAGAAACAGGGGTATATATGGTTGAGGAAAGCACCCACGGTGATGACGGCTCTGTGCGACAGATGGAATTCATCAGGAAGCTAGCTGTGTGGCTGCATGGCTGCTGAGATAAAGGGTTTTGCAGAGGAAACTGCATCTCGATTCCCAGGCAGCCCAGCCTCCCTTGGATCTCACTCCCCAGCTCACTCGCCCCCCCACCCCCCACCCCTGTGCCAGAGACCTGTCCCTGCCCCCACAAGGCTGGCTGGCTCGGAGGATGGTGCTACCCTATGTGTTGTTGGTTCAGCAGGAAGAAAGCTTGGAAGTTATCGAAGACTTTTTGCCCCCCAGCATCCCACGCTCATCCAGGTCTACTCCTCTTGCTATGGCCCTCAAAATGGCCCTGCTGTCATCCCTTGAAGGCATGGGCCACCATCAGCTCTCTCCTGGCCACTTTGAGACTCTCCCATCCTCCTCTTCCTCCTCCTAATTTTGTCTCCTCACTGCTCTGTGAACAAAGACCAAAATTATCCTTCTGATACTCTGTTCTGAGCGTGACCTGGTTACCCACCCGCCCCTAGCCGATACACGAGCTGTACCCTGTCCTGGAGCTCCTGTCCTTGCAGATCCCTTCACTGTCCACGCTCACTTCACTGTGCTCGTATTCTAGCTCAAAAAAAAAAAAAAAACAGTTCTGTAATGTGGCTATGTGCACCCCACCCATACCTCTGTGGCCAGACCTTGAGACCTGAGCCACCCCAGCCGGCACAGGTAGTGGTCCCTTCGTTTTCCCATGGTTATCCATTTGCATCTCTGAACTCCATGGATGAGTTCACCGGATAACCACTCATGACCTCTCCAGCCTTTCTCTCCCACTGCTAAGGTCCCAGCCTCCGTTTTAGGCAAGAATGGGCATGTCTACCCAATGAGTCCTAAGCTCTGATCAGCGCTGTGGGTGCGGTTTTTAAAGGAGGACAGACTCCTCTTTGATTCCCTTTTCTGTCGAAGGTTCTTTGATATCTAGAGACAGTGCAGACAAACCTTGTGGTCACTTTCCAAAGAGTGCAGATTGAAGAACAAAACCAGTTGGAGGACCTTGCTGGCTTCCGTTCATCCACACGTCATTCACCACCTCTCCTTGGCCCTGTTTTCTGTGCCCGTTTCCCGAGGCGCAACCCTCAGCCATACAAACTCTGTCAAGAGACAACCTGGGTTTGTCCTTTTGGTTTGGCTTGTTGTTTACCCCTGAACGTCCCAGGACAGCATCTGACCTGTGGTGTTTGTCCAACCGAACATTCCATGTGTGAGTGTCCGTCTGTAGAGAGTGCTGTCCTTCCATACCTGTGAGTACACTTCCTAGTGTGTGAGAGCCTCTCTGGGCCACAATTCCCTTAAATATAAAGCCTGCTAATAATTCCATGCTCCTGGAAGTGTCTACGAGTGTGCCCAATAGCCAGTGACATCCCACCTTAGAGAAACTCTATAATGGTCGTTGGTGCTGTGGTCTTGAGCGACCGATCACTCACCTGCCGCCTCCACCCTGAGAGTCAATGGGGCACAAAGATTTGAGTGAGCACTCAAGGCAAGTGTGACCGGCTCTATCTTCCAGCTTAGTCCACAAAAAGAGGTTTGCTCAAAGGTAGGAAGAAGTTGCCGTGCCTTGAGAGATGCTTGAGGGCTGATGCTGTCGGGGACAGTCTGGACCCCAGCTTCCTCTCTGCCCTCAGCTAACGGAGCTCGTGAAGGCACCTGCCCTGAGATGGCTGAGTAAGAGCAAGCTTGAAGGATGGACCGGAGGAGTGAGCGTGTGAATGAGTGAATGCCGGGGTGGGGGCGTGTTTCCCGGGAATCAGATGTGCTCTCAACTACGGGCATCTGGAGATGGTCCACCAGTGACCTGCCAGTAGTTTGCCAGCTCTTCAAGGACAGGCCTGAGGGGGGCGGGGACCAGAGATGAGCAAATAAAGAAGGTAGGGAGAATGGGGCTGGGAGATCCTGCGTAAGATGATGATTCATGCAAGCCTGTTTATTAAGAAGTACAGCATCTTATATACAGGTTTCGGGGGGGGGGGGAATGGGGCAGACTCAGCAGAAAGCTGTCATACAATGGAACGAAGTCAGCGGGAAGTTGATCGAGCCATGCTGCACAAAGGGAACGTGCTGTCTCTCAAGAGTGTCGCAAACAGAGCACATAGCAGCCTTGGGACTGATAACTCCAATCTCTTCAAGGGGTGGGGGGAGACAGGTTCCCAGGAACTGAAACCTTAACTCTTTCCTGGTCCTGGCCCCAGCCCCAGCCCTGAACTTGTCAAATCGACCCCTGAGCATGAACATGGTACTAACATTCCCGTTGCGTCTCCCAACAAACCAGGCTGCAGTCGAAGGAGGTATATGGTGAGGCAGGAGGCAAATGTGGTGGATGCTGGCTGTAGTCAGGTTGGGAAAGCGTGCTGCAACGCTTTCTGGCCCCTGTCCCGAGGCCCCAGATGTGACAGGACCGCCACTGTTTCTTGCGGTCAAACTGGCAGCCAGGTGAGCATCAGCACAGGGCTGAGCAGAAGGTACCAGTGGAGGGGACAGACACCAGGCTCACAGTTTCCCTCCAGTCCCTACTTTGAGGGGACCAGACCAAGCGGTCTTTATCCATGAAGCTACAGCTGGGCTTTGAGAGTCATTAGAGTCCCATAAGGTCATCAGGGTAGGGCTCTTTGACAATGACGGTGGCATTACAAGAACAGAGATACTGACCAGAGGAGCCTTCCTGCTGCAAACACCTCTCCTCTCTCTCTCTCTCTCTCTCTCTCTCTCTCTCTCTCTCTCTCTCTCTCTAAACTGTGTGGGCCAAGAGGCCATCACCACTCATGGGGCCTCCTTCACAGGAACTGAAGAAAGAAAGTCAAGCCTCTTTTCTTTATAGCTTGCCCAGTTTGCAATAGGGTGTCATCAGCAACAGAGAACATTCCTGTACACCTTCCCAGGCCAGCTGCCACCACCGCAGCTTGCCTGCAGGACAGCAGGGATGATGCCATGTCATTTGAGCCAAGTGGTCTCCCCAGGGAGCTGGGGACCATCCTGAGATCAAAGACATGAAGCAAACTCCCTGGGCCCCACAGCCACCAAAGAGCGGAACTAGAGGAGAAACCTGAGGCTTCCCCTATAGAGTGTGCGTTCCTTCCAGGCCAGGCCAGTGAAGCCGCATGTTTAAGTGTGTACATGGACGTCTGAAGGGTGAGGGGATTGGTGATTGCAGCGGCTACATCCTCCAACTCTGCTATGTCTTTGGGAACTGGTCGCCAAACCTAGGACCCCACATGTTCTAGGTGAGCTCTCCGCTCCTGAGTACCTGACCGTCTTAGTACTTTTTAAGACAGTGTCTCATTAAGTTGCCCTTATGCTGACCTTGAACTTACAGCCCTCCTGCCTCGGCCTCCCCAGTAATTGTGTGATAATCCTGTGTTGGCATCTTGACCCTGGTGATAGTTTCCTAGGTGTGTACATGTCAGAGCTCAGCACAGCGTGTTCTTTATACTTGTATTAATCATGAGCGAGTGACGTGTATAACACACGTGTATATTACAATAATAGTTCTGTTCCTAAAGCAATTTAAAATACCACAACAGTTGATTCCAAGCTGTGGCTTTGGCCAGGGTGGCAACAGTGTAGAGTTTGTGGAACGGCCCCTAGTCGCCTTGACCGTCTGAGTCTGTTGTCTGACCCACACCCTTAGCCACAGCGGAACCTCAGGATCGCTTGGGAGATTTAAAAAGCTCAAATCCTGGGCCGCACCCTACATCTGTGAAGACATCTCTCTAGCAATGAGTCTCAGCCTGGCAGGGTATTTTTTAATGGCTCTCAGGAGCTGTGTGTATGTCTGTGTGTGTATATATGTGTATGTGTGTATGTGTGTGTATATATGTGTATGTATGTAAGTATGTGTATATGTGTGTATGTGTGTGTGTTTGTGTGAGTAAGTGTGTTTCTGTGTGTATGTGTGTGTCTGTGTACGTATGTCTGTGTGTCTGTGTGTATATGTGTGTCTGTATGTATGGGTGTGTATGTGTATGTGTGTGTCTCTGTGTGTGTATGTGTGTGTATATGTGTGTCTGTCTATGTCTGTGTCTCTGTGTGTGTCTGTCTGTCTGTGTGCATGTCTCTATGTGTGTCTGTGTGTCTCTGTGTGTGTATGTGTGTGTATGTGTGTATGTGTGTGTATAAATGTTAAGCCTGTACTGAGTCACAAGGGCTCACCTTGCCCACTGGGGTTCTAAAGAGTCGATTGCAGGTTTTGACCAGGGCCCCACTCCGCTCCCAAAAACACGACTTCCAGAAGGCATAGGAGGCCCCAAGGCTCAGTCGCACCCTCTCTGTTTTAGAACACCATCAACACCCACAGCATGGCACTTGCCATGGTCATCAGGGCACAGGCACAAATGCCTCTGCTGCTGGCATGTGGGGCTGGCACTGAGCCAAGCTCGTGGCACCAGGACCCTTGAGCCAGCGGTCCTCCAACACCCAGTCAAGGGTTGACAGTGACAAACAGAGCTTGGTGGCCCACAAAAGTCAGCAACAGAGCTGATGGCACTGTGAACTGGGGGAGACTGAGGCTAGAGAAAGGCTTGCGTCCTGGGTCAGGGAGCGAAAGACAAGAAAGCATTCTCCCTCACTACAGCAGCCTGCTGATTGCCAGGCTCCCGGGAGCCCTGCAGCCGGCTCAGTATATCCGCAAGTTATTTACTGAGTACTAAGTTGGCTCCAGTCACAGGGCTGAGCGCTAGGATCGCATCCAGGAGCAAAGAGATGAGGGTGTGCCTCCGTGACCTGCGTTTCTCCAAAGGGATGGCATTTACAATGCACATGAGCTCAGAGGAAGGACACGCACAGCCAGAGTGTGACACACACTCTGCCCAACTGTGGACTGGGCCAAACAGATCCTCTAACTCCCACAGGCCCAGCAGGAGGCAAGAGTGCACAGTGAGGGTTAGAGCCAGGGGCTGGGGTCCTGCTCATCTGCAGGATGTCCACAGGGTGGATGCGTGCCCGTGCTGGCCTCTGCCCCTTTAGCTGTTCTTCAAAGCTCATGACTTTCTGCCAAGTCCCAAGAGACAGAATATCCATCATCTGTCTGCCTGACCATCTCTTTTTGGTCTCCATGGAGACTGCAACCTGACCTTCCTCATCCCCACCCTATGATGCATGGCCACATCAGCTTCACCTCAAGCTGCAGTCATCAGTCCCGAGGAAGACGGTATGAGCACTAGAGCAGCCACGAACCCCAGAAGCTAACTTGTCCTGGGGTATAGTGATGTATAGTGCCATATAGTGAGACCTTGCCTCACAAAGAAAGAGAAAGAATCCCCTCGAATCTAAACTTTCTATGGCCTGTGACCTTTACACAAGCCATAGAGCTACTGTGACCTTCACTTTCCTCCTCTGAGTTGCTGTGACCTTGACACCCGTGACAGAGGGAAGCTTGAAGGGACTGACTCTTATCTTATTTTTCTTTGTTCTTTGATGGGGCGGAGGCCAGGGTCTTGCTCATGCCAGACAAGACAGGGACCACTACACTGCAGCTCTGTATAAAGGGGTCTCCGAATCTCCCCTTACACGTCAGCCAGCACAGCCTGCACTCACGCAGCGTGTCCGGCACCCTGCTCACCACTGGTTAATCGCACATCAGAATGCAAACACGCATACTCCATTCAGGCTTGCAGACTGTTTTGTTCCTTAATAGACTTTAACTCGGCTTCCTCTCACTGAGTCAGCCCCGATGTCACATCGTTCTCTCTTTAGGGATGTGGTGTCCCTCGGTGACACTGTCTGGGGCTCTCTGGTGGCTTCCTCCTCACACATGGGGCCCCAGCCTGGTCATGCAGATGAGTGGTAGAAGGAGTGTTTGCGATGGACCAGGTACCCAGGCGGCTCCTGAGGGGATGCCTACGAGCCCCCGCCCCCCTTCCTCGCCCACAAGGAGGAAGTCATAGCAACCAATGAGGATACACCACTCTATACTGTCATCACTGTGTCCTGATTTTATAGTCAGGAACTCGCAGATGGGAGAGGCCAAGCGCCGGGGCTGAGGCCACACATTCGGTGACCCTCCAGGTTTGGAGGGAGGCATGAGGTGACATCTACAGGGGCATTACCATAGTGCACGATCACAAAAACTAAGATCCCTGTGACATCACTCAGCAGTTAATCTCGAGGAACAGACACTGTGGCTGTGGTTTGCCGTTTGCCAAGATGACACCATGAGGATGGTGAATGTTTATCAAATACTTAGTGCATACGAGCCAGGGATCCAAAGACTTAGACCCCACAACTACTTACTACCAACTTCAGCTACGGGACTGGAGTGGATGGATGTCAGGGTGTCAGGGTGGGGACACATGGCTCCTTGGGAAGCTGAATTGAGACTCAGAACATGACATTGGAACTGAGATTGGGCATCGAGGAGGAGGCAGACAAGTACAGTCCAGGGACAAGAGGGTTCCAGGTACAGGGAGGAAGATTGGGCTCTGAGGACCACTGGAGCTGGATATTGGAGGGGGGTGAGGCTGGGAGCCAGCAGGGGCCGCCCAGCATAGGGATCTGTTGCCAGTTGAAGGGTGAGATTAGTCTCAGTGCAGGGTGTGAGTTGCCACCTTGCAGTCTAAGGGACCTTTCTGACCACCTTGTGGAGACCGGGATGGACAGATACAAAGGAGGAGATTGGTGGCTCCTGAAGCATCAGGAAGCGTCCCCGAGGCACCTTGGGACTTCCCAGGGAAATGCAAGCTGGGAGAGAAGATGTACACATAGGTGTCCAGGGCAGAGGGTGGAGCTCAAAAGCTTTCCACAGGTTGGTGTGGGCATCAGCTCACCTCACAGGGGCACCGTGGGAGGCCAGCGTTCTGGGCACCGAGGTTAGGGTCAATGTTGCAGTGAGAAGCACGGAAGGGAAACCAACCACCCTGCCCTCTGTGGGTCCACATCTCTGCCGCCATCTCCTCCCTTTCTCTTCCCTGATGCTCCCTCCATGTCCGCCACCTGGTCCTCAGCATCTCATTTCCCCTCTACCCTCACTACCACCCTGACATGTAACTACACCCCTCTTGCATCTGGGGCAGAAGTAGGTTTGCATTATTAGCAAAGCGGTTGCAGCCTTTTAGATCCTAATCCCAGGTGCATCACCTTCTAGCTGGGTGACCTTAGGAGAGTGACCTGCCCTCTCTGAGCCTCCGTCTATATAGTCCTATCGTATTTTCCATGTGGGAATCCCTGACAGTGTCTCCTTCTCGCCATCCGATCAAACGCACGTGGTTCAAATATGGGTTGGACTCATTCCGAGGCAGTTTTATAGAGCCTATCACTACCGTTGTGTTACTAAGCTGATGGTTTCCAGGCCTTTGGGAGTTGTTCTCTCTGCCCCTTTCTCCTCCCAGGGGCCTTAGCTCATCCACTTCCTGGCACTATACATCAGTCTGCATCTTCGAGAACGTCTCACTCCGCTCTGGCTTCCTACATACTCCGCACACAGTGAGTGACACATGCACTCTTCCATGGATAGGCATGTCATTCCTGTTGTCCCCAGCTGTCACTCACGAGGAAGCTGTCCCATACCAGACTCCATGTGGGCAGATGCTGTCTTTTCTCTTAGGTAAATGCGGGCAGTGGAGTTTCTGGTAGGTGTATGTTTGGGCCATAACCGTTCTCTGAAGCAGGTGTGACATTTCCCGTGGTCCTCTGGTCTGTAGGAGGGCCTCGGTTGGAGGCGCCCTGACGACCTTTAGTACAATTTTCCCCCCTTTCTCACCTTCAGGACCGGGTGTGTCCAGGCTCTTGAGCATGCTAAGCAAGTGTTATGCCACCTAGAGGCACCACAGCCTTACCCTGCCTTGAGGGTCCCCTTCTGTTGCTAACTGGCCCACCCCCAGTGACTGGTGCTGTGGGTTCCAGTCTCTGGAGTCTCTTGCCATCCACCGTCTTTTGGGTGCACTCTCTCTAAACACTGTGTCACTCTGGGAGGTGGCTAGTGTCCTTGGGCTGTAGCAGACACTCCCTCCCGTGCAAGGCTTGGCTTTTTGTCTTCATTCTGGCATCCTTTTCAAAGAGCCTTTCTGTTTTGTCGTTTACTCTTTCCTGGGGGTGTTTCTGCCCCCTCCACCCCCCAGGATGCCAGGACCAATGTCCTGATGCAGTATGCAGTGCTCAGCAGGTAGCAGATGTCACCATGGTTCTATGAATCCAGTGCCTTGTCCCTCTATGAAGCCCTAAGTCCTCAGTTTCCCCTTGTGAAGAGAGTCTGCTCAGTTGCCTTGTCTCTGAAGTCCCCCCCTTGCATGGACTAATGCATGGGCAAACACCTTCACAGGTTGAAAACCAACATGTGGGAAAATGTCTAAGTGCACGAGGCTCAGAATCTCAGAAACAGCACCACCCCGCCCCCTCCAGCTCCCACTCCCCCCCACACACACACACAAACCCCACTAAGGGCCTGAAGCCCCATGTTCCTTTGAAGCAGGAGTGGCCATTGAGATTTTCTTGTTAGCTGGTGTAAAGGATATGTAGTCCCTCATCTTAAAGACCTCCATGATGCCCTGGGGTTCTGTGACTGAAGCTAGGGTTCAGAAGCAAGGGCTTTTAAAAAAGCCTCTGGGCAAGGGTTAGAACCCAGGTCCATTTGATGCCAAAACCAAAGCCCACCCTGCCCCAGGCTGGACTCTGGAGGAGGGAAAATAATAGGGGCCACACACAGGGACTCCAGCCAAAGAAATGCTCCATCTCAAAGACACCCTCTGAGCAGCTGCAAGGAAAATAAAAAAGTGGGTTGGAATCGAATCGGTGGGAAGGGGGTAAAGGGGGTTCTTTTTTTTTTTAATTTGTGGCTTGCTTAGCTGATGTGATCCTGCGGTGGGTGGGGGAGGCATCTTCCTCTCCAGCTTGGCAGCAAAGATACTGTGATGTCCTGGCAGCCCAGGACAATGTGTTCCTCCTCGGGAATTCACTGGGTGAGGGAAAGCTCTCTGCAGAGGGTCACTGCAGAAGGTGGCAACACCTATGTGTGACCTTGACAACTACAACAGGCCTGTTTCAAATGTTCAACCTCCTCCCCACCACCACCACCACCAATGCTTAATAAACTACATGGTATTCACTAGCAGTTAAAAAAAAAATAAGAAATACAGGTGCAGAACCCTGGGACAGAAACCCCGGTGATCAACGGGCAGGGGCAGAGTGATTAGTGCTGGAGCATCAGGGAAGCTGACTGCAGGCAGAGATGTTTGAAATGGGTCTTGAAGGCTGAGTAAGGGTTCCATGGGGTAGCGATCTATAGTAATTCCCTATACTGTTTTGTTTTCTGGAAGTTGCTTGGACATGACATCTATGTGTCTCTCCATGTCACATGCTTGCTAGAAATGGGAACAAGGACTACGCCTTCTCTGTCATCCCCTAGAGCCATGAACACAGGCCCTGGGCCACAGAGTCCAGTCTCTTGAATGTGGCACTTCCAACACCAGGGATCAGCTACTCCTTTTCTGGGGACGTGAGTGTGGACAGGGCAGCTCCTGATGCTGTAGAGTATTTGATTACATTTCTAGTTCCTGCTGCCAGGTTCCTGCCCTGGCTTCCCCAGATGATTGACTATAACCTGACCCAAATAAACAATTTCCTCCTCAAGTTGCTTTGGGTCAAGCACCACAGCCCTGTCTCTCCCTGGGGCAGAATCAAAGGACATAAGTGTCACTGAAAGGAGTCAGCATGTGTCTCCAGGGTCACAGGAGAGCCTCGGCAGAAGACAGAAGCAAGAGCAGCCTAACTGCGAACACAGGGGCTGAAAGCTCCTAAAGCCCTCAGTTCACGACCTGGGAAGGAGTCCCAGGATATCAGTGACCCCCTCTCGGCATACGTCTGGCCCAGCTCTGCCCTCCAGGAGGGTCTGGTCTCCTTCATCTTGGGCCATTAAGTCCTCATCTCTTCTATGCTACATCCCAAAATATCTCCACCCCCTTCCTACTCCCAGGGGTCCATGCAACTGGAGCAGGAAAGCCTTATTATCACTTTTATTCTCCACATCACTGAGCCTGCCCAAGCATTACGAGTTTAAACCAGGCTGGGGCCAAGTATACTATGCCTCTCGGAGGAGCCAGACCTGCCAATCCCTTAGGTCTCCGAGGTGGAGCCCATGGACGCTGGTGAACTTGGATGCTCATTGATCCATGTGTTCGGATGCTGTATGGCTGTAGGTGAGGCTCTTAAACAGACTACTAGAGTAACTCTTTGGTTCACTGGTGCAGGAGTCTGGCCAATCTGCCCAGGGAGGTAAGAGCAGTTCTTGCTAAGATTTCTGGAAGGATACATTGTTAAAATCTCTGAACTTAATTTAATTAGTGTCTAATTTGGGTTGCCATTGCTGTGACGAAACACTGTGACCAAAGAAACTTGGAGAGGAGAGTGTTTATTCAGATCAAACTTCCACACCACTGTTCATCATCAAAGGAAGTTGGGACAGGAAGGAAAGTGTTTATTCAGATCAAACTTCCACACCACTGTTCATCATCAAAGGAAGTCGGGACAGGAACTCAAACAGGACAGGAACCTGGAGGCAGGAGCTGATGCAAAGGTCATGGAGGGTGCTGCTTACTGACTTGCTCCCCATGGCTTGCTCAGCCTGAACCTGATTTCTTACAGAACCCAGGACAAACAGCTCAGTGTGGCCCCACCCACAATGGGCGGGGCCCTCAACCGTCAGTCACTGATTGAATAAATGACCTACAGCCGGATCTTACAGAGGCATTTTCTCAATTAAGGCTCCCTGCCTAGTTTGTGTGTTGAGCTGATGTAAGACTGGCCAGTTCAATTAGTATGAACTGTGCCATTTATTTTTAAAGGTTCCTCAGAAACAGCGGTTAAGGAGCAAAACAACAATGGCGAACTTGGCCCCCACGATCTGTAGTTACTGCAGCAAAACTCCTAACAATCGAAACTTCAGGCTGGAAGGGCTTATTTGGGCTCACAGTTCGTTACATTAATTACTTCTCTGTCACTGTGATAAAACGCCATGGCAAACAGCAACTTCGGGAAGAGAGTTTATTTTGGCTTACTGTTCCAGAGGGTTAAAGGTCACCGTAGCAGGGACGAAATGGCAGCAGGCATTAGGAGCACAAAGTTGGCTGGTCCCACTGTATCCACACGGGAAGAATAGCAAACAAACCAGAAGTGGGCAAGGATATGAACTCTCCGAAGCCACCCATGATGAGCTTCCCCCTGCAAGACTCCCCAACCTCATCCATCAGTGCCACCGGCTGGTTCATGTTCCTAAGCCTGTTGGTGACAGTCCCATTCAGAGGCTCCCCGAAGGGCTTAGTTTGATTCCCTGTTGGAATGAGCAATGGACTCTGGGCTCTGCCCCCTTTCTCCTTTTTATCCAGTCCAGGGCCCCCGACGGATGGTGCTGCCCACAATTAGGGTGGACCTTCTCACCTCCCTTACCGCAGTGCAGTTTAGGAACTCCCTCAAAGATGTGCCCGGAGATTTTCTTCCATGGTGATTTCAGATCCTGTCAAGTTGGTGGTGGGTAATCATCTCGCCCACCCTGAACAGGGCTGAGAGAGGCCAGGGGTTTGGAATCATCCTGAAAAAGTTGCTAGCCCTGACTGACAGCTGAAAGAACCAGGGAAACTTAGCTGTGTCTTCCTCACCGTGCATGTTCATGCACACGTGTGTTGGTGTGTGTGTGCCTGTGCATTTGTGTGTGTGAGCATGTGTGTGCATGTTTATGTGTGCTCTGTGCCTGTGCATGCACGTGTGCATATGCGTGTGTTGGTGTGTGTGTGTGTGCCTGTGCATTTGTATGTGTATGTATGCACGTGTGACTGTGTGTGTCTGCGTGTGCACATGTGTGCCTGTGCCTGTGGAGGAGTTGGGTGTCTTCTTCAGCTGCTTCTCTGCCTAACTTTTCGAGGCAGGGTCTTTCATTGAACCTGGAACTCATTGTTTCTGCCAGATTGGCCAGCACACCCCAAGGATCCTTCTGATAGCCCCATTGTTGGGGCTATAGACCCATGTAGCCATGCCTGGCTGTTACATGGTTACTGGGGATCCGAACTCAGTCCTCTGGTTTGCTCAGCAAGCACCTTACCCACTGGACCGTCTTAGCCCTTCATCTCCTTTTCCATGTGTCTCTACACCTCTCAGAGAGGATGGGGGAGGTAGCCCTCACAATCTAGCAAACACAAAATTCCTCCTGAGGGTTAGCAGGAAGGAGGGCTGGGGCTTTGTTGGCAGCAGAGTGGCTGCCAAGTGTGAGCAAGGCCCTGGGTTTGCACAGCTAATGCTGCAAGGGAACTGAATAAATAATTTAAAATGTTTGCAGGAAATAGTGCAGAGTCAGAGGACACAGAGCCACTCTGGAGCTGGGCCAACCAGGACAAGCCTCTAGCCCTCTCTGCCTCATTTGGCTGCTCTGCATCCTGGAATAGTGATGGTACCTCCAGGAGGGGCTGGGGAGGATGAGGCAGGTCACACCTGTGAGGCCTGTATACAAAACCATCACTGTAGAGATCACTGCTAATAGTTAGCAGTGAACCAGGCGTTCATTATTGTAGCAAGACAAGGACCCTCCATGGAGGCCCTGCCCCACTCAATCTGAGCCTAGGCCTCCAGGCCCATGACCACAGAGAAGAACATTTGCAGGTTTGTTTTCTGGGTGTTTTGTTTGTTGTTTTGTTTTGTTTTGTTTTGCCCTAATCATTGGAGTATAGGCAAGCTATTTCACAAACTGGCTGCTTGAGTGTACACCAAGCTACAGCTGACTGCCTCTGATGATTGGTTGAGGGGCAAGTTCCCATTTGTCCCCAATCCATCTGCAAGCTGAAAAGCGTCTAGAATATTCATTTCCCAGTGCTAGACCCAAAGCCAGGGAGAGCTCCTGATGGAGGAGCTGCCGGGCCCCGGAAGACCTCTGATAACATAGAGGGTACTGAGACAAAGGCTGTCCTTGAGGCCACAAGGTTTATTTGATGCCGTGTATAGACAGACAGGTAATAGCATGGCAGAGTCTCTGGGGAGAGAAATCACGGCCCCTGGGATGGAAGTCAGGTCTCTTAGACCTTTCTGAGGACAGGGAGGTTTCACAGCACAAGCCTGAAGCCAGGCTCTCTGAATCTGGGGGAGAGGGGTTTGGGAGCAGAGGGTGTGATGCCTATGCCCTCTTTGATGTAAACTCACTTCCCCGGGTGAGATCCTGGCACCTGGCATGTGGGAGTGTGCTTGCTAGTGTCTCATGGTGGAGTGTCTGTGCTAGGACTGTGTCTGGCATGAACTTAACACAGGTCTTAGCTGTGATGTCCAGTCTCTGTGAGTTCATGCGTACATCCTGTGGTGTCTGTAAAGTACTCAGCCTCTCACCTTCTCATCCGTGGAGACAGGGAGGTCGAGGAAGGCTTCGCATTTGGGACTGAAAGCCCCAAAGTCTCTGACTCTGGGCACATTGTCCAGTTGTAGGTCTCTGTGTTAATTACCATCTACTCCGAGAGGTTTCTCTCATGAGGCTGAGCAAGGCGCTGATACGGTACAGCAGTATCATTAGGAATCATGTTATTGCTGTGTCCCTTTAGCAGAATCATAGCGGTAGGTTTTTCCCCCCCACAGGCCCATGACATATCTAGTCTCAGATTTGATATCCATGTTCATTACTGCTCTGTTCATAACTGCCAGAAATTGGGAACAGACCAGATGTCCACCAGCTGATGAATGGATAATGAGAACGTGGTACATTTACACAATAGGATATAATTCAGCTGTTAAGAAAAATGAAATTATGAAACTCGCAGGTAAATAAATGGAGCTAGAAAAAAAAATCATCCTGAGTGAGGTAACCAAGACCCAGAAAGACAGAAATTGTTATGTTTTCTCTTACGCATGGATGTTAGTGTTTAAGCTTTGGATATGTGTGTTCCATTTACACAGAGGCTAGGTGGCTAGTAATGGAACAGGAGGAGGAGGGAGTATCCCAAAGAAGGGAGACTAGGAAACAGTGCTGTGGAGAGACAAAGGGGAGACTAGACTAGGAAGATAGACTAATACAGAGAGAGGTGGAGGAGAAGGGTAAAGGAAAAATATGGGGAGGAACAACTAATACTAAAGGCCGTTTGAAAACCTGATACTATGAAAACACTCCTTAAAATGCACACACATATATATGTAACTTTTTATTTTTTTATTACATACAAATCCCAGTTCCCCCTTCCTCACCTCCTCATACCCTCCCTTCCCCCCACCCCATCCTCCATCTGCTCCTTAGAGAGGGTAAGGCCTCTCATGGGTCGTCAACGAAGTCTGCCCCATCACCACACTGAGGTAGGACCAAGGCCCCTCGTCCAGTGTCTAGGCTGAGTAAGGTATCCCTCGATAGGAAATGGACTCCAAAAAGCCAGTTCATGCACTAGGAATAGATCCTGGTCCCCCTGCCTGCTGGTCCCCCCCCAGCCTGCTCAAGCCATCTACTGTCACCTGCATTCAGGGAGGGGGGCTGGTTTGGACCTATGCAGGTTCCATGCTGTCAGTCTGGAGTCAGTGAGTTCCCACTAGCTTGGGTCAGCTGTCTCTGTGGGTTTCGTATGTCTCCAAGTAAAACCTCAGTGCCAGGAATGAGTTGTATCTTGTTGAGACACTGACAAAGAGATCCCATAGACCACCGCCCCCAGGCATTTCAGGCTATTGCCAGTGCTTTTAGTTACCCTCCACAATCTGACAGTAAGGCCCTACTGCTGAAGATACCGCATACTCCCATCACAGAGTGCGGAGAAACCGAGCAGGCACCCAGGTAGAAGCTTCACCCCTACTGACTAGTGTTCATAGTGCTGGAACATACTACGCACTCTCTTGAAGGAAGGAGCTACTCGTTAATCTCATCCAGTGACCTGCCTGATATTCCCATCCGTACAGTATTGACACAAACACTTTAGGAGCAACCAACTGTTCTGCTTGTGCTTAAGGCCGACTTCATGGGATGGGACCCAAACTTGACACTGATAATGAGGCCAAGAGCCTAGCATTGCTTTTACATAGGCCCAAATCTCCAGGGAGTAGGAAGAGGAGTCGTGCCCCTACATGAGATCCTGGAAAGTAGGCCCCAGATTCAGGGGCTGGAACAGGAGCTGGCCAGGAAGTGGAAAAGGATGACCTCTACTTTATGCTTTAATGTCAAGGTCTTGCTTTTGATAGAGCAATGGTCCCAGCATGTGGGCTGTGCAACTGTGTGTGTGTGTGCATACATGTGTTGCATGTGCATGCTTGTATCTATGTGCTAGGGTAAGGCACAGCTTCCGATGGCCCCAGCATGTGGGCTGTGCACATATATGCATATGCCCATGTGTATGCATGTGTGTTCATGTGTGTTGTGTGTGCATCAATTCATGTGTGTATGTCTGCCTATAAACGTAGAGGCCAGAGATCGACAGAGGCTGTATTCCACAACACATGTATGCAGAGATCAGAGGACAGCTTGTGGGAGTTAGTCCTCCCCTTTCCCTTCCTCCATGGGGGTCAAAGCGCTCAAACTCGGGCTTGGTGAAGAGCCTTCACTGGCTCTTTACTTGCTGGCCCCTCCACATATTTTGAGATAGGGTCCCCCACTGAACCTGGAGTTCATCCATTAGACTAAGCTGGCTGACCAGTGAGCTCTAGGGTCCTGAGTCCCTTCCCAGCACAGATGCATGCTTCTGTGGTGGAATTTATGTGGGTGCGGGGAACACAAACTCAGTCCTTCACACACATATGACAGGTACGGTACCAACACCTGTCTCACAGCCCCGGGCTGATACTGCGAATGCTTCTGCCATGAGCGCCGCTGGGCAGAGAGCACAGGAAGGGAAGCACACTGGGCCTTGTAAGATCTAAAAATAAGCATCCCAACTGGAAGACACAGAAAGTCGGAGCGGCATTTATGGAGATAGCCGTGTGACAAGGCAGCAGACACTCAGCTTTTCCTTCAGTCATGTCTAAACTGTTGGCTATTGTCAAGACAATCAGGCATGGGCCCATCTTTCTAAGATGCCCACTTGGAGCAAGCAAGGCTCACCTCCTGCTTCCCAAGACACGGCAGTGTCTGGCAGAAGAAAAAGAGGTAAAGATTGAGCCAGGCACCACAGAGCTGCCTGCCGTCAGAGTCTCAGCACAGTCATGCCCCCAACCCCCCATTGCCAGGCCGTGACCCTGAGCCAGGCTTCCAGGAAGAGAGTTCTCTGAGTTCTTACAGTAGGTTGATGAAACTGGCCCTGCTTTCCCCTTCCGTTTGCAGATGGTGAGAGGGTTTGTCGAGGGTCACACCAAACCTGGTCCCTCTGACCAGAACCCCTCTAGTGACCACTGGGACACTCTACCCCTCCAAGGAACTGCAGTGAATTTTCCCAGGCAAGGCTTCGTCTACAAAGAAGAGCCCCGTCCCCAGCTTGGGGTGGGGTGAGCTCTCAGTGGTGACTTTAAATCCCCCACCCCCCAGGTTATGCCTCTGTGTTTGCTCACGGTCAGTCAGAAAGCACTTGCTGGTGGACCACCAAGCTCTCTGGAGGCCTTCTTAGGCACTGTCAGACAAGCATCTGCCCCCCGGTGATGTCATTTGCGGAGACCTTTTCTTCCGTTAAATGCATGCAGAGGGATCCAAAAAAGTAAAACTAAAATTAAAAAAAAAAAAACCTCTCATGGTGCATCCAGTGGAGGCGGGTGGGGACTGAGGCTGGTGAGGAATGGGATTTAAATCTAAACCCAGTGCCCTGAGCGCTGCACACCAGGCGATGGGCTTCCAAGTTCAAGAGCATGGGAGGATGGGAGGACAGGGAGGCAAAACCTCCTCTCTAGCCTTCCATACTGCCGAGGATTCCGAACCAGTGCCTGTGGCTGAGGGCCGGCCATCTCACATTTTCCTCTCTTTCCCCAACCGTTGGGGGCACCGAGGTCCTAGTCCCCCAACCAGCCAGGGACTGGAGCCATTCGGGATGAAGCTGCTGCTGTCTGCATCACAGTTTTCTCTGCTCCCATGTTCGCTGGTGTTCGTGGGTGCTGTACCCCCGCCCTCTTGCGAGCAGGGAAGGTGCCCCCTGACCCCCTCACCTCTGGTCTTGCCCCCCACCACTTTATGCACCCAACCCACCTTTTCCTATTTTCCTCTCCTTTTTGCAAAAGCTGGAGTCAAATGCCACACACACCCTTGTTGCAAGGGATGCCACATTACCCAATGACAAGAAGACTGAACTGGTCCCACAAAGAAGACCTAGTGAAGGTGACATTGAATCAGCCCTGCTCCCTGTGAAGGGTAGAGATGTTGGGTGTGGCACTTGGCATCCCTCGGCCTCTCCAAATGGACATGGCAACAGCATCCGCCTCACTGTGATGTTTCAGGGGCCCGGGCGGTGGTTGCTTTGAAACAGCCCCTCTTGTCCATGCCTAGCAGACAGTAGACATTTAATTCAAGGTGAAGTTGTACCGACTGGGGGTATTGGAGTGACGGCTGGCACCGCATTTGTGGAGCTGCTATCATGCTGCAGGCATCAGGTGCGCATTCAGCATTAATTAGGCCCTTACTGTGTACTAGCCAGTTTTAGGGCCTTGGAGTTCACGGAAAGAAAAACACCTGACTGTGAGCTTATGTGGCTTGCTTTCTGATGAGCATGGGTAACTGAATTATGAGGCAGGGGCTGGAGGGTGCTGAGGAGACGGCTTAGTAGGCAAAGTTCTTGCTTTGAGGATCTGAGTTCAGATCCCAGCCTCCACATAAAAGCCAAGCATGTATGTGTCTGGAAGGCCAGCATGGAGAGACACAAAGATCCAGACACACAATGGCAGTCTGGCAAAAAAATTGTGAGTTCCAGGTTCAGCGAGGAACTGTCTCAAAAAACAAGGTGAGAGGTGATAAATATACTGGAGGTTGATCTTTGACCTCTGCACACACACACACACACCGTGGAACACATACACATACCACACACACACAAGCACACTCACATGCAAACACACATGCACACACACACACCACAGAGCACACACATGTGAACACACATGCATAAACATATGCACACCCAGGCATACACTCATACAACCACACACATATGTGAACATACACACACCAATGCGCACACACATAGAAGCATGAACATATGCAAACACACATGCACACACACACAAGCGTCTTCAAAGTCTCCTGAAGAAGGTGTTTGACCTCCAGACCCACTGACCCACAACACGAAGGTCTTTTCCCGAGGCAGAGGGAAGAGGGACACCTGTGGCAGCTGTGCACACACCCACTTGATGGGGTAAGCACCATGGACATGTTACATACAGCGTCCAGTCTGGGGAGTTTGCAATGTGCCCTCGGTAATGTCAGTAGACGGTGCTTGAGACATTCTAGCCATCAGAACCCAGCCACAATGTAAGACCCTGTGATAAGGCATGCAGAGGAGGTTCCAGATGTGCCTCCAGGAACCCCAAGGACCTTGCCTTTTGTCCTCTGAGGGACACAACACTGAGCAGACACTTAAGAGAGTGTCAGTTTCGGCTCAGAGCCCCTCCGTTGGAGAGTCTGCGCACACCTGCTGAACCAAGCCCCGACGTTAAACCACCCAGTGAAGCTCATTGTTGCCGACTTCAATACACGGCAATTACATGGTGTGTTTTGCTCATTAGCAGCAAATTGACATGGACGCCGTCCTGCTTTGTAAATTACCACCGTGCTCAATGCACCTGTTTGGAGAGAAGGCAGGAGGAGATGTAAAATCTGCAATCACCGTTTCAGGGTATTTTAAAGACAAACGCACACTTCTAGTATTCCCTTAAGAAATATGCTGAGGGCTCTTGGGTGTCTGCTGGCTTTTCAGAAGGAGGTTGCTGGACCTCCTGCAGCAAGGGAGACACAGAAGACGGCCTGACATTCCTGGACAGTTAGGCGGGAGATGTCACAACTGCCTGTGGGGTGCGGCGTGCCGTGGTGTAGATGAGACCACAGTCCTGAAGAGGCCCATGGAAAACCAGCTTCTTTAGTGAACTGGTGGGGAACAGATGTCCCAAGGGGAATGCCAAAGCTCAGAGAGAGAAAGTCACTTGACCAAATTACACAGCTCACCCCCTCGAGCTTGTGTTACCTAGCTGGATGCTAGGACCTTGGTACCCGATCCCCCTACTTTAGTGAAGGAGACGCTCAGAGAAGAAAAAATGGCATGTGAAGATGGCCAAGGTGTGTGTGTGTGTGTGTGTGTGTGTGTGTGTGTGTGTGTGTGTGTGTGTGCAGAAACCTATTGGGACCAGCAGAGGGCACCAGAGTGCTCGGAACTGGAGTAACAGGTGGTTTTGAGCCACATACATGAGTACTGGGAACTGAACCTGGGTCCTCGGCAAAAGTAGTCAACACTCTTAAATGCTGAGCCCTCTCTCCGGTCCCTGGAGGCATCATTTGCATGAAGCTTCTAGGGTGGTCTCTGGCAGGGGCGGGGTAACGCTTTCATCCATCTCTGGATGCAGTTGTTGGCTCTAGTTGCTCTCCAGGCAGTCAGATGTGGGGCTCTGTTGCTAGCAGATCTTCCAGGGTTCTCTCCCCCCCCCAACACTGGTCTTATTTTTCTCCTACACACCTGCTCTGGGCTCAGGGTCGTGCACAGCACGGAGGAAGCAGCCTTGAACAAGGACTTGGCTGCCCTGTGGGCTGCTATGTTAGGGGGGAATGGAAGACTGAATACCAGGGCAGGGCATGTGTGCAGAGCCAGAGGGTCCCAAGCAGGGAAATGCCAGGGCTTAAACTTCACGGCAGATAATCGTTCGGGCACCCTGTCCAGGATGGATTTGAGGGAAGCCGGGGGTGCCAAGAGGAAATGCTGCCTCGTCTCTACCTTCATCCAGCTCTGTGTGGTTTCCCCTTGCCGGTTTGGGGAAGGGAGGTTGGGAATGGAGCATCTGGGAAGGAGAAGAGGCTGCAGGTCTGGGAAGGGATGAAGGGTTTCCATGGCAACCTTTGCTTGCCTGTAGCCAATGTAGCTATTCAAATTCCCCAGGCACCATTCCAGTGGACCCTGAAGCCGGCAGCGTCCCAGGAAGGAGCCAAAACCCTGATTTTAGAGACTTGGTGCTGGAGAGGAGAGGGGGGAGAGAGGCCAGACAAAGTTGGCTTCTCCCCAAAACGGGGATGTGGGCACCCAGGCAGCATTCAAAATATCCCTGGCCCTGTTCCCACTGACCCTCTCTCCTCCAAGTGAGAAGGCTTACAGGCCTGCCCTCCCCCCCCCACTGGCATCTGGGCTGGAGGCATCTGGAAAATGGGCTACTTTTTTAAGGCTACTAAGCTGACATGTGCCAATTTTCCAGGTTCCTCTATAACTCTAGGCCCAGGTAGGTGAGGAAATGTATCAGGGAATCTTTTCTCTCTGCCATCAGCATAAAGGAAGTCCAACCTCACTATCAGGACACAATGTTCTCCTCCCGACTGATGACAGGCTGGTAGGTGACCTCCACAAGGTCCATTAAGTTCTGCCCTATACCCTGTCCTCATGCATCCTATGAGACGGCCACCCCTTCCCTGAGCCCTTGGGCTATTATTTAAAGCCTTTATTCCTGCTCTTGGCCACTGATCTGGCTTCCAAGGATCAAAGAGAGTGAGTTCTGGAAAGAGCCCATTTTAATGTCTTTTTGAGACCAGGTCTTGCTATGTAGCCTAGGCTCACCTGGAACTCATAGCCCAGGAACTGATATTCCTGCCTCAGTTCCCTGAGGACTGTGACTACAGGTTACACAGCCATACCTGCTGTAACTACAGGTTATACAGCCAGACCTGGCTCTAAATAATCTCTTTCTGCTGGAGAGCTGGGTGGGGCAGGTTGACACGGAACGCTCTCTGACTTATTTTGATTTTCTGACCTCTTTCCCCTGTGCATCTCCACTTATATGTGGACAGTGGGGCTCAGTTCTGAAACGCAAACCCTAAATTAGACTGTGATGACCCAGTTTAGACCATTACACAAGCCAGTCCCAGTTACAGAGAATTGTCTCTGAAGCAGGTTTGACAGACTCTGAACCTCTAATCTAAAACTACAACCTTAACACTAAACCTAACCCTAATCCTAAACCTAACCCCTAAACCCTAAACTCTAACCCCTAATTGTAGCCATAATCATAATCTTAAAACCTAACCCCCAATCCTAATTCTACTCCCTAAACTTAACCTTAAGCCCTAACCCTAATCCTACATCCTAACCTTTAACCCTAAACCCTGACGCTAATCCCAACCTTGACATTGACTTTATCCCAATCTGATCCCAATTTTGTTGGAAGGGAAGGAGGGATGGGAAGACAGGGAGGCAGAGAGACCAGACCAACCCCTGTCTTCCTGCTATCCGCATCGCTTGTCCATTGCCATGGAGACCCCACCCCAGCTGTGACCACTGCCAGTCTGTCAGCAGAGTAGATATGAACTGCATTTTCTGTTGATGGACATCTGGGCTGATTCTGATTCTTCTTGGCTCTTGTGAATAAAGCCAGAGGCAGCCAACCTGCGGTGTCTGGGGACTGTGGCCTCCAAGCATGTGTTGACTGGGGCAGCTGGCTTTTAAGGACTTTACTTTTGTTCAAGGCTTGGAAATTCCAGCCCAAACTCAAATCTTGGGTTCCTGGGCTGGGAATAAGAATAAAAACCTGCTCACTTCAAATGACTACAGGCAGGGCTAGGCTGGGGCAGTGACCCCCTTCCCAGGACCCCTTCCCTTCCAGCCTAGGGTTTTTTTAGACTCCAGTGAGAACAAGTCGCCCTGGGAACTGGCTGCAATGTGGGCGTTGGTTCAGTGGGTCTTGGATGGGCTCCAAGACACTGAATGTCTGAGGAGCCACCTGGAAATGCTGTGATGGCTGGTGGCCTTGGAGCTGAGCTCCAGAGTGTAGGAGGGAGGGGGGATACAAGGTGCCAGGGAGGGGTGGGGAGAGCAGGCAGCAGTTCCTTCTCACGCTGTGGGATGCCTGGCTGCACACAGGCCTGGCTCTGGCTGAAAAGCAGGGCTGAATGTATAATGGCAGACAGATGCAATACCGTCCTACCTGGCTCTGGGGTGGAACTCTCCGCACACTGGGCTGTCCCTGGGCCAAATATCCCTCTTCAGAAGGCTTTCTCTAGAAAGGTCTTTCCCTTCTGGGTCTAACTAAAATGAGATTTGAACACAGAGCCCACTCCAAGCCTGCCCCTCCTACTTGAAATGCCCTAACTCATTTTAGTTTTAACTCATTTTTTTTGTTTGTTTGGTTGTTTGGTTGGTTGGTTGTTCGGTCGGTTGGTTTTGGTTTTGGTTCGGTTTGGTTTTTGGTTTCTTGAGATCTACCTGCCTCTGCCTCCTGAGTGCTGGGATTAAAGGTGTGTGCATCACCACCACACCTGGCTCACAAAATAACTCTTAAAGCTCACATCCATTGTCCAAATGGAGGGTCCTCTGGAAAGTGTGGCACTGCATAAGAAAACAGCCTAGTAAGATGCCTGATGCAAACACATGACTAGGGAAACAAGGCATGTGGGTCCCTGTGTAAGGAATACAGTTTTTCCTCCCGCCACTGGTCTGGTCCTGCCACCACGCCAGCCCCAATTAACACACTGAGACTCTGTATATGATATAACTCTGTTGGCCTGTTACTAGTTTCTTATCAGCTAGCTCTGTCTTAATTATTAACCCATTTCTATGTATTTCCACGTGGTCTTCTTACCGGGGAAAGGGGCCAGCATCTCGTCTCCCCAGTCTCTCCATCTTGGCTCCTCCTTACTACTTCCTAATTCCTCCTTGTCTCCTAGTCCCGCCTATCTTGCTTTCCTATTGGCCAATAGTACTTTCTTCATTAACCAGTATGAGAAACATATACAAAATGACATCTCCCATCATCCCTGGTCTCAGCCATTTAAAGAAAAGTGAAATCATTACAACTGCAGAAATATGTATGAATTGGGCGTTACTATGTTCAGTGACATAATATGTGTATCTGTGTGTGTCAGTGTGCCTATATGAATGCCTGTGTCTGCTTATGTATCTATGTGTTTGTGTGTGCCCTTGTGTGTGTGTATGTGTGTGTGTGTGTGTGCGTGTGTGTATCTGTGTGCCCGTGAATCTCTGTTTGCCTGTAGGTGTCTGTGTCGTGTGTTGTATGTGCCCATATGTGTCAGTGTGTCAGTGCACCATGTGTCTGTATGTCTTTGTGTGCCTGTGTGTGAGTCTGTGTGTGCCTGTTTGTGTATGTGCATCTATGTGTTTGTGTGTACGTGATAGCAGATCCTGCAGGGTGGTACATGTGTCCTGTGTCGGGAAAGCAGATCTGCAAAGGAGAGGGGACAGGGCAGGTCATGAGGACAGGGACAGATAAGAACAAGGCAGGCATGAACATGCCATAACACAGCCCATTACTTTGAATACCAATATAAACAATTAAAAGCAAGTGAATGCATTACCCAAGGCAGCTAATTATAGGATGGTGAGCCAGCATGGCCCCCCTCCCCCAGACGCATAAACACATGTGGACTTCTTCCCCCTAATCAGCAAGCCCTTCTGGTCCTGACAGGCAGTAGACTGGACCTGGCATCTGAGCTGGACCTCAAGCTGGCTGCCTCAGGGCTTTAACTGGTTCAGTCCTCACTCCTGGCTGAAGCATGGGAAGTATGAACTGCCCCCTACCCCCATGTCACAGAATCCAGGATCTGCGATGATGAGGTCAGGCTGGTAACCCACCAGGTCTCTGCTAATGGGCCCCATTGCGGCCACCACCGGGCTTTATCTTCCAGGCTCTGCCTCCAGCCTGCTCTTACTTGGGAAATCCGTCTGCCCACCCTGTCTTCTGCCTGCCCTTTGCTGGTTTGCTTCTGCTTATTATTCTCCCGTCAAGACCTTCCTCTAGCCTGGTCCTCCTACCTTCTCGTTTATTTGCATTTAAAATGCCAGAAGAAAAGTGATCGGGGACCTTGGATTGCTCATCTCTGAAGCTAACATACTCAGTGATAAACAGAATTCATCTAGTATTTCCTGGTCACCATTCACACACAGATAACAAACTTGTCCCTTCAATACATCACACATATTCTCCAAGTGACAGCTCTGACCCTCATGAGAGCAAAGCCTAGCCCCTGGGTTTCCTTGTGCACAGAGCACGACTGTAACTCAGCATGGAGACAGACATGGAATGTACCGGCTGTGTTAAATTTTCATGGAAATTTATGTTTAAAGGGGGACTGTGGGTTGCATGATGTAGATAACAGTCTGGTGATGCAACTCAAAGTTATAATTTTTAAATACAGCTGATATCCCCACCAAAGAAGGTGCTCGATAATTTTTCAAGGATGCAACAAAATACAAGAGCTCATAGGATATGTCCTTCATAGAGGGCACCCAAAAAGTGTCCTGGTGAAGCCACATTCCTGTGACTAAATTAGCTTAACATGTTTACAACAATAACGCAAGGAGCTGTAGTGGCCCAGGTGATGTGAGTGGGCGGGGTTGTTTTGAATCTGAAAGGCCCCTTGGAGACTGACCTGCTCTGGGAGCTTCCTGCCCTCACTCAAGGGCTTGTGTTTGTCCAAGGAGCCTGTGCATGCTTGGGAATGGATGGACAGGGGCAACAGAAAGTGAAGATGCCATCAGCTGAGTAGCTGGGGACAGAAAAAAAAGTAGACAGGACAGAGGGAGGAGCCAGGGAAACTCTGATGTGTGGTGAGGGTCCCTATCAATGCCTCTTCCAACCAGCAGCAAGGTCAGAGTCCTGAGCATCCTGGAGTGCCTGGAGTTGATCTAGTTTCATTTAAAACACTCTGGCCAAATGCAGCTTAGGCGTGGAAAGGGCTCTTCGTCTTATACTTCCGGGTCACAACCCATCATTGAGGGAAGTCAGGTCAGGAACCAAGGAGGAGGATGCTTGCTTGCTGGCTTTCTCGGGCTCATGGCTAGCTGGCGTTCTTGTACAGCCCAAGTCTGCCAGCCTAGGGAATGGTGCCACCCACGGTGGACTTGAGCCACTTCCATCAATTAACAATTAGAAAATCCTTCACAGACACACCCACAGGCCAACCTGATGAAGACAAGTACTCAAGGGCATCTTTGAAGCTCTGCAGGCTGCTGGGGTATGCTTTTGGCCCTAGCTCCTCACTGGGATGCTAGAGAGGACACAGGACCTTGTCAGGGGCAGACAGAGTAGAGTAGGCTTCATCAGATGCCAGCATTCTCAAAGGATGTTTTAGAGCAGGTGTGGGAGGCACTTGAACAGAACAAACACTAACCAGGCCTTGGGAAATAAGAGTATGCGAAATAGACAGCCTTGCCTTCACATAGCCCATGGCCATGCTGGACAAACAAAAGGCAATTGATTTAAAAATTCTAGTGTTGAACAGTAGTGGAGTAGCTGGTCCCTGTGGAGTAGCTGGTCCCTGTGGAGTAGCTGGCCCCTGTGGAGTAGCTGGCCCCTGTGGAGTAGCTGGCCCCTGTGGAGTAGCTGGCTCCTGTGGAGTAGCTGGCTCCTGTGGAGTAGCTGGCTCCTGTGGAGTAGCTGGCTCCTGTGGAGTAGCTGGTCCCAGGATCCAGGGAGAGATGATTAAGCTGAAGTCCTCAGGAAAATCAGGTGGGGAGGAAGGGGTGGGAAGAGGGGAGCTTCTATTGCGGAGGACAACCTGTTGTCTTAGTCACCCTGGTCCCTGCACTCTGTGCTCACAAAAGGAGCCAGGGAAACAAATGGGCAAAGATAAAAACCGGGTAGCAGGGGGACGAGAAGCAAATCAGAGTCTGACACTTTAAGAGTGGGAGCCGATAAGAGGGTGCTGCATAGAGGAGGGGAGGGCTTGCTGTGCCAGGAGGAGGCACAAAAGGGACCGGGCTGGGAGAAGAGGTAACAAGAGGCTCCAAGGGCCCCGCGGAGAGGCTCGGGAGGAAGAGCCAGCCCTGAATGCCAAGCAGCTTTGTTCCTGGAGTCCTAATTCTAGACCGCCTGAGGGTGTTGTGCAGACAGACCGCAGGGGAGTGCCGCTCTTCAGACCTCTGGCCATCACACACTCATCTGCAAGGTGGAGCCACGTGGAGGTCCTCAGCTTGATGACCCCTCCTGGCTTCCTTCAGTGCCCCTCCCCCCCACCAGAGTCTGTCTGGTTGGGCTGGGGTGTCCCAGGCCTCAGGCTTTCTTCTGGTCTCTTTTCTTCAGACCGTGACCAAGCACACAAGAAATGAGGAATGAATGGATGCTGTCTTTCGAGTGAGATGCGACATTCCATCGAGGCAAGGAAGGCAGGGCATCTGGAAGGAGATGAGGGGTCATAGCATGTTCCCAGCAGGGGAAACAGAAAGCGGACAGGAAGTTGATCTTGGCTCCAAAACCTCAAATACCACCCACAATGGCTTCCTGTAACTGAGATTCCCCCCTATGGGCTTCACAAATTTCCCAAACACCCCTAACTGTCTTAGTTAGGGTTTCTATTACTATGAAGAGACGTCATGACCATGGCAACTCTTAAAAAGGAAAATATTTAATTGGGTGGCCTACAAGTTCCGAGGTTTAGTCCATTAGCATCATGGCGGCATGCAGGCAGACGCGGTAAGGAGCTGAGGTGGAGAAGGAGCTACATCTTGGTTCTGGAGGCAACACGGGGTGACCTAAGATTCTGGGTGTGTCTTGAGCATATATGAGACCTCAAAGCCGGCCTCCAACAAGGTCCTACCTACTCTAGCAAACCCACACCTACTGGTTCCACCTCCTATGAGCTTTGGGAGCAAGTTATATTCAAACTACCACACCTACTAACTGGGACCAATGTTCAAACCAATGAGCCCCTGAAGATGTCCCAACAGCACAGTTGTTAAAGGCCTCCCGCATGCTCCCACATGCTTACAAAGCTGCTAACTGCTTCCATGGGGCACTCACTCTATAGTGGGACCCCTGAACTTACAGCAGCAGTACCCTGGCCCCACGTGTTTGGAAATGCAAAGTATAAGACCTGTCCCTCCTCCGTTCATTGTGTGATACTATGACAGAAAACCTGAAATGGGTTGGTTTATAAGGAACAGGAGTCCGCTTGGCTCTCTGTTCCGGAGGGTGATAAATCCAAGGGCTCTCTGTTCCGGAGGGTGATAAATCCAAGGGCTCTCTGTTCCGGAGGGTGATAAATCCAAGGTTGAAGGGGCCACAGCCAGGGGAGTCTGCTTGCTGCATCATCCCATAATAGAGGGCACAGCAAGAGTGCACAGCCAAGCAAGCAAGTGATTCACGGCAACTGCACTGAAAGATCTGCCCCGGAAAGGTGAGCATGGATCTATTATCTATTCCATAGGCCAAGCTCAGGACTGCTCACCCGCCTCCCACGGATGGATGGATGGATGCATATGGAAGGAAGGAAGGAAGGAAGGAAGGAAGGACGGATGGATGGATGGGTGGATGGATGGATGGACATGGAAGGAAGGAAGGATGGATGGATGGATGGATATGGATGGATGGATATGGAAGGAAGGAAGGAAGGAAGGAAGGAAGGAAGGACGGACGGACGGACGGGTGGATGGATGGACATGGAAGGAAGGAAGGATGGATGGATGGGTGAATATGGAAGGAAGGATGGATGGATGGATGATAACATACAGACAGTTGATAGGTAGGTAGGCATGCAGGAAGGAAAACAGACAGATTCCTTAACCTAAGATGACTGAGGGGATGTGTATGTTGAGGTTTGGCGCTGGAGCGGGAATCCCTGGGGGAAAGGACGTAGGTGTTGTCCTCCAGCCTTCTCCAAACACCTGCAGTTGAGTTTCTGACACTGTGATGTGTCAAGGAGTTGCAGATCCAGAGGGAAAGCAAGTGTTTAGCTCCAGCCAGCACCCGGTGTCTTACAGAGACCTCAGGAGGTTATCACAATTGACCCTGATACCATCTGTATTAGGAACAAGAAACCACCCAGGCTGCTCACTCAAGATTAGCCTTAGTTCTTTCCAGGAGGATAAATAGCTCTGCCAACTCCACACTGCTTTATCTACGTGGTCTCCCAGCCGGCCGCTCTCTCCTCTCATTGAGATGGCCATGGCAGGACTGAGCCTGTCATTTCCCATTGGTTCAAACTAAAATGTCTATTGTGAGCATCTGCCAGGCCCTGTGGAGTAGAGGGCTGCGGGGAGCAGGGCCAGGAGAAGGCACAACACCTACCTTTGAAGCCTGCCCAGGCTCTCCTAGGAGGGGGCACAGCTCTCCATCCTTCAGACACCACATCTGCCAGGCACGGAGGATCCACTCCGCCTCCTGTTGGGTGGGGTTGGCCTCTGCAGAGCATCCTGGAAATCAAGCAGGAAGCCCTGAGCCCCCTGATTAAAAACTCCAGACCTGGGTCTCAGGAGAAGGCTCAGGCAGCAGAGAGCCTGAGTGTGATCATGGGGACCTGCATTCCATCCCCAGAACCCCCACAAAAGCCAGGAGCAGCGGTTCCTGCCTGTAACCCCACAGCACCAGGAGAGCAGAGAGGAGCAGCTCCTGGAGCCTTACTGACCAGCCAGTCTAGCCAGTGAGGCTGGTCAGTGAGAGGCCCTGCCTCAAAAGCTAAGATAGAGAGCAATTGGGGAAGACCTCTGGGTTCCCCATGCACTCGCACACGCACAAACACACACACACACACACACACACAAACACACACACACTTTGAAAAAGAACCACACTTAGGCATGGTGGCACCCGTCTATAATTCCAGCACCCAGGAGACACAGGCAGGCAGACCTCTGTGGCTTTGGGACCGGCCTGGTCTACATGGCGAGTTCCAGACCAGCCAGGCTACACAGCGAGACCTTGTCACAAAACATAAAAAGAACCCTGGGTCTAGCTAAAGGATCCCGGTGGCTTCCTGGAAGAGTCATGCCAAGGGAAAACTCAAGAGGAGGCGTTAGCAAGGAGGGTGCAGTAGAAGGAAGGCAAAGGCTGAGCATGAGCTGGGCAGGGATGACACAGCGTGCTGGTATTGGAATAGGCACAGGCGCAGTGTGCAAATCCAAGGCGAATTTGGCTTGGCACCACAGTGACCTTCTGATAGAGAGGCGTTTTCTGCCCTGTGTCTAAGTGAGAAAACAGACGTGTAAGAGACTTCAGACAGAGCTTATAGGAAGTGGGTCTAAACCCAGATTCCTGACCGCTGGACCTTTTTCTTTAAATCATAGATTTTTTTTTTCTGTGTTTTTCAGTTTGTGAACAGTGAGTTCAACAGTGGAGAAAGTCGGCCAAAGGCAGGCAGGGGAATCTTGTCAGCTGAGGCAGAACTGAGGGGCACACAAACACTGGCACCCGCGTGAGGATGTCTCTGTGGTTAGAGACATCTGTGACAGGAGCTCCAGGGATCTTCTGGGCTCTTCCTTTAAGGTCAGCTGTGCCCGCAACACTGTGCTGATTACTCTCTGTGCCAAGCAGTCAGCTGCATGGCTCCCTTTGTATGCTCATGGCAGCTGGTCAAACAAGGGGCGCCTGGCGGCCCTGGCCCCGTGACGACCCTATCGTCACTTCTCAGTTCCAGCCACTGCACAGTTGGTCATGCTGGGCTGCACTCAGCGTGGACAGCACTGAGTCCCGTGTGGCTTCAGTGGAAGCGGTCAGAGGACCCAGTTGTGTGTCCTACTGAGAGGGTGAGCGGGTAGGCTCCTGGGGGACTTCTCCCCTGCACCACGCTGAGATCTTGGTTCCTTTATTTCTTTCTTCTCCGGCTTTGCGCCGTCCTTTCCTGCATCCTCTCTCTAAGCGCCTACACCACACTCGTATGCTTCCTTGCATTCTTCTGCCTCCCCGCGTTCATGCTGCACTGCTGTTCTGTCTGGAATCCTGGACTTAGGCCTCCACCCACCATGCTGTAGAATTCACCTGTCCGGAAAGCAATATGTACTAGTAACTCTGCCAATGGGTGGTTGTTTGATGAAGGCTCTGGGCTGAGGTTATAGGGGCCGCCTGCCGTGGACATGGTTTGGAAGAATCAAATCTCACTCTGAAAGGGAAGTCTAGAGATTTTCATTTTATTTTTATTAATGTGTATGTGAGAGTTGTGTGTGTGTATGTGTGTGTGTGTGAATGCATGAGTGTGGTGAGTGTAAAAGAGTCTGTGTGTGTAAGGATGTGTGTGAAACATATGTTTGCGCCCAAGGAGGCTGCAAGAGGGCATCAGATCCACCCTGGAGCTGGACTTACAACCAGTTATGAACTACCTGACATGGGAGCTAGGATCTGACCTCAGGTCCTCGTCAAGATTAGCAAATGACCTTACCCACTAAGCCATCCCTCCAACCCCAAGTCTAAAGGTCAGTTTCGAGCAGATGGGTATCTGATAGGCATCATGGAGAGAGAGATTGGGTCCAAGAAAACTGTGGGAGATGGCTGTGAATTCCTAGGGAAGAGGTGGTGGTCAGTTAGGGCAGGTAAGAGGTGTCTGTCTGCAATCTCAGCTACTAGAGCTAGGCAGGGAGATCAGAAATTGAAAGTCAAAATCAGCCCGAGAAACATCAAAGTGATGACGCAAATGTTAACATCACAGAATGAGAAAAGCAAGTGTTGTGATTGGCTGTCCAGGTTGGGCATAGGTGAGTGTGGGGTTTCTGGCTTCTAATAGGCTAACACAGTAGCTAGAATGAGTAGCAAAACAAAATAAGGGACCCATGGAGCAGTTTGTGGGTATCACGTGAAAACAAACACTGAGTGTCACTGCTCTCAGAACTTGACAGAGCTGGGGAAAATTGAGACCAATGTCCCATGCCTGGGGAAATTATTTCAAAATAGTTTTGTCTTGAAGGGTCATATGAGGGGCAGGTAAGGGTATAGGCTAGTGAAAACATAGCAAGAGAGTCCGTCCTCTGAGTAGTTTTCATTCTGAACACACCCCAGCAAACAAGAGCAAAGGTAGAGACACAGGGGAGAGAGAGGAGTTGAAATCATGAAAAATCAGGTTTGAATATGGAAAAAAAATAAGGGGTCATGAGAGCAAAGAGGAGACTGATCTATCAGGTGTCTTAACACAGATGTGGGAGCTTTTAAGGCCACCATACCTGTAAGTCCCTGTGTTCCACACAAGTCCACCTTGCCTGAAATGTGCCATCTCTGGGCTGGCTCTTCTGCCCCTGGAATGCTGACCCTCCCTCATCAGTCTCCCAGGCCTCAAAGCTCATTTCGTTTGCCTGTTTTTTTTTTTTGTTTGCTTGCTTGCTTTTGCTTTTCCTGTCCCTCCCTGGGAGCCCGCCGCTCAGACACAAGCTGCCACATTGAGATGAGGTGTCCATCCATGGTCACTTAGTGGGTAGCAGAGCTGCGGATTGTCAGAGTGACACTGGTGACAGCGTTGTCTCCACCCTGCCTTACCGCTAGTGATCTCATCTGTGATCCCGAGCCTCGCGGGTCGTGCTCAACACTGTACAAGCCTCCACTTAACCTTCTCAGAAACTGCTTGAGACAGTCCCCACTTTCTATAGTTACCCAAGAGGGATGCCCAACCATCCCCCAGCTGCACCTTGCTCAGCAAGTGCTGTCTCAGGAGAGCATCCACGCCGACCGGTGACGCCCGAGTGTACCCCTGGCCGCTCCCTTCTCTCTGAAACTCACCCCAACACCTCATACAACCGAACCCTAAGACCCTTGGTTCCAAACCAACCTGTTCAGACTTCCACAACCATTCGAGTTTCCATGGCTTCCACATCTCTCATCTGGACCAGGATTTTTGCCCGACCTCTTACCAGCTCATGCTGTAGCCAGAAAGCAGAGGATGGACAGAGGGACCCTTGCCAGTCTAATCACAGTTTCCTCTGCACCATGCTCCAGCTCCCGTTGCTAAGACCTGAAGCTTCCAGCTTGGTAACTGCCTGCTCTGTCCAAGACTGAGGGTTCCAGGAGCAGAGCTGAGTCAGAGCAGAGTCAGCCAGGATCCTTCCTACTCTGGAGTCCCAGCATGCTGTAGGGGTGTGTTTCCAGGGCAGGAAATGCAGGGCTTCAGGGACAAGTCAGTCTCTGGCGGTTGTAGGGGCAGTCAGTCACATGACCACAGGGCTCAGCCTAGAGAGGCACGGATAGCAGGGGCCTTAAGCTGCTCAGCAAAGCCTCTGTGTTGGTGACCTCCTCTTCCTGATTTCTAGCTGTGCAGCCTTGGGCTAGTCATTTGACCTCTCTGGGCTTCCATTCTAGTTACTATGCAAACCCACATGAAGACAGCAACAAAGGCAACTGTATCTCTTTCAGGCTTTAGCACCAAAGCTGGGTGTTAGATCCAGCCAGGTGTTAGATCCAGCCAGATGAAATTGATGGCATTTTCCCCTTTTAACATTTTAACTAAATAAAATAAAGCATCCCACTAAAACAGCCATTTTCATATGTCTGTACTTCAAATAGAGGTTGGCAAGATGTTCCTTCAAACGGTCAAGCAGTAAATAGTTTAGGTTGCCTGATACTGCTGAGGGAACAGGAAGGCAGCATAGACAGCCAGCATCTAAAAGGAAAAGCACAGTGTGACTCAATAAAGTTTTATTTATACAAGCAGGCAGCAGGCCAGATTCAGCCCACGAGTTATAATCTGCATAGTTCACCAACTTTGAACCTTCGTATTTTCTTCTGTGAAAGGAAAATTGAAGGCAAAGTTTGGATTCTTCATAGATTTACTGAGAACCAAAGGGCAAGTCACAGATCAGTTTCCAACTCTCTTTGCATCCTGTCCCAGCTCAGAGACATCCCAACATCCTGCAGGCTACTTAGTGTGCTGTGTTTGAGAGGTGGCTTGAGGGTATAGCTATACCCTCTGCTGAGCCTGCCTCCACTTGCACCGTGCACTCTTGATGACGTCATGAACCTGGGCCTCCTGGAAATACACAGAGGAGCTGGTGAGGATGACAAGCCCAGAGCCTTCCTCGAGCCACCCTGCCCTCCCTGATGACCCCAGTTTTCCTGTCTTAAGCTCTGTCCTTCTGGTCCCAGGAGGCTGAAGCTCACTGCAGTTCACCCCAGTGAACAGAGCAGAGAGTGGAAGCTCTGATCGGGAAGGAAATGGATGCTTCCAGAAAATTAGGCCAAGTAATTCCCATCTTCTCCATGGGGAAATTATTTAAATAGTATCTAAATCAATTTCCGTGCCATTGAATATTCTGGTCTGTGTTTTAATTGAGACGATGGTATCTTCCCTAAACAGAGACGGGCTGCTTGAAGCAAGATGTCGCCCCTCTCTCTCTCTCTCTCTCTCTCTCTGTGTGTGTGTGTGTGTGTGTGTGTGTGTGTGTGTGTGTGTGTGTATGTGTTGCTGGATCCCACTAGGGATGAACCTGGGAGAGTAGCCGCCCAGCAGCCTGCAGCCTGGCTCATTGTTTTTCTTCAAGAAAAGAAACAGATCTCCAAACGTGCCCGGGGCACTGGGAACTCTGAGTCCTGCATGGAGCTGAGTCAGGTCACTCTGTCCCCTTAGGAACTGAGCTAGGGTTGGCCGCATGTGGTCAGGGTGTCTTTAATGATCCAGGAGCTGACAGAAATGTCTGCTTGCAGGAGCCAGGGATGTGGGGGGGGGGGCACTCTAGACTTCACAAGGCCCCTCCTCCCTTCTCAGCAAACAGACACCCTCCCCATGGCCTGAGGCCTGAAAGGGTCTCCCAGTCAGGGAGGGAAAAAGTTCATAGACACGGAGAGGGTGTTGGAGAGAGAGAGACAGAGCCTGAGAAAGAGACAGACAGAGCCTGCAGCAATCACAGACATCCCAAGGCTATCATCCCAGGGTAGGTAGGACATCACCATTGCTGAGTTTTGATCCTTTGTCTGGCTTATTCTTAGCTCAATGGCAGGTACAGAGGCTGGGCTAGTCAAAAGGAGAAAGCAGTGAATGCATTCAGGCATGCATGAATGAATGAATGGATGGATGGATGAATGAATACATGCATGCATGAGTTTGAGGTTCATCTGAAGCACTAGGAAGAGAATCTCTCTTCCAAAGGGATTTGACTTGAGATGGAGGCGGGTGCTCATAGGCTGGGAGTGAGAAAGCATCCTGGTAACAGGGAACACATCACGTGGGATCTCTGTCGCTACAGTCGGTGCTGCCTGGGAGGGTCCCCCGTGATCCCCGCTCTGTACTGTTTAATCCTCAGCCACCCACCGGTGGGTGAGGTGTCACCCGCGCACCCATTTCACAGATGGGGAAACTGAGCCCCGCACTCCCTTACCCGGTCGCTGTTGCCTGCGAGACCTGCCCTTCAGAACCTTGAATTCCAGACTAAAGGCCTCAGCCAAATATGGATAAAACTGGAAGTTTTGGAAATGCTACCTTACAGTATGTTAAAAGGGGAGACATGAATAAAGAGAAGGAAGGACCGTTTGAGGCATATGCAATGGCATGGGAAATAGAGACAGCAGCAGAACTGGGGCATTTGCTCATTTGCTTTTGGCTGAGAGGCAGGCCAGAACCGTGATCAGGGAGCTCTCTCTTAGACCCAGAGGAAGCTTCTGGAAGCGCACAGTGGGGCTTCCTGGAGCCTGAGGGAATGAGGAGCCTGAGACTGCATTGACAGTAGAGACCAGGGAGGGCGACTATGGCAAGGGCAGAGGAGAGAGCATGCCCATATGCAGGTTTGGGGGCTGGAGAGGATTGAGAGCCCAGGGACAGCTTGTGATGGCGGCCCCTGGGGTCCCCCTGGCATCTGAGATGTGCTCCTGCTAACAGCGGGCCCAGAGAGAAAGAGCTGGCATGTATGCAGGCGCGCGCGCGCGCGCGCACACACACACACACACACACACACACACACACACACGGTATCATCCCAGCAGTGCTCTGTCTGGCTGCACAGAACAATGGCTGGCTTTCCAGGACAGCTTAATGACCATAGCACATGCCCCAGGCCGTCAATTAAATTGCAATCCAATTTCCTTCCAAAGCTTTCTTTCCACCGCCTTGGGAGTGGATCTGACTGCAGAGGCGGGAAAATGGACTGGGCAAACCCTTCCATGGCTTTGTCTTGCCCTGGAGCTGGCCCCTCAGCAACTCTCCCTTCCAAGGGAGGGCATCGGCTGCAGCAGCAGGCTGAAGTAGATGGCAGCACCCGTTTAAGGCCATAGAAAGAACGCAGAGTGGCCAAACTACCCCCTCCATCCCAATCCACCACCCCACATCCCGTCTCCCACCCCACGAACACCTCCCACTTCGCCTCCTGCATGAGCTGCCAGAGAATAGGCTCAGCAAAGGGGGTAGATCAGTCAAGGTCAAGGCTTTTTATCTGGTGCTCAAGCTCCCTCCCTTCCTCCTTCCCTCCCTCCCTCCCTCTCTCCCTCCCCCAACCTCAGGTGTTCTTTCTCAGGTGGCATCTACCTTGGTTTGTTTTGTTGTTGGTTGGTTGGCTGCATTTTTGGGGGGGTTGGTTTGGGGGCAGGGTCTGCCACTGGCCTGGAGCTTGGTAATAGGCTAGACTGGCTGGCCAGGGAGCCCAGGGATCCTTCTGTCTCTGTCTTCCCAGTGCCGGGATCACAAGTGTGTGCCACCACATCCAGCTTTTGTAAGTGGGTTCTGGAATCGGACTCAGCCTTCGTCCATTCGTTTCCCAGCCCTTTGCCACCCAAGTTATCTATCCCCTCAGCCCAGCCTTTCTTTTCTCCTCCTCCTCGGTCCAAGCTTCCTTTAGTACCCAGGGGTTCTGAAGCCTTCATCTGGCCACAGGCCATGCGTGTCCGAAGTGCACTCAGCTAAAGAAGTTCGCCTAGAACCTGCAAGGAAGGACAGGGTTAGGGTGCACGGTCCAGACCGCTCCCCCTGGCCTCCGTGCACATTAGTGCTGGCTCCTTCTTCACTGGGGAAGGACTTGTCCCTCCCATTGGAGGACACAGCAGCACCACCTTGGCCCACCTGATGTCAAGAGCCCCCCCCCCCAGCCTAGACTAAAAATATCTTCCACCAGGACCATGGAAAACCACCCCAGCTGCAAGCCATCAGCCACATAAGTTAGCACAGGAGCACTTAAGGAGGGACAACAGCCTTACTTATGGGACAGGGGGGCCCTCTGGGGTGACCTCTTGGCCCCATGAGCTTCCACTCATTCATTTCTCAGATGAAAGCAGTGTCAATTCTTTTAGGTTTGGCTCAGGAATCAGAGCACTAGGCAATACCACGTGCAGTACAGGTGTGAGAAATGTCCTATGATGACTATGTGGGACAAAACCTTGGTACTGTGGGATATAGTATGATTCCCACCGGGTGGCGGGACCGGATGTGACTCGCCTAGGGAAGGTTCTTGCCCCTGGGGACACTTCTGAGAAACACAGTGTCCCCAGACCCCCCCCCATTAAACGCCACACTTAGCGCTCCACTGTTCCAAAGAACATCCGAGCCTGGAGCAGGTGGAGAAAGTATCGCCCACGCTGGCCCAGGGTGTTCGTGGCCATCTGAACAATGATCATGTTCCTGTTGTCCCTCTGGAACTGCCAGGTGAACCCCAACCTCCACCCCAGCAGCCCCCAGTGCAGACTCTGTCATTTGCTACTTACACACTGCGCCATCCCGGCTGCGGCCTCTGATCAAAAGTGACTAGAACATGGGGTCTTCCTGAGGCGAATAAGCATGCGGTGCCATCTGCCACCACCCTGCTGGTGCTGACTGCCAAGGCTATATGTCAATCTCCTTTCCACCGGCTTCAGGAGCTGAGCTACCTGGCCCATGGCACCAATGTCACAAGCCTCATGCCCAGAGGAACAGAACCACCGAAGCAGCAGAAGCGCCCTAGGGGAGAGAAAGAGAAGCCTGGGGTCCAGCAGAACAGCTGCAGGCAAGCAGAATGGAAAAGGAGGCCCCGAATGCTAGGGACAGCGGCCCAGAGTTAGACACACCCCAGGGCAGTCCTGAACCAGCTTCCAGAGCATGATGACGGAGGCTCAGTTTCCTGAACCCCACTTTCCACATCTCTTAAGGTGAACCCCCAAACGAGGCATGATCATTTCTCCTCCCAAGACCCAGAATTTTTGTTATTATAGCCTCAAAACAGGAATTTTCCTTTAAAAGCACCTGTCCAAGGTCACCAATCTGGAAGGAACATTGGGCAGTGGGAGGTCCCTAGGGACCTGCAAATCTGTGCTCTTCCTGGAATCAGCCTTATCGGGATTCACAAACAGGCGGTGGGGGGGGGGGGGTAGCATGGGACAGACACAGACAGGCAGACAGCCCAGTCCCTCACCTCAGTCAAGAGTTTTGAGGCTACAGAGCCAACTGACCATACTTCTCTACCCCGCCACGTTCTCGTCTCTAAAATGAAAGTTACGGAAACTTCACATTTCACACCCTCAGCAAACAGAGATACCGCCATTGTGGCTGCATCGGCAGAGACGGCAACCCCATCTCTGCAGAGTGGCCTCTGGTCCCTCACACCTCCATCATCTATCTGTAGGACTCAGAATGCAGCCCCAACCTTCCAGTTTGCTTCTTTGAGAGTGAGAATGTGTGCCGTGCGTTGGTGGTGCACGTCTTTAATCCCAGCACTCGGGAGGCAGAGGCAGGCGGATCTCTGTGAGTGAGTTCGAGACCAGCCTGGTCTATGGCGCTAGTTCCAGGGCGGACTCCAACGCTATACAGAGAGACCCTGCCTCAAAAAACCAAAAACAAAACAAAACAAAAAGTATGAGTACGCAAAGGTCAGCAAACTTTACAGAGTGGGGAACAGGCTTAGGGGGACGGGATCTGGTCCCCTACCATCCTGGCTCCTCTGCACCTTTAAATGCGTCTTTATGTGCATGCTGGAGTCCCTTTGTTCCAGGCTCACAACTGAAGGAAGGAGGCTAATCGCTAACTCAGCTCGAGCCTCCGAAGCTCACCTGTGAACCACGTGGCTTCCTTCGTGGATCTGACTTCTCTCCTTTGGAATACGGGCAATCTGATGCTGACAGGGTTTGCACACACACTGGCTCCCTCCTCCTCTCGGTGACTCAGATGTTCACGTACTCAAATTAATCACATCGTGTCCTCTCCTTGTAGCCACGCTCTAAAAGTCACTAAGTCCAGCGTGAGGCATGAATGGAGACAGGTGGGGTGACGGGCTGCTGGAGAGAGAGGCAGGTGGGCAGGGAGAGGCAGAGGTTCAGTGGGTAGTGAGCCAGCCCTGTTAATCAGGGTTAAAGATACAGGCACAATCGCAAGCACAGTGCCAACAGCTCTCTGGGCTGATACACAGAGAGGGAGGATACAGTGGCCAAGCCAGCATGTTGATGAAATGTAAATGGACATAAAGAATGTTCCAGGATTTCTGAACCCAGCGTGATTTACAAAGGACACCCATGAGTTGGGAAGAAGCCAGGGCAGAGAGGACAATGGTCATTCTTGTTGCTGTGACATTCCCTAGGCAGGCTTACCCACTTGGCACCTGCCAGGGTCCCCTGCAGCTCCCAGACTGCTGTACACCGTTGAGGGGGGAAAGCCTGGGGGTCAATTTGCACTTATACTCTGCTGCATTCAGAGTGGCACCAATAATCCCCCATCCACATCCACACCAGTGAGCACAGCATGCTAATCTGGCCCCCAAACCGGCAGTCAAGCAAGAAGTGTGCCAACTGAGTATCCATCTGTCCTGCTGACATGCCGTGCATGGCTCCTCTGTCTCCTGCTCTCTGCTTGTCAGCTGAGGCGTGAGTATGTTAGCGGCCCTGGGCCAGAGGTGGCTCCTGTTTCAGTTTGTTCAAATTCAGGATTGTTTACACACGAGCGCAGAGAGCTACGTTGGGTGTGAAGCTAAGACCTAAAACAAATCTGTACCATTTCGTAGGCACCTTGCACACACAGCCTGGAGCTATTTCCATACACTATTCTCAATAACGCGATTCACAAAACCGAGTTCCGCAGTATGAAATTTCCACCTGTGTTGTGATGGGGGGCACTTTGGATTTCCAGGTATGGGGTTCTCAGTCTGCAGGGTGAACTATCCACAAGATGTCATTTAGACAAAAGTAGTGGGCCTTGCCTTCAGCACCAAGTCTTACTGTCTACACAGGAAGCATGCTCATGAAGAGATGTTTATCGGGGTACCTGTGTGTCAGGTCCGTGGCCACGGAACAGGTTCTAGAGACTCGTCAGCAAGCAGAGGAGACATGAGCTCTGTCCTTGGAGGTATTTTAGTGTGGGTTGGACGGGACACAAGAAAGAAGTCAGCATGGAGGAGAGCTGTGACTGACGCCTCTCTGGTGGTGTTGAAAATTAAAGGAGGAGACTAAATCCCAGAGAAGAAGCCTATGCAAGAGTTTGTGTGGCAATGCCCCTCCATTTAAGAACGGGAAGATAAGTCAGAGACATTATAAGTCCAAACGCCCTTGGTGTCCCTGACCTAGAGCTCGGGCTGCTCTGAGGACTGTGTGGCTCCCTGGGAGCTGCACTGTGAGTGAGTGAGATCAGCCAGAAAACAGCAGAAGGCTCGAAGGGCAACTCCTCCTGACCACGGGGAGACTTCACATCAACAGTAAGCTGTAATGAGAGCCGACCTCATAAGTCAGGGGCTGACTGTATTAAAGAGGGAGAGGGATACACCGATGGGCCAACTGAAGCCCCGGGGACACTGAGACAGGTCTCCAGAACCTTCTGTGGGATTTCTTCTAGGGATCTGAAGTTAAGCAGACTGTGGGCCAAAGGGGTGTAGCTTGTAGAGGCACACGGTTGCGTTGGAATCATTATGAGACCCAGGCCTAAGGCAGGACTCATCACGGCTGTTGACAGTGATGAGCTGTCCCCATGGGCTTGCCATCTGTACCTCTCTCGGAAAAGCCGAGGTCTTCCGCACTGCGTAAAGATGAAAACCCGGCTTCATCCAAGTCCACATGCAGGCAGGTCCGGTGTGACCCGGTGGCCTCTCTGATCTACTCAGGCGTCTCTGCCGGTGAGCATGCAGAGATGAACTCTGCAGGCCATCACTGCATGGAAGGGATCTTCCTGTGTCTCCCCTGAAGGTTAGTAGACCAAGGAGGGTGCCCCTGGGTCTTCCTGTCCTGGCACATGTTGTGTTAGATGCGCTGACGCTTACAAGGGAAACATTAGAGCCCACCTGGGCTCAGACGCAGAGGTTTCTGTAGGTGATGAGCACTGTGGTAGGGCTGTGGCGGGAAAAAGTGCTCGCCCTTCAGGAAGCAGGGAGAGTGGATGGATGACCACACGTCCTAGCAGACCTCCCCTCCTCAGCCAGGCCCCCACAGACACACCTGGAGACGCGCTTGGTCAGTCAGTTTCCGGTGTGCATCCCAGTCCGATGGCGATCACACCAACTCTTCGTACAAAAGAAACGCTGGGAGTCTCAGGATTTTCCCTGTGTCCCTCAGGGAGTCAAAGACAGTCCACCAGAGATCCCTGCTACCCACCCTTCCGTTACCCCCCCCACACACACACACACCTTGCTATCAATCAGCTCTCCTCCAAAGAGAAAGAGAGCATGGAAGAGAATCTACTCCGTTTGTGATTGTTAACTCTCTGCTCGAGTAAGAAATGCCTAGGGAGTGGGAAATGATGCATTCTCCTAGTGGTGCAGACTGGGAACCCATCCCTGCCCCTGTGAAATTAATCCTCCCTTTACCCGTGCTCCTGCAAGTAACCCTAATGAAACACATTGGGTCACTACCGAAAGAACGGTATGGAAGTAGAAGGGAAGGCTGACTGGGAAGAGGAAGGGGTCAGTAGAACTGGAGACACGAGAGGGCGATGGGGTGAATTTGATCGAAATGTATTACATGCATGGATGGCAATGGCCTAAGGAGGCCCGTTAATAGAGCAATTAATATTGTGCTAACAAACTTAAAAATCAGCACCCCCTAGGGTGCTGGTGAGGCACAGGCTTTAGGCACGGGACCCCTCTAAGTCTCTGACACATTCAGAATATTCTAGAATTAATGTTTGTGGGTGCCGGGTGAATGTCAGTCAGCACGCAGGAATCCAAACATGATGGTGTCTCCTTCCCAGTGTCCCCTCCAGGGCCCATCCTCTCTCTGCTTCTTGTTCCCCTCTGGCGAGTCCAGCAGACACCTGCTGGTATCTTCTACAGAGAAGTGTTGTCGCCGTTGATGGAGGAATCCCCAGGCTTCCCAGGACCTGGGCTGATGGGCACTGGTGTCTCTCCTGTTTAAACTGTTTCCCTGGCAGAGGGACAGAGGAACAGAGGGACAGAGGGACAAAGCAAGGCCAATGCTCCGCTTGTCCCTGGAGAGAGCAGCCTCATTGGGAGTGTCTCATTAACAACTCTCCCTGCCTCCACCCCCAGCCACACACACACACACACACACACACACACACACACACACACACACTCCTGTGTGACTGTTGTATTTGGTTTTCCGTGTGTGTCTTCCTAAGGGCAGCAGTGATATCACACAGTGCTGAGGGTCGACCGACCGGGGGAGAAAGTGGGTAGCCGCTCTTTCACAGAAGGGCTGGTGGGTTGACTGACAGCGCCCACGCAGAGTGCTGAGTGCACACGATAAAGGGAGAATCTGTCGTGTGTAACTGAGATTTCGAAGTGCTCAGAAATGGAGGAATGCGTTTAACTCAGTGGTCCCTGGGGCCTGGGGAAAAGCCCATTAGAGCGAGTTATTAACTGGCTGCATTTCTGAAGCCCGGGATCCCATTTAGGCTGAGTACAGTGGGACTCGGCTTTGTGTGGCACTTAGCCGGCTGGCGTTCCAGCCAAGCCCTCAGGCCTCATGGACTGCAGGCTACAGGCACATAAGTCTTGACGTTGACCGGGAGTTTGGAGTCCGCCAGCAAGGTCTGTTTTGTGTTCATGGGTGAGCACTTCAGGACAGGAGAGGGAGGCCCTCTGTGCATCAGAAGGTCCTAGGATGGGCAGGGACAGCAGCCAGAATTGTCTCCTGTGGGCTCTAGCTGAGGAGATGTCACCTGGCCACTCTGGGGCCCCAGAGGTTGGATATGATCTTCCCACAAATGTCCCCCTCGGCTCCCTTTGAGGGAGCAGGTTGTAGCCCAACCACCACTTCATGCCACCTGCGCCTAGGAGGCAAACTGAGGAGGACCACCACAGAGCAAGAGAGAAGGTGGCAGTTCTCTGAGCCTCCCTGATGTAAAGGACTCCCACCAGGGAGTCACTCACCCAGTTAGAAGGGGGGGCTATCAAAGCAGATGGATTAATAACAACAGCGAATGCTGACATGAGTTTTCCCTGCTGTGGGAACACAGACTAGCGTGGCCATTGTGGAGAAGGTTTGGAGATTCCTCACAACACGAAGGCAGATCTACCACCACATCGGGCGCCCGCAGTGCAGGGCAGTACTTAGAGGAAGGGCGGGCGCTGTGTCTAAGCGGGCCCTGCTGGCCGGTGCCTGCTACAGAAGTTGCATGGATGAGATACGGGACCGGTGAGGATGTCTGCTCACAGGCAGAAGGATGAAGGGGTTGTGCTCTGAGTCCCCACCTTGAAAGAGGAGCCCTGACACTTGTAGGAGCATGGGTGGGGCAGAGGGTGTGGTGTAGAGTAAGATGTGCCCAGCAGTGAAGGGCGGACTCCACGTGGCCTCGCTCATTTGTGATGTCAGCGTCACAGGTCTCCTGCAAGACCGCAGTAGAAAGGTGGGCTATGGAGGACGAGGATGGAGAGAAATGTGGGTAGGCAGGGGCCTCGATGATGGTGTTTGGGAGGACAGTAGGGGCTCTGCATCCTGCAACAACGTAAAACACATTTCAAAGCAGCTTGAGGAGAGAGGCCAGGGTCTGGAGACACTCAGTGTCAGGAGAGCTCGCCGCTCTTGCAGAGTTCAGCTCCCAGCACCCATGTTGAGTAGCTCACAACTGCCTGTGACTCCAGCTCCTGAGGATCCAGTGCCCTCTTGTGGCTTGCTCCGGCATTGCACTAACATGCACATACACACAGAGAGAGACACACATATGCACATAATTGAGAATATTTTTTTGAGAGAGAGAGAGAATCCAAAGAGTCCCAGTGCATGGAAATGATCAGGTTTGGGCTGGGCCTACAGCTCCATCGGTAACAGCTCCAATAGCATGTACAAAGCCCCAGGTTCAGTCCCCAGGCCTAGCAGCTTTTGGGAGGTGGAGGTAAGAGGAGCAGGAATTCAGCGTCACCCCGGGTTACATAAGAAGACAGAAGTGCTAATGTCTGGTGTCATGATGGGCACAGTAGCAAATTATCACACGGTGGCCAGTTTCTCTGTTTCGTTTCTGTTGCTGTGATTAAAATACCTTGTGCAGGGGTGGGGGGGAGCAACTTAGAGGATAAAGGGGTTATTTAGGGTCAGCATTCCACAGTCCATCTCTGCAGGAAGTTGAGGTGGCTGTGATATCAGAGCCAATGACAGCACGCTGATTGATTGCTTGCTTGTGCTCAGAATGCTGTCTCCCATTAACATTCCAGGTCCTCCTGCCTAGGGAAACTAGGGAAAGGGGCTGGTGGGTTTCCCCATATCGGTTAAATTATTGAAGACAACTCCTCACCTGTGTGCCCATGGGCTAGCCCAATGGAGACAATCCCTCATGGGGACTCTACCCAGGGATTCTGGGTTGTTTTAAACTGGCCATTAAATTCACAGCTGTAAATGCCTACAAGTGATCTGTGTTGATGGTTTTGTTTTTTCTTGTTTTTTTTTTTCCCACTCACCAACAGGGGTTTGTTTTGTTTTTAATCCTCAGCTTCCTGAGATCCACTCCTATAACCTCAGATCTGGTAGCTGTGAAGTTGGGTAGAGGGTAGGATTTTCTTGGGGAAGGTTTAAAAAGAGGGATAACTCCCAGAAGACCACAGTGAATGTGGGGATGGCACCAGATGACGTGGTGCCCACTTCCTCAAGGAAGATGGAGCTGGGAGACCTGCCTGGGGTTTGAAGCCACGTGGTGAATGTCTAGGCCATGTTGAATGACAGTGATAGATTTGGGGTAAGGAGGGAGGAAACGGTGAACAGCAGACTCTTTGAGTCCAGGTAAACCTAGACCCTGAACTTGCTGTGTGTGTCCCCGATCTGTCTGCATCTCTAAGGGACGGGAATAGAACGCACTCCCTAACGATGCCTACAAGGAGGGAGACTGAGCAACAGATAACAGCAGCACACCACGCATGCCCGCCCCGCCACCGGCACAGTAAAAGGCCTGCCCGCCACTGCCGCTGTGGCCAAGGGGTGAAACCCACTTCCTACCCCTGCAACCACACTTAGAGGTGCTCCCCTCACCCTTCACCCCTCTTCCTCTCCCTCCTCACCCTCCTCCCCTCACCCCTCCTCCTCCCCATCCCTCCCATCCTCCCTGTGATTAGGACAGGATATGTTTATGGAGAGCTAGCCGAGCCGGCCCTTGCACCCATCAGCTCATCGGTCAGTATGGCGTTCATCAGTCACATTGCCTGACTCTGCACAGTCATCCAGACAGACAGACAGAGACTTACCGCTCCCATCCCCGAGGTGTAGGAGCTGGCAGCCCTGACTTCATCCTGCCTGGCTGCACACTTGACCTGTAGAGAGAGACAAGGAGACAAAGCATTTATGCCAGCGGGCACGGCCCACAAAGGAGCTCTGCTCACAGCCAAACTCCGCACAGCACATCCAACTCCAGCTGGGTCTCCCAGACTGGGCTCCCTGACCTGCCACCTCCTCTGAATAAATCCCATGACCTCTTTCTCAGTCAAGCATCTACAAAGACAGTCACCAATCACAAGGTAACAGCCTTGGTGAGTGCTGGACCACAGCTTTGAGCACGCCTATACCCCTGATTGGGAAGAGCCCGTTCTTTATAGAGGGATCTGAGCTGTAGAAAGGTGAATGTGCCGGCTTCCCCAGTACGGGGATCGGGGGAGGCAACTGCAGGTGGCAGGCCCTGAACCCAGGTCTCTGAAGTCTCAGCTCTGGACCAGGAATCCATGTTAAACTCCCAGATGACCTTGATCTTTTCTCTTGTCACCCACACCCACCCCGTCCTCCACGATTCCCACTCCCAGATGTTCTTGGAGGAATGCTGGCTGACGGTCAGCGTCACCCAACAGGTACGTGGGTTGCTGCCAGCAGTAACTGTTGGGGTCCACGGAGATCACACCTGTGCACCAGCTCCATGAAAGTAAACCAGACATTCCAGCTGTTGCTCAAACCAATTCAGACAGCAGCTCCTGACGGGCCACAGACTGTGGCTCAGCCAGTGTCTGTCTGCAGGAAATGGACAAGGACCTCTGTCCACGGGAGGGAATCTCTCAAGATCTTTGCTAGGGTTGCTCATGCCTCTCTGGCTTCCCACAGATGGAGATGCTTTGGTCTCCATGAGGAGAGGTGGCGGCAGCTGGCACCTGCTAAGAACTGGCTGGGACAGAGAGCTAACAGCCCTCGCACATCAGCTTGCTGGGGGATGACAGCTCCAGTGAGCAGCAGAGAGCCGCCCCACTGGACCGCTGAGCAGACCGGGACTCTGGGGGGAGGAAGCTGCGGCTGACACCATCTAGGGATGAAATAAAGTTGGTTTCCGTGGCTCTGCTGGGCAGCGGCTGGCCCAGCCCTTCGTTGAAGAAACTGCACATGTGCCGGGGCTTAGAGTTTTCCAATTTAAGATTTGCGGTCCTGGCTGGTTTCAGGCCAACTTGACACAAGATCCAGTCATCTGGAAGGAGGGAACATGGACTGGAAAAAGAAAATAAAAAAATGTCTCCATATGCTCAGCTGTAGGGAAGCCTGTAGGGCATTTTCTTAATTAGTATTGATGGGGGAGGGCCCAGCACACTGTGGGTGGGGCCATCCCTGGGCTGGTGGCCCTGGGTTCTATAGGAGATCAGACAGGGCAAGCCATGAGAAACAAGCAGTGAGCAGCACCGTCCATGGCGTCTGCAGGGTTGACTGACTGGGGTCCTGGGCTGGAATGCAAGGGGGAAAGGGGAGAAGCATGCTGAGAGCTGCGTCTCTCCCTCCCCTCCCCCACCCCCCCAGGTGTGAACCAGAAGCCCTCACACACTCCACTCCTCAGCCAGCTTCATCGCCACGCCTTCTCACTGTGGTGGGCAGAGCCCTCGCCAGTGAACCAAAACCAGCCCTTCGCCCCTAAGCAACTTCTCGCTGGCCACAGCGACGGGGAAAATAACCATCACGCCTGTGTGCTTTGTCCCACTTCTGCGTGAAACACGTCATCTTCTCTCTCAGAATCCCCAACGCCCTCTCCTTCCACATGATTCTTTTCTCCTCTGCCGGGTATGGTGCCAGGCACGCTGAATGGGCGCTTCCGTTTAACCGGCACATCCGCCATAACTAAACTCATTTGATAGGGGAACAAGCTGAGTCTCTGGGAGCTGGGGACTCCTCGATGTGCAAGGTCACACAAGACCGAGTCATCACTGGAAACTTACAAGTTTGGGGGCGGGGATGTGGCTCAGTGAGTAATTTACCTAGCATGCATGAGGCCCTGGGTTTCAGTCTTGACACCACCTAAAACCGGGCATGGTCACACACACTTGGAATCTTAGCCTGACAGAGTGGAGGCAGGAAGATCAGGAGACCTATGTCATCTTTAGCTCCATAAGTAAGTTTGAAGGTCATTTAACTCTAAAGTTTGTATCCTTAAAGGGGAAAACTGAAATCCAACAAACTGAAATCCAAGCTCTCTCTACAAACACTGAAACCTGCTGTCTTCTTCCGCTGTTCATTGTAGACAGCGCCCACACTTTATTCCTCTGTCAACAGAAAGATGGAGTGCTTTTTTGGTTGTTGTTTGTTTTTCGAGACAGGGTTTCTCTGAGTAGCTTTGGAGGCTGTCCCAGAACTTGCTCCATAGGCCAGGCTGGCCTTGAACTCACAGAGATCGACCTGCCTCTGCCTCCCGTTTGCTTAGACCAAAGGTGTTCGACAGCAGCGCAAAGTGCTAATTTTTAAACCAATGATGTTGCCAAAGCCATACCCCTTCAGCCACACCCTTTGATGGAGCTCAGATCTTGTCCTGGACGCCAGTGTGTCACCTTCTCTGGTGACACTGGGAACCACAGGCAGAAGAACACTGGTCATGTGTTGTGGGTTAACGAAATGACCAAAGGGCACTCGGTCCAGGATGCGTGGTTGTTACGCTATGAAGCTGTGTGGGTTTAGCATACTCTATGCGCCTTCAGCTTGCAATCGGTTTATTATGACATAATTCCACTGTAAGTCAAGGGCCATGTTTTACTTTCAAAGTAGAAACAAGTCACAGAACGGCGAGGTCCACAAACCTCCCACTCTTGCCTGCTCTGGACCTAGACTCCTCCCCCGGGCTCCCTGGTGGGGGGGGGACACTCATCCCCAGCACCAGGCCTCTGCCTGTGTTCACATATCCCTCATGAATCCGCCTCCGAACTGTGTGTCTCCTACTATAGGGTTCCTGCTTGGCAAGCAGCACCCTCCCCACCATGAGGCTGGTGCCCTTGGCTTCTGTAGCCTTAACCTTTAGTGGGACCCCAACTCTTCAAGAGAGAGGAACAAAGGAAGTAAAGAGAGGAAGGAAAGGAAGTCGGTGGACCAATGGCCCCCTGTCCAGTCTGGACTGTCACCCTTAGATGCCACTGTCACGGAGGTGAGGCAGCCTGAAGCTAATGGCAATATTTTTCTTCCCTCCTCCCCAGACGGTGCTCCAGAGGGAGACATGCACCCTTCCACAGCCTACTTCCTGCCCTCTGCCTCTCTGGAGAGCAACCTGGATGAGGGGGTGACATCAGAAGCCCCAGGACCCCTGCCCTCCCAGAAATCACTGGAAACACTGCAGGGATCTTCGCCCCCTGCGCTCCCTGACCAGGCCAGCGTCCAGCACACCCCGGCCCTCAGGAAGAGCCTGCCATCCCTGAAGCAACTGAACTCGGCCCGGAGACAGCTGAGGCCCCTGAGCACCCCGACGACTCTACAGAGACTAAGGTCCCCCACCTCGGCCACCACAAAGCCACATGTGCCCGGGGACCCTGAGCAGCCCACAGCGCCTGCGCCCCTGCAGATCGTGCCCTTCGCCACGCTGGTGACCACGCTCCCAAACAGCCCAGAGCCCGCACAGGCCCCAGACGACAGCAGCCAGGGAGGCCCGATGGATAAGAGCGACAACGAGCTGACCGGGTCTGCCTCCGAGGAGAGCCAGGAGACCACCACGTCCACCATCATCACCACTACCATCATCACCACGGAGCAGGCCCCAGGTTGCCACACTCGCCCCCTACCCCTGCTATGATTCTTTTCTGGGTTTTCCACAGTGGGCGTGGAATTGGGCGGCGCCCTGAACCTGAAGGGAGGGCGCCATAGCACCGAGCCACTCCAGCATACTTTTTGCTTTGTTTTGGGGGTGTGCATATGTGCGCAGGTGTGCAAGAGTGTCCCGGGAACAGAACCTAGGGTCTGGCACATGCTGGGCAAGTGCTCTACTACGGAGCCACGCCCTCACCGAAAGCACGCTGACGTTTCCAGGCTAGCGGCCCTTCCTGTCTTTGGGCTCCTCTGTGGAGTCGGACAACCGTGGATACAAAGATGTGGGAAGATTTAGTTGTGTCAATCCTGTGAGCCCCTAACTTCTTCCTCATCTTATTTCCTAAACCATAGGGGAGCTGGTCACACAGCCTCTTGTCATCATGGTCTGGGGGAGTGGGGAGCCCTGGCAGTTTGATTGACAGCTAAATGGAGCAGGATGCTCACTTCCCACATCCTCCTATAGGCGGCGCTGGAGATGATAGACAAGAGGAGCGCGCATGGTGGGGGTTGGGGGCGGGGGAGGGGGGCGTGATGTGGGCGGACTGCTGAGCCTGCTCTCCCAGCCTGTGCTCCGCTGCTCGCTCTCGTGTTTGGGGGCCACAGCTGTAAGAAGGCATCCACGTAGCCGCTCACTGTGCAAGCAAGGGTGGGTGGGGTGCATGCAGTGAAACCAACCACAGAACTAGACCTCTCCGTGGGTAGAAGGAATGGTTTATCGGGGCACAAGCTGCCAAGGCCATCTCCGTCCCTCCGGGGTGGGGAGCAGAGGCGAGAGCAAAAGTGTGGAAAAGCAACCAGATTTTTGTACGGCAGGGTGGGGCCTTTGAGCTGACATAGGCTGTTCATATTGACACCAAGAGCCAGGTGCAGGGGGGGGTAGTGTTTTACACCTCGCGACCACTGCTGACAGCTGGGTCTGAATGTGTGCTGTGTGAGCTTGGCCCAGATGGGTTCCTCCCTGTGCTTTGGTCTACCTGTCTTTAAGGTGGAAACCAAAATGGGCTGGAGAGATGGCTCAGCAGGTAAGAGCATTGGCAGCTCTTCCAGAGGGCGATCGCCAGCAACCACATGGTGGCTCACAACCACCTGTAATGAGATCTGGCACCCTCTTCTGGCACGGAGGTGCACATGCAGGTAGAGCACGGCATACATAAAATTAATAAATCTTAGTAAATCGTTTTTTAAAATGGGAGTGCAATGCCGTTCCATGTAAAGCTGAATGGGGCTGCCTCTGGTGGTTTGTAACTTCAGTTGGGAGAGGGCAGAAATCAGCAATAGTCAATGAAAACAAAACAGCCGTCCCCACTCAAGTCTACGGCTGTGGGGTTCTGACTTGATGGACACTGGTTTCGTGTCTGTATTTACTCCAGGGGTGCAGACCGCTAAGGGCGGCTTCCACCCCACAGCACCCTGCCGATGTGCTGATGGTAGTGTTTGTTCCTCTGCAGCTCTCTGCAGTGTGAGCTTCACTGACCCCGAGGGATACATCGACTCCAGTGATTTCCCGCCTCAGCCCCTGGGCAGCTTCCTGGAGTGCACATACAACGTGACGGTCTACACTGGCTACGGAGTGGAATTGCAGGTAGCCTAGTCTCGGTTGCCCGAACAGATCTCCTTTCCTCAAATCGGGTTATTCTAGTTGGATTTATAGAGCGGGACTTCCCACTGGAGCCTGGGGACATGGAGAGGGCGTGTTGGCAAAGCATCGGATGTACTACTGTACATTTAAGAAAAGCATCATGAGAGAGAAAGATGCAATGCAGCAGGGTTCAAGCAGAGGGTGTTTTTATCAGGGAACGGGATCATAAAGGGGGGGAAGAGGGGAGCCCGGCCTCTGGGGACAGGAGCAGCAGGAGAGAGAAGAAAGGAAAGGGGGGAGAGGAAGGGAGCACAGACAGAAAGAAGGACAGAAAGAAAAAAAGAGAAAAGGGTGGGAGGTGGGAACGCAGTGAATGTGCACAGGCGGTGCCCTTAGTGGCTGCAGCTGAGGGCGAATCCTGTCAGAACCCCAAGGGCAGGCCAGTACAGATGCCCGAATACTAACAGTTACCATAAAGGAAGTCCCTTACTGCCCTGCCTATTAAACACCGGCAGGCACCACATACAACACATGCGTGCCTGTGTGCACATGGGTGCACAGTACCGCCCATCCAACTGCAAAACATGCGGTGAAGTGGTGAAGTACACAGCCAGAGCCCGGGGCAGGGTGGGTTGCCCTGGAATGCCGTCGTCGCAGGGGAAGAGAGAGAAAGCCGGGGGAGAGCTAGAAATGAGAGTGGCCCTCGCTCTGCAGCCTACCGGGAGGGAGGGTGTTGAGCCTAAGTGGCCGCTCACTACCCAGTACAGTCGTCTGCAGAGGAGCGCCACCCCCCCCTCTCCAGCCGCACCCCTGCTGCCCAGCTCTCCCTATCTACACCTGTGTTCCAGGTGAAGAGTGTGAACCTGTCTGAGGGGGAGCTGCTCTCCATCCGTGGGGTGGACGGCCCCACCTTGACAGTCCTAGCCAACCAGACTCTCCTGGTAGAGGGCCAGGTGATCCGCAGCCCCACGAACGCCATCTCTGTCTACTTCCGGACCTTCCAGGATGACGGCCTTGGGACCTTCCAGCTGCACTACCAGGGTAGGATTCTGAGGCCAGCTGGATGGAGATGCTGGCCTCACGTTCCTCCAGCACCCAGCCACACTCTTGGGCATGTGTGTGTGTGTGTGTGTGTGCCGGGGACTCCCCCTGGCACTCTGATTAAATCAACAAAGCCCTCCCTCCTGTCTGAGAGCAATGGTTTTTAAAGCCCAGAACAGAACGGAATTTTGGAACTAGAGAGAGGACTCGGTAAAGAGCTTGACATACAAGAATGAGGACTGCGCTTCCACCCCTAGAGCCTGCATAAATGGCAAATGGGGGCACATTTATAACCCCAGTGGTGGGAGGTGGAGCCGGGAATTCCTGGACTTGCTGGCCTGCCGGCTTAGCCAAATCAGCGCGCTCCGGGCCAGCGAAAGACCTGACCTCAAAAGTAAAGCGGAGAAACCATAAAGGTGGCAACCCCAGTGCCTCCCCAGGGTCCACGTCTGTCCCTCTGTTCTCAGCAAAGGCTGCTGCCTGCATGTGGGACACACTGCTTTCCTGGTCACAGCTGATGCATCTGTGTCTCTCCTTTCTCCCCCAGCCTTCATGCTGAGCTGCAACTTTCCCCGCCGTCCTGAGGCTGGAGATGTCACAGTGGTCGATCTGCACTCGGGCGGGGAGGCTCACTTCCATTGTCACCTGGGCTATGAGCTGCAGGGAGCCAAGACTCTGACCTGCATCAACGCCTCCAAACCCCACTGGAGCAGCCGGGAGCCCGTCTGCTCAGGTGCCACCAGTGTCCACCAGCCGGGAGGTGGGAGGCAGCACCCTGTAGTGCAGCGGTCCTCAACGTTCCTAATGCTCCCTTTAATACAGTTCCTCATGCCGGGTGAACGCCACCCCACCACCACCATAAAATTTTTTCATTGCAACTTCATAACTGTGATTTTGCTGCTGTTATGAGTTGTAACATAAATATCTGATATGCAGAATATCTGATGTCTCACACACACACACACACACACACACACACACACACACACACACACACTGGAACGGGGTTAAAACCCATATCAAACCCCATAGGTTGAGAATTGCTGTTGTGGGGTATCTGGAGTAACCTTGGGCAAAGCTCTTACGCGCCAAGCTGTGTTGTAATACGATGCACAAAATTGGCCCCTGAGGACACTTAGCAATTAGTGGGGCTCTGTGCCACCGCCACCCTGTCCAATGGGAACCTTGCTCATTAGCAGTCACACAATAATCTACTTAGTGGCTGCGGTTGTCTTCTTCATACATTCTGGATGCTAAGCCTTTACCAGACGTATAACGCTCTGCCCACACCCCAGCAGCCACCTTTCTGTCTCTGTTGTGAGACTCACACAGGTGACACAGATAACTTCTATGTCTGTCTTCTTCTACCAACCATAGGGTTTTCAAGATCTATAGCATACATAAGCATCGTGGTTCCTTTATGTGGTGGAGTAATATTCCACCATGTGGGTTATAATCTGTTTTGTTTGCCTGTCCATCATGGGACATTATAATTATTTCCATTTGTTTTCATTTGGTTTTTTTGAGACAGAGTTTCTCTGTATTGCTTTGGACCCTGTCCTGGAACTTGCTCTGTAGACCAGGCTGGCCTCGAACTCACAGAGATCCGCCTGCCTCTGGCTCCCAAGCGCTGGGATTAAAGGTGTGTGCCACCAATGCCTGGCTTATTTCCACTTTTGGTCTAAGTAACTGCTCTCTACGAACAAGGAAATAAGTTTTCATTTCTCTTAAATATGATCGTTGGGTCATATAGAGGAAACCCTACAGGCTCACACTTCCCACAGAGGCCGCACTGTCTCCCTGGTGGCACAGACGTTCTGTCCTGCCAACACTTACAGATCACTGTGTTCTCAAACCAGCATGGTAGGTCTATAGGTGCCTCGCCACGTTATCATGTTTGCCCCATAACTACTGATGTAGCATGTCTTTTCAAATGCTTTTATATGCTCCACAGCTGAGCCATCTCCAAAGAAAGGCTCTTCAAACCCTTTGCCCATTGTTCAAGAGGCTACTGGGTTGTTTCTTGTACTGTAAGCACTCTACATGTGCTGAATCCAAACCTTTACAAGATACAATTTGTAGGCCTTTCTCCCCGTTCTGTGGTTTTCTTTTGACCTCTTCAGAAGGTCTGTGACAGTACCTTTTTTTATAATGATGAGGTCTGACTTATCCCTTGTTTCTTTTGTTGTTAGGACTTTGGGGGTGGCTGGTGCTGTTTGGTTTTGTTTTTTGAGCTCAGTCAATGTGAACTCAAAAGTTGGTGACAGTCACCAACAAAGGTGGTCTAGTGCCCTCCGGTGGACAGAAGTGGATGGTGTGGGCCTGCAGGTGGAATCGTAGATTCCAAGGACAGCTGTGATCCTTGGCCTGTGGGTCTGTCATCCTTCAAGGATCCTTGGCCCAGGGAGAATCTGTCATGCTGCCAACACCCACGAGTGTCCACTGTTTACTGGGTTGTGTACCCATGGTTGGAGCTGTGAGGGCCTGCTCTCTCGAAGTCAGCAGATTGGCGCAGGACATGTGTCTTAGTTACTGCTCTATGGCTGTGAACAAACGCCAATACTGAGGCAACCCTTCTTTAAAAGAAAGAAAGGGAGGGAGGAAGGAAGGAAGGGAGGAAGGAAGGGAGGGAGAAAGGAAGGAAGGAAGGAAGGAAGGAAGGAAGGAACGAAGGAAAAACTATTTAACTGGGGGCTTGCATACAGGGTTAGTCCATGATCTTCATGGTGGAAAGCAGACAGGCATGGCACATAACACTAGAGCAGTGACCTAGAGCTTTATATCGTGATCCACAGGCAGGAGGCAGAGAGAGAGAGAGAGCTGCAAAGTCCACCCCCAGTGACAAACTTCCCACAACAAGGCCTCGCCTCCCAACCCCTCCCAGACAGCCCCACTCCCTGGTGAATAAACATTCAAATATATGAGCCTATGGGACCATTCTCATTCCAACCACCACAATATGGGAGCAGATGAGCAAATATGGGGGGACCAGCAAATGCCAGGGCGGGGACAATGGGGGGCCATAGGGGTAATGTCATAGAGTAAGCGAGGAGAGGAGAAACCCTGTCATCCTCAGAGAAAGGGCTCAGGGACAAGAGGTTATAGTGGGTCAGAGACCCACGAACAAGTCCCTGAGGGGCCAGGCTGTGGAGGCCAAGTGAAGGCAGAGGATGGACGTTGTCCCAGCCAGTGATCTAGCCTGTGCAACGGCCCAGAGGTAAAAGGGCTTGGCAGATTTGAGGAAGTCAGAATGTATCAATGCCACTCTGGAGGCAGAGGCAGGAGGATTCATGTGAGTTTGAGACCAGTCTGGTCTATACAGGGAGTTCCAGGACAGCCAGGGTTACATAGTGAGACCCTGTCCAAAAAAAAAAAAAAAAAAAAAAAAAAAAGAAAGGCTGTACTGACGTGTCAGAGTATGACAGGACAGGATGGGAAGCAACAGCCTGTTCCTCATGAGTGACTGTCAGGAGTGAGATCATGCCCCACCCCAGGCACCATGGGCACACCTCAGGTTCAGAGGGCTTCATTGGCTGTGTGAAATCCATCACCGATGTGTGATACAATGGCGGCTTGAGCCTCAGGCTGATCCACAGGAGGACAGTGTCCCTGGGACAGAACAGGAAGGGAATCCTGCGCTCAGGAGGGATGACTTCCTGGTGCTCTCTCCACCTGCCACATAGCTGAGTCCAGGGCCCAGGAAGGCTCTCAAGCCTTCTCTACCCATCAACTCAATTCCGCCATGTTGTCACTCAGCAAACGCTCTGCAAATATCTACTGTGTGTCAAAAACTGAGCTGAGGTTCTAAGTGAACCAAAGCAAGGTACCCACTCCACCCTCCACCCCAACCATGGCTTCAGAGACCACTGTGAATGAGACATGGCTTGAAGCAACCCCAGCCTACACCCCAGGGGTTCTACTTGTTAGCTGTGTGTCCTGGAGCAAGCGACTTAAAGTCTCTTAACTTCCTTGACCCGTTTGTGAAGTGAATAGTTGTTATTTGTTCAATAGATAGTTCATGAAGCCAAGCCTACAATTTAGATTTTAGGAGGCTGAGGCAGGAAATTCACAGTTCAAGACCAGTCTGGGCTACAAATGGAGACTCTTTCTCAAGTTTTTAAGAAGTAGCTAAATAGAAATTAATATTTACTGAGCGCAGACTATAAACCATATTATCAGGTACTGGGGTCCACTAAGACCCCACTGTCTTCACAGCCAAGAGCCCAAGCTGTTGTGAAATGTGTTTTGCAGAGAGATTCTTAAGAAGGACAATGCCTTTGCCTGCCTCTCTTTAATCCCAGCCCTGGGGAGGCAGAAGCAGGCAGATCTCTGAGTTCTGAGTTTGAGGCCAGCCTGGAGGATGGCAATGAGTGACTGGGGGCATTAATTTGAGTGCTCACCCACCTTGTATGAAGCCTGGGGTTCAATCCCCGGCACACATATAATCTCAGCACTCAGGTGGGGAAGGCAGGAAAATCAGGAGTTAAGGTCATCTTCCCCTACGAAGCAAATTTGAGACCAGCCTGGACTACATGAGACCCTGTCTTTAAAAGAAATTTTTAAAAAAAATCAAAGAAAGGAATCGAGGAGAGGGGACACCTGGGTAGGGACCCCCAGGACACGGGGAGGAGCCAGGAGTGTTGTTTGTCCTCGATGGAAGAGGCAGCTCCATAGCATAACCTGTCTGATCCGGCTCCAGACGGAGACCTGATTGTGCTTGTCTGCTCTGCTCCTCTGACCCTGGAGGAGGACACGGAAGATTCCTATATGCCCTCATTCCTCCTCAGGGGCACGGATCACCCTGGACCAAGAGGCTTTGGGCCAGCTCCCCCAAACACCACATTAAATCAGACCCACTCTGTGACCCCCTGAGGTCGAGTCCCTGCACTTCCTCTCCTCTGTGATCTGACAGCTGAGCCGCTCCCGTGGGCCACAAATCACTGTGCAGGGTCACCTCGCCATATTATTTTAACATAAAAGTGTTATATGGCTCCGGTTAAAAGAAAATTCCAGAAACACAAATGTACAGAAGATGGGAACAAATCTCTTTTATATCCGATGGTCTCAAGCTACCCCTGCAGCTCCCTCACAGGAATGGACCAGGCAGGCCTTCTGCCAGCTTGCTGCCTCTTCAAACTCGTAGATTCACAAGCAGTCTCTGAGAAGGCGGTGTTCGGTAGCTCCATGGAGGCCCAGGGTGTGCTGGGAGATTCACTCCAGTTCTGCTTTTGAATTTGAGGATGAAGGCGGAGCTGGGCAGCCTCAGTCACAAGTCAGATGAAATCCGGAGCTTCCCGCAGGATAAATTCCCAGGGCTCATTTCTGGGTCAGGGTGTTCCGACATAGTTTTAAAAAGGGAGTTTTTGCTGAGTTGCCCTTCGGGAAATGGTCACAACCCACCTGGTGAGTGGCCCACCATGTAAAAGTTAAGACCATGCCCCTGAGGATACTGCTCTGATTTTATTGATGTTTTCCAGCCTGCCATTGGGTGGGTAAAAGCAGAACCCAGCTCGAGTTCCTTCCATTCTCGCCCTGCTGCACTAAGTCCTTAGTACATGCTTCTCCTTCCATGAACTGCTCCCGTCTGCCTTTGAGAATCATTTCATAACTGACAGGGAGGTGGTTCAGCGAGTTAACACACTTGCCGACAAGCCTGAAGGCCTGAGTTCGATCCCCATGGTAGAGGAGTCAGCTCCTGTGGGCTGTCCTCTGACTTCCACGGGGACATTGTAACATTGTAACATATGCGCACACGGAGTGGGGTGAATGAACGTGGAATGAATGTGGATTTTTTAATGGACACCTAGGCCCAGTCTTTACCTTGAAGTCCTACCTGTTAGCAACACACGGGTGTTGGTGGCTCCAGCCATGGGGGTGGGGCGTTGACAGGACAGCAGGCCCCGTCCCCTGTGTCCCCAGCTCCACCCCAGCCGGAGGACTTGGGTGCAGGCAGGGGAGGCCAAGCCTCTTGCTTCCTCTCTGCTCTTCCCTCCTCACATCTCACTTTCTGTACCCAGCCCCGTGTGGAGGAGCCGTGCACAACGCCACCATTGGCCGAGTTCTCTCCCCCAGTTACCCTGGAAACGCCAACGGCAGCCAGCTCTGCGTGTGGACCATAGAGGCTCCAGCGGGTCAGAAGCTGCACCTGCATCTGGAAAGGCTGCTGCTTCAGGGAAAGGACAGGTGAGCCATCCATACCGGCCACGCCTCCCCACCTTAGAGAGGGTGGGGAACACAGTCTGGGTGTGGCTGAACCCCAGAAAGAAACATCGGGAAACTGAGGCACTCAGGGGAGAGGAACTTGCCAGCCACCTAGGAAGTTAGGAGAGGTGGTACGCACGCACAGGCACGCACACGCACACACGCATACGCGCACACATGCATACACGCACGCGCGCACACACACACACGCATGAACACGTGCACACACACGCACACACGTGCATGAACACGCGCACACACACACATACACACACTCGCGAGTCTTCCTCTTCACCATCAGTGGAATAAGGACTTGTACCTCCCCTGTACAAAGACATGTTCTCCACGGAGAACAGGCACAGCCCAGACAGCCTTGGCTCCCGGGAAGACAGGGAGCAAGGGGCGGAGAAACCCTGGGTTGGAGTAAGCTAGGCAGGCAGGCAGGCAGGCAGGAGGGGTAACAGCTCTGCCAGGCCCGTGTGTGCAGACCCTAAATAAACATGAGGACTCCACATTCAAGGCTAATGTTCTGGAGCCTTGTTCTAGAACATTCCAGAAAACCAGAGCCTGCCTCGGGTTGTGTTCTGAAAACAGGTGAGGGACAGGGAAGTGTGGGGAGGGGAGTTTACCCCGTCTTAGGGTTTCTACTGCTGTTACCGTGACCACAGCAACTCTTACAAAGGAAAACTTTAGTTGGAGTGGCTCGCTTACACTTCAGAGGTTCAGTCCATCATCGTCATAGTGGTGCGTGGCAGCGTGCAGGCGGACACAGTGCTGGAGAGTGCTGCATCTTGCACAGGCAACAGGAAGTGATCTCAGTGTCACAGTGAGGGAAGCTTGAGCAAAGGAGACCCCCCCAAAGCCCGCCCCCACTGTGATACACTTCCGCCAACAAGGCCACGCCTACTCCAACAAAGCCACACCCCCTAACATCCCCCCCCCCCCGGCCTTGTGAGCTTATGGGGGCCAATCACATTCAGACCACCACACTCTGGTGGCGTAGAAACTGTAGGAAGGGGATGCAGTATGTGTGATCAGCAGGCGGATCCTTGGACAACTGAGATTCCAGCCCCAGGACCTCGCGGTGGCCCTATTAGAAGGATGAAGGACTCGGTAATTTATCCAGAGCATCTGTCGGTCACTGTGTCCGTGGCTACACGCTCTCCCCAGCCTGGGCCTCCCGCTTTGACGAGCTGGGTGAGCCTTCAGGGACAACCAGAGCTGTGGGGATGGGAAGGGTTAGGACCTTGGCATCTGTGCTGTGTCCAGTGCGCCAACACTGAAATTCCAGAATCTGACGCACAGTAGGTTTGTGTCAAAAATAATCACCAACCAGTGTGAAGTGTGAAAAATGGGGGGGGGGGCTCTCCCACAGCTTTCCAGCAGAGCAGCTGGGGTGTTCCAGTGTCACCAGGGGTGAGCCAGTGTCAGATTGCAGTCAGAGCCAGTGTCAGATTGCAGCCCTTCCCAGGAAGACTGGCCCATAACTATGCATGCACACCTTGCTGCTGGACATTCTTCAAAACAGTCTTCTCCAGTCTACCTCTTGGGTGTGGCTCGGGAGGGAAACAGAGCTGGCATTTATTACATGAGAAAGCCAGGGTACATTGACACTCTGTTGTTTTGATCAT